>NC_039244.1:26767665-27367665 GCF_003368295.1 Carassius auratus
GTAACAACAATGAGTTTTACATAGTAATTAACTCAAATGATATATAGGGAATTTGAATAATTAATCAAGAATTTGATTAATATATATCTCAGATGACAGTTACATTTAATTTTATTGATTATGAAAAATAGCTCAATTGCCAATACCAATACTAATCACAGGGCACTGTAATTTACTCATTAATATGTCAATATTACATTCTTCATATCAATTATTGTGATATCTCTTACTATAAATTACTGCAGATCAAACCGTGGTATGTCCTGCACACCACTGTAGACTTATCAATTTCAATAAAGTTATCACGCCTTATAATTCAAGGAAAAGTATTCTCTGGCCATGAAAATATTATCCTATCCTTATGATAAATTTAGTTTCTAAATTTAGAGCTTGTAGCTAAAGACCAAAACATTTCAGTGACTCGTAATGTGAGTGGGGTGGAGTCCAGGCCAATCGTCAGTATATGGTTTTTTAATAATTAAACTAGTAATACATCAAACTACAAATCACACAGAGTAAATATGCCGTACGACAATACAAACAGTAAGCTTTATACAATACATAACGAATCCAAATAAAAGAGAGAGAGAGAGAGAGAGAGAGAGAGAGAGAGAGAGAAAATAGAATGGGATCACATAAGGAGCTCAGGTATGAAAATCATAGTCAGTAACTTTTAGAAGCCAACAACAAATCAGATCATAACAACACTTTAAAGCAGCATTTAAATCTCCATAGAGAAAGTGATACTTGCAAAAAGGTGTCCCATGTGAGTGGCGTGAGATCGGCGTCGAGCTTGTGAAGCTTTACGCACTGTTCCCGTTGAAACAGCCATGTGCCATGAAACGGAGGCCATGTGACGCGCGTGCACGCTGCGCTTGGCGTGAGCGTGGAGCACGTGGTCCTTTGTTCTGTCCTCGCGCGGTATTTGAAAGGTTCAACAAACATTGTTCCAGAATTCGTCTTCCTTGCGTGGAGAGGCGAATAGTTTAATAAACTTAGTAAAGAAAAGAAAAGAAACGAACGAAACGAAAGCTTCCAAAGGAGCCATTAAAATGGCTTTCCTCTCCTCAGTCCGTGTGCTGAGGGGGGAGGAGGCCCAAGCGCGGCCCGAGGCCGCGCGAGCGACGTGTCCGAGAACGGGAAGAAGAGCAAGAAGAGCGACGAAGAGAGGGTGGACCTTGTTTGGTCAATTCTTATAGCTTGAAATAGTTCACGCCCATTTTCGAGGGAGCATCCAATGAATGTCCGCGATCTGAAGCGGAGGGAAAGTTCCTTTGTCTCGGTTGAGACAAACCCCTGATGATTTAGGGCCTGTCCGATTTCATCAGGAATATTAAAGCAAGTTCATTATTCCAGATTAATACATTTTTCATTACTTTGCTCTAGATAAATGGGTCTGTCAAAGCATGACGATTAGAACAAGACTAGACATAATATATATATGACCAAAGATCTAATTTTTAGATCGAATTACACATTTAAAGATTTGTTTAACACATGATAACACTGCAGATGTTGGGAAACATCTAAATGTACCAAAAGGGAATACATTTATAAAACATGAAAACAGAAAGTTAATGAATACATTCCATAGAATGCATTGTTCAAAGAAGCCAGTGACTTGGCTTCTCTCCTGTCCTGTGTGGTCGTAAACTTTACGACCTGCAAAAGTGGGGGTTGCAGAAGCATGGCTCTCTTTGAGGAAGTTAAAGTGAGGAAAGACATTTCCTAAAGTATTAAGCTTGCAACTTATACTCTTCACATAACAAGGATTAACCATTTTATGCAATCCATAAACATAATTAAAATACATATTAATAATAAAATGAAAGTAAGGAACTTATACGAAAAGTTCCTTTGTCTCCAGTGTTGGAAGAATTTGGGTTGGGGGTTTTCGTTTCTTCTTTGAAGCTCGCATGGGCATCGTAAATAGTTTAAGTCCAGCCAGGCTGGCATTTAGTACCAACAGTCTGAATTTATAAAACAGAATTTAACCCCATGAATCGCTGACCTGCATATCTGTTACATCTCCCCCTTTACGTCAGATGAAGTCCCTGTGTGGACATCATCGGACGGCAATCATCCCGGATGGGCAGATGACAGGTGAATCGTGATGGTCATGCAGCAGGTGGGTCATGATGACAGGTGGTTCCTGAAGCTGAGGATTCAGCTTTGGTGAGGTTCGGTATTGTCTTTGACTTGGCACCCCCTTTCCGGGGATTCCATCGGGGACCTCCAGCCACAGTTGTCGTGAGTTTGGCTGTAGAGGTTTGCATCTCGTTGAGTATCCTGTATAGGATGAAGGTCACGCCAAGAGTCAGGGCGGGACCAATGACGGTGGAGATGCACCGTGCAGTGTCGGCAGCAGTCCAGGCTAGGACCGCAGATGACTGGTTCAGAATGGGCTGTCGAGACAGTGCTTGGAGGGCTGTATCGACAGGAGTAATGTCAATGTGTTGGGTGGTACCTTTCAGTACTTGGTCCAGCAGGTTGGCACGGGTGGCGGTGTCATGCTGGTCGTAGGTCAGCATAGCTGAGCGCACAGGAGTGTTGACGAGCCATCTGTTACCCACAATCTCTGCTTGCGTTTCTGTGACTTGTGTACGAGGCTTGGCTTCAGCAGGGCAGCGCGTATCGCTGACCCAGGGTTGCAGCTCGCAGATTCCTTCAGAGTTGTGTCTGAGGAAGGGTTTGCTAAGGCAGAGATAATGAATGTTTTTGGTTAAAGTACACATGTGCATGTTTGGGGCCAGGTACAGCTGTGTGTCGCTTTCGTGGTAGGCCACCACATTTGGAATGTGTGTTTTGGTGTGGGGTGTTGCTCTTCCACATCCTGACACTGACAATGTCTTTAGGTCTGTAGACTTGGTTTGACTCACTGATGAGTTGGTTCAGGAGCACGTTCACTTCTCTCTGTTTGGGGTTTACGTGCCGTAGGAAGGCGCTATCCAGAGAGTTGGCCAGGTGTATTTGTAGCAGGTCAGCTGGCATGGTGATGGCGTAAGACAGCACAGTTAACACAAGGCTTAAGGGTATCATGTATGGTGGGGTTTTACTCGTGGTTAGGCTGTCTTTGGAGGAGCTAACCTCCCACAGCATGTCTGTTGTTAACGCTGTAGGCAGCTGAGTCTGGGTAAAGTTCTTCTGGAAGACAGTAACAGTGGTTTCAAGGAGTTTACAGTCTGGTTCGCTGCATTGACACTGGACATAACAATGTTAAACATTCTGGCGGCAGCAGCAGCGGCTCTAAGCAAAGCTCCCGGGAGCTGTTTGGAGCGGTGGTGGTGTCCACCTAACTCCATTTGTGTAACCGTCACTTTCTCATATTGGCTGAACAGGTGTTTGACATCGGCCTCAGTGTGAGTGAGGGAGTCCTCTCTCCATCGGAACCTTGTACAGCTGTATTCGGTTACAGTGCTGGGGTAGTGTGCCCTGTCATCGGTAGTCAGGAGTCTCAGCGGTTTTCTCGGTGGCAGCTGTCCTCTCTTTGGCTGACAGCACGGCACGGCAAACCACAGCAGCATCCTGGTACAGATAATAGGGAGAGAGAGAGAGAAAGGGGAGAAAGAAACAACAAGGCCTGTCTTTGGTTGGACAGGACAGTCTCTTTGCTTCGTGGGCGGTGACTGGGTTTAGCTCGCCCTCGCCCATGTTTTGCCACATCTTGCTGCTGGCATGACGCTTGCTTCAGTGTTGTGTCAGTGGCTCTGGTGCTGCGTGGTGCAGCACATGCTGCGTCATGGAAATATATTGGCTTTATCCCCTTTTGCTCCGTGGCATTACACGCCCTGGCATTGTGATGTCAGACGGTGCACAACCCACAATATTGTTCTGTGCACGCAGCATGGTTTGTGTATCATGCAGTGGTCTGGGGCTTTGGTTGTCAGTGACTGTAGACTGGTAGCCAGGGTGGATGGAGGGGTCTGAGAGGTGGTAAAACAAAGTCATTATCAAGGTTTCAGAAGCCCGCATGTCCGCTATGTTGGTCTGTGTAGACAACGGAGCCTGCGTAAGCGATTCTGAGGTAGGCAGTTTAGCTAGTAAAGTTCTTGTGCTGTGGTAATCACTTCAACCTTGAATGTGGGTGGGTGGGTTGGGAGTGACCACAGAATGTTGTTTAGTGTGCCAGTTTTGGCAAGGGTGTCAGTGTGATCTTTAAAGTCCTCGTCTAGACTTGGTAACTTTGAGTGTCCTTTTTCCTTCTTCCAGTACACGATCACATTGTGTGTTTTTGTGATGTTATCACATTGCTGGAACAGGTGTTGGTGTTTGACATGCTTGTTTGCAAGTGTGAGTCCGAGTTCCACACATTCAGGTGAGGATTGGAAGAAACCCAGCGTGTGGTGTAAGGTTTGACCACCTTGCAGGTTGAGCCGAACAGCGACCCCTTTGGTGTAAGCTGGTACCACCGTACCCTGTTTGTTGACTAAGGTACAGAGGCTTGAACTTGGGCCTGTTGTTAGGGCGTTGTACTCATGGCTGGCTGCTGGGGTTCCCGTGACCTCTGTGACCTGACCGTCTGGCTCTGTGGGAGTTCCCGTGACCTCTGCGACCTGACAGTCTGGCTCTAGCAACCTGTGTGGCTGGAGAGAAAGAGGTTCTCGCACTTGAGCACAGTCCTTTAGCTGTTTGAAGTTCAGAAAAGGGTCAAAGTGTTCTAGCAGGTCTATGTCGATGAGCAATGTATGAGTGTTCATTGGTGGGACATACATGGGATGTATTAGACTCATCGGAACGAATGTCAGGTGAATGGAAACAACCTGTTCAAACTGGATGTCATCCTGTCTGTACACCTGTACATTCAGTTCATAAGTTTGAGGTGTAAGAGTTCGATCTTGTCTCTTAGCTTCAAATTGGAGTCTTTTGAAAAGGTAAGATGAGATCACCGTCAGGTTTAATCCTGTGTCGATCAGGTCTTCCCTGTTGACTCCTTTTTGACCCACCCCCTTTTTGACAGGGCTGCCCAGGAATGTTGGCATTAGGGCAGGTGGGACGATCGGTGGGTGATGAGGACCGGTCTTGTGTAGCTCGCTGCGAAGGCAGGTAGTCAAAACAGCATTTTCTGGTACCTTGTGTTTGTGGTACCTGGTGTGAGGACCTGTGCTGTCTCGTTCAGTTAGCTGTAGCTGTTGACTGTGGAGCTCGGGCAGTGTTCTGGGTGCTTGGCTCATCTTCCTTGCGAGTATTCATGTGAAGAAGATCTTTCAGCACCCTCAGGATCTCTGCTGTCTCAGACGTGGCTGCACTGTGTTGCCCTCTGCTGGCTTGGAATGGTATTGACTCTCTGTAAAGATGTCTGTGACTGTGGTGTTGTAGAGCGCCATCTAGGGTTAACTCCAAGCAGTGCTCAGAGACAGAGACATTGGGGTTTTTCACAGTCTTTTCACAAATAGTCTTTTGCTTGGTGCAAGCTTTGTGGGCTAAGTTCCGTAACTCTTGTGTAGTTCTGTTACGGGGACACGCTGGGACTCTGAGATGAAAACTCCAACTGGCATGTAGGTTTGGGAGGAACAGAGTTTTTAAGTTGAAATCCTGTTCCATACCTGGTTCGTTGCATGCTCCGAAGTAGGTGTTTCGTAGCTGACTACAGAAAGTCTGTGGGTTTTCAAATCGGCCCTGTTTGAGGTCCATAGCAATAAGGAGCCCATGATCTGAGTTTGGATCAGAGAATTCAAGAATCAAAGTCTGTAGCAGTTGCTGGTAGTACGCTTTGACAGTCTCTGGTTGACGATCCAGAAAGCAATGCACATCACGGCTGGCCGTGATTTTTAACAGGTACAATGTGTTCACATCTGTCACGTTAGCGACAGTTTGCAAATGAAAGTCAATGGCTTGTAAAGAAGCATGAACGTCATGTCCTCCTGCAGGATCTGGATTGAATGTAGAGATGCTTCTGGCTAGCTTGTGAAGTTCTCTGTGAGCAGTGCAGGGTTTAGTGACATGCGTTCTCTGGAAGGGTTCTCTTCCCTCCGTTGTTGACAGATGTTCTTGCAAGCTGGCTGGTGATTTCCTTAGAAGGGAGATTACACCCCCTTTTCCAGCTCTGGGTTCTTGGCTGAAAGGGTTGGAGTGGCGGCCCGGGAGAAATTTTGTGGTGTGCGTTTCTCCGATCCAGCCACTCTGTAATCTGTGAAATTGTCTCAGTTCTGTGTGAACAGTGTAAAGTTCATCTTGGAGCTTGTCTCTCTGCAGAGTAAGCTTGTTGAATTTAGCTTGGGCCGCTTGCAAGTGTGTTTTGCAGGCCCAGGTTTTATAGTCTTTTTTTTTTTTAGCTCAGTCTCTGCTCTTTTTAGGAGAGCGTCGCCTTGCTGGAGTTTTTTGTTGAGTTCTTTTCTGGCTTCTCTCTCCAGATGTTCTCTTTGATCTGTGTCGAGGCGAAGATCTTGCAGGGCATTGTGAAGTCTTTCAACTCCTTTCTGTAGCTCTGGATCTGTGTCGTCCTCTTTCTCGCGCTGGTTCTGGGTCTCGAGGAGAAGCTGATCAAGATGACTCTGGGTTGGGGCCTGGTCCTTCCAGGCCTCCTCCGCGATGTTGCTCCATTCACTGAGCGGTGCCTGGGCGACGAGAATGGGAACTAGGCTTCCGAAGATCCTGGCGAGTTCTCTGTAGTAGTCGCTTTGGTTTGGATCGCGTGCCATCAGTTCATCTAGCTCGGTGTCTAGTTGCTCTGGGTGCTGCAGGTTAATGGCATCCTTGGGCAGGAAGGGGGTCGTCACTGCTTTCAACCATGTCGAGAGGTGGCCCCCGTGGACTGCTGGACTGGATGCCTGGAACATCCTGATTCTCTGTCGGTGAGAGAAGCACAGCACACACACACAAAAAGACCAATGCAAGTTCGTTCTACGTTTAACGAGCTATATTCATACGGGCTGTGCCGTTTATGAGAATTTTGGGGCTGACTGATGCAAACAGTCAGACAGTTAAGTAGCCAATTAACTTGGGTCAACGAAGGACCTGAAATGGAGATTTGACAGGCAGTAGCCTAGCGGGTCGTGTGATGACACCGGCTGCTGGTGGTCGCTCTACTATTTAACTTCGTTGGTGGCTCCCAGGTTACTGTCTCTATGTGAAATGAAAGAAACAAATCACAACAGAACAGAGGGTAGAAAAGATCAAAGTGAAACAACACTTGAAATGAGATGAAAACAATAGAAACACAATGTGTTAGTGGGAATAAGGAGGCCTAAGCCTACTGCTAAGATAGGGCCAACAGGTGAGTGGGCTATCTGGGTAGGAAACCTAGAAATATGGTGTGGCTTAAAGAAGCAAAAGGGTCAGAACACTGAAAATATATCCGGGGGAATATCTAATATTCTGTGGCTTATAATAAGTGGATAGGTTTTATCACTTTTGGTTCACCTGGTTGAATTGAAGTCATTCAGGTGGGAACCAGTGGCTTGGTCAACCTCCCCGGTGCTCCCCAAACACTGAACCGCAGTGTCCCCGGTCCTCCGTTACTCTGGCGTGTCGCAGGACAGCACGGCTTGTGACTTTTAGCACAACCTTTGGAGTGCCAAAATTGCTGATGTCTCTTGAGACAAGAGGGACCGAGTTTCACTCGCAGCCAGTATCGGTAACACCGGTCGGGCAGCCTTGCTCACTGGAAACCTGAGATGACTGTCCAATCACCGAGGGAGTTCTACAATCAAATACACAAAGGATGAACAAAGGACACTTAAAGTTAATTAAGGTTTGGTTTGTTTAACATCAATTGAGTAACTATATGTAGAGAGGAAAGGTAACAGCTTTACCTAATCATGATAAAACAAAACAAATGAATTATGATAATAATGGTAATTATCAAAATAACCTAAGTCAAAAGAGAGAAGAAAAATAATAAACATCAAATTAAAAAAAAGAATGAAACAAGAGAGAAGGAGTAGCTGGTTTTCACCACAAAGGGGGGGGGGGGGGGGGGGAAGTACTGCTTCTCTGTCTTTAACCTGCTGAGCAGAAAACTTAATTCAAATTAAAAATTCAAAACTGGTTTAAATCAAAATTTAAAATAAGCATGTATGAATTAAAAAGGAAAATCTGAATAATATACTATAATAACCATTGATAGCTTGTAAGTCATCATTAATGATCATGAAATTAATCAAACAGTGTGAGATTAATCAAAGAGGGTAAAAGTGGACATGCAATTTCAAAACAGAATGGAAAAGACAGAGGTCTGTTAGTCGATTTAACAGGAGCCTGCCACTAGATGGCTTACCTTCTAAGTGGGTCAATCAGTGGTTGACCTGACACATCTAGATTTCCACTATTAACAATTACATTTTAATTCAAATCATGTTTGAACTAAACTCAAAGTAAATGTAAACAGTCAAAGGCAGGGAACATTCTTTTGTTTCCCTGTAATAATATTCGCACGAGCAAAGCTGTAAATGCAAATAATTATCGAGAATTTAGACATCCAATTCAAATATACATCACAGGGGATTATAAATTAGCAATCAGAGTGCATTATCTGAAATGGCCACAGGTTGGCAGCTTTGCACTCATGCAAGCTGGAATCAGAAAGCAGGGTGTACCCTGAAATTTCTAACCCACACGTTCCCTCTAGTGTTTAGATAGAGGAATTACAATTTCAATAGGACTTAGAATTTATCTGATCATTTGTCAGGCTGATTTTCTGCATCAAAAATCACAAGTAACAAACAGAAAGTTTTAATCTCTGAGGTGCTATATTAACATAGGTTGAAGGAAGGATCCGTTCACTTCCGAAACACAAATGTAACAAAAACAGGAATTTTCCAACTGTTGACTCCAATAGACATTTATCAAAATAGCACTTATGATTTAAATGTTTTAGGTTTAAAATCGGGTAGCTAAGCCAATTCTAGACCAGGAGTTTTTATCGTTTATTTTTTTGAATATCATGTGGTTTACCATGAATTCAATAACGATATTTAATAACAAGGCCTTTTTACTGAATCAGAGGAACATCGCTCATGTTCAGATTTACATGTTGCAACTAATAAAAGATTTCTTCATCTTTTAATTATTCATATTAAAATGTTCTCACTGTAAAAAGATTTTGGTCTTTCTTAACAGGATACTTTTAGCATTATACTGCAGTTTACTTTCATTAAAAATAACAGTGACTATACTGTTAAGTTTCTACAAATACCTAGCGCTGACTGACCAGCTTTTTGCCTCAGTCAGTTGAGTGAGTTCGCGTCTTGCGACTTATCTCACCAGTAACGTTACATAATTTCATAGCGCACGTGCAGAAATTATTAAGAACCATATACACAGATTGATTGCTCACAAAACGAAGTTTGAAACTAGCCGCGTTCCTCCACCAAAAATGTAACAACAATGAGTTTTACATAGTAATTAACTCAAATGATATATAGGGAATTTGAATAATTAATCAAGAATTTGATTAATATATATCTCAGATGACAGTTACATTTAATTTTATTGATTATGAAAAATAGCTCAATTGCCAATACCAATACTAATCACAGGGCACTGTAATTTACTCATTAATATGTCAATATTACATTCTTCATATCAATTATTGTGATATCTCTTACTATAAATTACTGCAGATCAAACCGTGGTATGTCCTGCACACCACTGTAGACTTATCAATTTTCAATAAAGTTATCACGCCTTATAATTCAAGGAAAAGTATTCTCTGGCCATGAAAATATTATCCTATCCTTATGATAAATTTAGTTTCTAAATTTAGAGCTTGTAGCTAAAGACCAAAACATTTCAGTGACTCGTAATGTGAGTGGGGTGGAGTCCAGGCCAATCGTCAGTATATGGTTTTTTAATAATTAAACTAGTAATACATCAAACTACAAATCACACAGAGTAAATATGCGTACGACAATACAAACAGTAAGCTTTATACAATACATAACGAATCCAAATAAAAGAGAGAGAGAGAGAGAGAGAGAGAGAGAGAGAGAGAGAAAATAGAATGGGATCACATAAGGAGCTCAGGTATGAAAATCATAGTCAGTAACTTTTAGAAGCCAACAACAAATCAGATCATAACAACACTTTAAAGCAGCATTTAAATCTCCATAGAGAAAGTGATACTTGCAAAAGGTGTCCCATGTGAGTGGCGTGAGATCGGCGTCGAGCTTGTGAGCTTTACGCACTGTTCCCGTTGAAACAGCCATGTGCCATGAAACGGAGGCCATGTGACGCGCGTGCACGCTGCGCTTGGCGTGAGCGTGGAGCACGTGGTCCTTTGTTCTGTCCTCGCGCGGTATTTGAAAGGTTCAACAAACATTGTTCCAGAATTCGTCTTCCTTGCGTGGAGAGGCGAATAGTTTAATAAACTTAGTAAAGAAAAGAAAACGAACGAAACGAAAGCTTCCAAAGGAGCCATTAAAATGGCTTTCCTCTCCTCAGTCCGTGTGCTGAGGGGGGGAGGAGGCCCAAGCGCGGCCCGAGGCCGCGCGGAGCGACGTGTCCGAGAACGGGAAGAAGAGCAAGAAGAGCGACGAAGAGAGGGTGGACCTTGTTTGGTCAATTCTTATAGCTTGAAATAGTTCACGCCCATTTTCGAGGGAGCATCCAATGAATGTCCGCGATCTGAAGCGGAGGGAAAGTTCCTTTGTCTCGGTTGAGACAAACCCCTGATGATTTAGGGCCTGTCCGATTTCATCAGGAATATTAAAGCAAGTTCATTATTCCAGATTAAATACATTTTTCATTACTTTGCTCTAGATAAATGGGTCTGTCAAAGCATGACGATTAGAACAAGACTAGACATAATATATATATGACCAAAGATCTAATTTTTAGATCGAATTACACATTTAAAGATTTGTTTAACACATGATAACACTGCAGATGTTGGGAAACATCTAAATGTACCAAAAGGGAATACATTTATAAAACATGAAAACAGAAAGTTAATGAATACATTCCATAGAATGCATTGTTCAAAAGAAGCCAGTGACTTGGCTTCTCTCCTGTCCTGTGTGGTCGTAAACTTTACGACCTGCAAAAGTGGGGGTTGCAGAAGCATGGCTCTCTTTGAGGAAGTTAAAGTGAGGAAAGACATTTCCTAAAGTATAAGCTTGCAACTTATACTCTTCACATAACAAGGATTAACCATTTTATGCAATCCATAAACATAATTAAAATACATATTAATAATAAAATGAAAGTAAGGAACTTATACGAAAAGTTCCTTTGTCTCCAGTGTTGGAAGAATTTGGGTTGGGGGTTTTCGTTTCTTCTTTGAAGCTCGCATGGGCATCGTAAATAGTTTAAGTCCAGCCAGGCTGGCATTTAGTACCAACAGTCTGAATTTATAAAACAGAATTTAACCCATGAATCGCTGACCTGCATATCTGTTACAAGTTGATCATCCCGTTTGCTATTTTTCACGTAAGTTTAATAAGCATCAACTTAACTATTCAACAATTGAGAAGGAGGCATTAGCATTGCTGATGGCACTTCAAAATTTTGATGTTTATGTTGGCTCTAGTTACTATCCCGTTACTGTGTTCACAGATCATAATCCGTTGGTTTTTCTATCACGCATGTACAATCAAAATCAACGCTTAATGCGTTGGTCTTTAATTGCACAAAACTACAATTTAGTGATTAAACATAAGAAAGGTGTGGAGAACGTGTTCGCAGATGCTCTTTCTAGAGGGTAATTGTAATATTCTACCATGAGACAAATATATGTAATTTCATGTAGTTTGTTTTTAAGGGTGGGAGTGTTACGTGCTGCGTTTGTTTTTTTTTTCTTGTGTCTATTTCTGTTCTCCACCTATCATTTCTGCCAGGTCTCCGCTGATTGGAAGAGGCGACTGCCAATCTTAATCAGTGACATTAATCAACTGACAGCCAATCAACTGCTGCCCTGCTGATTTAAAAGCCTCCCAGTTCACTCTGATCGGGAGCTCAGTGTGTGTGGTCTTGGAGTTTTGAGTTTGTTGTGAACTTTTGTTTCGCCTTTGTATATGATTTGTATTCGTGGTTCTAGCATTTTCGTTCTTGATGATAACCCTAAGGCAAGGGCTGTTATGAGTTACTGTTCATTTTATCCTTTTGGGGACAAGGAACAGGGAAGCATGTCGTGCGACCTACATATCGCCCGTAGCTACGAATGTTAGAAACATTAGGTAAGCGGTGAGTGCCACTTTTGTTTTTTTGTTTATCAGTTAGCATAGTTTAGTCTGGGCGCCGGACGCGCTGAAGATTTCGGGTTTCATTTTCGCATTTTGTTTTGGTTAGTTAGTTTAGAGGGTTTGGGAATTTAGTTTACGGACTGTTTTGTTTTATTCCTTTCTTTAATTTGGCGCCACCTTTGTTCGTTGATCCCCATTGGGTCTTGTTGTTTATCTTTTTCTTCTCTTTATTTAACACTGTAAATAGTACACACGCCATTTTAATGGCTTCGGCTTTCAGTAATAATAAATCACGTGAACTGCAATTGTGTTTGACCTGATCTTTTCTACTGCTCACTCCCAAGCAATATTCTCAATGTTACTTCCTATCTTAGACAACTAAAGGGTCGTAACACCGGAAGATACAACCTATCCCGTGGCATCAGAGAGGCTAAGAGACAGACATTCAGAGCCTGTGGCAGGGGATGCAGACAATTTGGGACTACAAGCCCCCACTGCGGACCTGTGACATAATCCCAAAAAGACTCATGCACTACAAATCATCTTGCATAGTTATATAATATATTTATAATCAAATCTTTCATTAGGTTAGAATTGTATAGGTACAGTACTTCAATCAGGACCACTTCCGTCAAGTATATTTAATGACAATTATAATTGCATACAGTTAGTGTTGGTGGTATGGTTATGTTCTGGGCAACACTCCACACGCCTGTCCATGCAGCCATGCTTGGACAGAGCGGGGAGAGCAGCAAGACACCCCCCCCCCCAGATAGAGACTGCTTCCATTGAAGAGACTGTAAAGAAAGAACAAGTTAGATCAGATTACAGGTTCAGTTGGTGGAGCTGGGGTTGGAGGAGGGTCTTAATTGCAAGCAGCGATGCGATGGAAGAGACACTGAAGAATGGGAATTTAAATAGACCTCATGTGATAGGTGTCAAGACTGGATTGGTACACGTCAGGTACAGCTGACTGTCAGCTGAAGCAAGCGTGACTTACGTGGCCTGACTGAACTAACGCGATGCTCAATATCTGCACTGTTTGTTTACTTCACTGATTTGCACTCTATCTGCCAAATGCCTTGTGCTGCTTTATTTAACTTTATTTTAAATTTTATTTATTTTTTTACATTGCCTTATTTGTATAGTTGTATTTTATATTTAATCTGTATCTATCTCTTTTTTATGCTCTACTGTAGCGTTATCTGTATGCACCAAGGGTCTGATAGTAACGCAATTTCAATTCTCTGTATGTATGTGATGTACATGTGGAAGAATTGACAATAAAGCAGACTTGAATTGACTTTGACTCAATCCACCATCTGAAACAAATCTTACAAATCTCTCATATTGTGTCAGTGATTAAGCAGCTCTTTATTTCATGGGGAGTGTGTGAATGCGGGTATGGTCTAGCGGTTAGGATTCCTGGTTTTCACCCAGGCGGCCCGGGTTCAACTCCCGGTATGGGAATGCATGCTCCTTTTGGGGAAGTCGTGGCCTAATGGTTAGAGGGTTGGACTCCCAATCGAAGGGTTGTGGGTTCTAGTCTCGGGCCGGACGGAATTGTGGGTGGGGGTAGTGCATGAACAGCTCTCTCTCCACCTTCAATACCACGACTTAGGTGCCCTTGAGCAAGGCATTGAACCCCCAACTGCTCCCCGGGCGCCGCAGCATAAATGGCTGCCCACTGCTCCGGGTGTGTGCTCACAGTGTGTGTGTGTGTTCACTGCTCTGTGTGTGTGCATTTCGGATGGGTTAAATGCAGAGCACAAATTCTGAGTATGGGTCACCATACTTGGCTGAATGTCACTTCACTTCACTATACTATATGTATAGAAAAGATGGTGTTTGTGTCTTGATTGGTGGCACTATATGTATATTGTATTCTACCTCTTCTTGCATTCTTATTTTTGTTTTGTCTTCTTTTCTTTTTTGTATTTTTTTAAATATATATATTAACTTTTGTTCTGTACTTGTTGTAGCGCTTTGGGTATAAAAAAGCACAATATAAATAAAATGTATTATTATTATTATTATTATTATTATTATTATAACTTATCTTTAACTGTGTAAATTATATTATCATAACAATCTGTGAAATACCTGTAAGACTCAGAATATCCAAACAACATCAGACACCACTGACTTTCAATTTATGACCCAAAACATTTATGGAAAGTTTGGATTTTGTTGAGTGTTCTTTTATGCTTTGCAGAATAACAAAATGGATACGGGTTTGGGTGACCTATTCCTTTAAGTACAAGTGCTTTTTGCCAAGGACATTATTCATAATTTAAAATGCTACTGTATTCATTGAATGTGTTTTGTTCTCTACACTACATTACATGGAGTGGGAGTCAAATCAGATATATAGCTGGATTTTTGGATGGGGTTGGTCTTAATTTGTGAATTGTGGACCCTTTCTCTGTGTGATCACTATCAACAGTCTGTGTAGTCTATACTTAAATTGTACTGTGTGAAAAAGCAATTTTTGGGGGGTATGCTCCCCAGGACATACAAAAAAAATAAAAAAAGAACCCGTCAAATGATGTCTTCTAGTGAGTTTTGAGGAAATATAGACAGATTTAGTCATACAAAATAAGCCATCAATAGATTTATATTATCTGGATTGAAACAAGATTATAATGCAGGATTGTTGCAATGATAACCATTGTCAAAACATTTCCCTCTGATTCAATAAAGACTTGAAATACCTTTTTAGTCAAACATTATTTTTGGGATTTATTACAATATAACATACAACAATTTAAAAAGTGCATAACTGAAATCTATGCAATTACATCTCATGCACTAAGCATGACAATTTTGTGAAAGCAGTAGTTTAAACACACAAAGAGCTAAACTAACGTAAGACCCTTATCTGACCTGACGATCATAGAACAATTTGATGAGACAACAAAGTATTGCGGATGTAAATAACTTAACAATGTGTTTGTTGCAGGGTTAACTGTCTGCTTATGGACTTTTTCGACTTGGTGTCAAACTAACCTCTAAACTCACTGCTACCTGCTTATCAGCCTCTCTTCTCCATGACACTGCGTACTGCAGACAGATGCACTGTGCAGTCTGCCCTGCTGCCACTGACTGTGGAAATTTTGCTGGGATCGCTGCCGTGCTGGTGATGGGTGAAACCATTGTGACTTTGAGGGGGAGGAGATTCTAAATCGGCGATTTCTGTTTGATAGGATTTTGGTGGGGGTCTCCTTGGCCTTCAATGTGTAGGCTATGAACATAAAATATACTTAAAAAATATTATCTGATTTATAAATGGGGTGGCAACAGGGGTGACAAGACTGTATCCCAGGGGTGGCAGCTGCCACCCTTTGCCCTTTAGATCCGCCTCTGATCCTTTATATTTCTACTCAGAGACTAAAAACATCTGCTATCACCTCAGAAGGACAAAGATCATGCATGTAGAGATTTCATTCATGTACCCGATTGTTACCTCCTATATTTTTATTTTAGAAAATGGACATAATAGACAAATTATTTATTATAAAAAGAAAAATGTGTTGTGTTTGGTGCAGTTTGATATATTGGCTGATAAGTTGGAAAATGGTAGATAGTGTCCCTGACATTTAAATGTGACAACAACTGTAACAATAACAACTGTGCTGTGCATTGATATTGTGAGCAGGTGTTGAGCATAATAGTTGTTATTATAGTCTTTTCTACTGAGCAATTCAGTGTCTACAATTATCCATTTTATTCACAGGGTTCAATTTGTGTAATCATCATCATAATCAGTTTTTTATTTAATACTTTTTTATTTAATAATAAATCCTTGAAAAAAAAGATATATATATATATATATATATATATATATATATATATATATATATATATATATATATTTTTTTTTTTTTTTTTTTTTTTTACATATAAACTCTAGTCGGTATGATCCAGTGGGACAAGTGAGACAGAATCCAACCAAGGTACAATACACAGAAGGGGAACGAGAAGAAATCAAGACAGGTTTGACATGAGAGACATGAAAGACAGGTTGGACACAACAGAGAGTGTCTGGTGGCCGAAGCCACACTGCAAACAGGCTGATTACCTTAACTCTAAAGTATGGTCCAATTAACCTTGGCACCAGTTTACTTGTTGGAAACCATAGCTGCAGGTTCTCGGTGGAGAGCCACACCCTCTTACCCTCTGACGGTGACCCACAGCTGTTTTTTTTTTCTTGTTTCCTCCAGACATGACCAGCGCCTCCCTGGCCCTCCTTCAGAATTGGTAACAGCACTAGATGAACGCCTGGACTGAGGGACAACACATGAAACTATGACAGCCAGGACACCGGTAATGAGTTATGAGCATATTCAGCCTACATTAGCTATGACTCCAGACGGAGGGGTTATGGGAGGCCAGACATCGGAACATCTGCTTAAGATCCTGGTTTCCACGCTTTGTCCAGCTGTTGGTCTGGGGTGGAATCCTGATGACAGACAATCACAGTTTTACCTCTAGATGGAATGAAGCTAGTGACAAAAACCTGGGCAAAATGTGACTGGGGCAGGAAGGGATGGGGTGCAACAGACCAAGGGATGGTTGATTTGATCATTTGTTTTGAAAACAGACTAAGTACAGTGTGCGCCCACAAACCAACAAACATCCCCTGGCATGGCCACCCACCAAAAGTGAAGATGAATGTTTGTCAGTGGCCTCCTCACCTTTAGGTGGCACAGTAACCTGGAGGTGCGGCCCTATTGGAGGATGGCAGCTCAGAATTCACCAGGAACAAAAAGAAGTGTTGTCAGATGACCCCCAGGCACCATGACAGAGAGCTTACCTGACACAGCTCTAGATGCCCCAGATTGCTGTAACACAGAATCAGGCAAGACAACACCTTGGGTAATGTTCCTCAAACCATTCCTAAACCTTTTTTTTTTTTTTTTTTTTTTTTTTTTTGCAGTGTGCCAGGGTGTATAATCCTGGCGGAACACCAATCTTTAGGTGGTATGTATCAAAGTGCCATCCACATGAATTGGTGCTAGTTTTCCAAGCAGAACATTTCCAAGAGAATAACACTGTGATACTCATACTGTTTCACTCAAAGACTTCATGTTGTGTTTACTGTTATTTGCAAACTTCATTGCAGGCAATCTAGCCAGCAAAAAATGGTGCAAGCTAAGAACCAACCAAGTGATATCAGAGTTATGACCTTTGGAACACAACTTAATCAAATCACATATAAGAGAAACATTCAGCTAGAAAATATTTTCTGTGAGAGAAGATTATGTGATAAAATTCAAAATAAGGTAAAAGAGTATAATGAGAAATCAGTATGATAGTATTGGTTGCATCATAATGACATTATTCTAACAAATTAATCAACAGCTCTCTATAGGTTATTTTTGTACATTTTGGGCTAGCATAAGATGTAGCATTGTCTAGAAAATGATTTAAATTATTTAATTGTTTACTTTAGCTCTTAAATATGAGACACACTTTTTCCTTTTCCTCTTTCTAATACAGTTTCTAGCTAAATTGCTACTAAATAATTGTTAACGTTCTGTTGGTAGCATTACGCATGATGTCATTTCCTCCCTGTGTCATAGCTACACAATGTGCTTGGTGAAAGTACATCTTTGCAACCACTGATAGTAACTCCAAAGACTGATTAACCCAAAAGAAAGACAAGATTTTATCCTGTGTCACTTGTGCCATGTGAATGATAGGTGTGGTTAAAGAAACACTGGAAAGGTCGAAGAGAAGTTAAACTACAGTATGTCTGTAGGCCAGCTGAATGCCTATGACATCAGAGGGAAAGAGGAACTTATCTCAACTGTATATCATGGCAACTGTCCAGGGCTCTTGACAGGTTTGTTTTTTTAGCTTGTTCTGATATTTGAACAAGTGCAGGATACATGAAAGGCGTCCTGTGGTCCCAGTTTAAACATCTGAGAAGGCTTTGCTGGACTTTTTGTTCATTTTCTGTTCTAAAACACAAATGAACAGCTACACATAGCTAGAGTAAGTAATCTTAGTGAGCCACAGCCCGCCCAAGGCAAGTCAGACTGTACTATGTAAGACAAAAAATCCCTTGAGAGGGGTGTACCAAAACAGGTTTGACTCATAATAATAGCATTATTATTTTCACAAAAAATATACCATGGTAACCATAGTTTACACCAAAATAACATATAATTACTAAAATGTCTAACAAGAGTACAACACATCACAATGATAAATAAATCTGTATGTATGTTGTGTGTGTGTAGTGGTTGGAAATAAAATGCAATAAATATTACTATTTAATTCGGACATATGCAATAATAGAAAATATATTTGTTTTATATACATCATATCTGATACATCAGGCTTTTATGGTGTATATGGTATGAAACAGGAGGATACATAAATCATAATTGGGGGGGGGGGGGGGGGGGGGGGGTTGCAGTAATAATGTTGTAGTGAAAGTGAAGTGACATGTGGCCTCGTCTGGTGACCCATACTTGGAATTTTTGCTCTGCATTTAACCCATCCAAGTGCACACATACCGTGAACACACACCCAGAGCAGTGGGAAGCCATATTACTGCAGTTCCTGGGGAGCAGTTGGGGGTTCAGTGCCTTGCTTAGGGTTAGGGTTAGGATAGGGTTAGGGTTAGGGTTAGGTTAGGGTTAGAGGGTTAGAGTTAGGGAACTCAGTCTTGGTATTGAGGGCGGAGAGATTGCTGTACATTCACTCCTCCTACCTACAATCCCTGCTGGACCTGAGACTCGAACCTGTGACCTTCGGGTTACAAGTCTGACTCTAACAGATCTCCCTTTATAATAATATTGTGCAAAAACACATAAAATAACATGTATTTAAAAATTTTACTCTCCTTACGGAATCTGAAGCAAAGCATGCTGGGATCTAGAAAACTGCTGTTAACTCAGTTCTATTTATTATAATCAGTGATTGAGTTTAAAAAAAAATTCTATTAAGTGCAATGTACTTATATTTGAGTGAAATGAACGCAATTCCTTTAATATATTTAATAAATTTGACTTTTGGGTTTTACCTTCAATATTAGTGCAGACTATAAGCACAGAGCCATTGTGATGATGACTTGATGACTGCATGCAGACGGTGAAAGTGGTAGCCGGGAAGGCATGCTGGGCATGTTGACACATAGTTAAACATCCTGCTTTGATTGTAATCCAAATATAATTAGCCCAGAGATCAAGGCAAAGACAGTGCTCTCCCAGCTGGCGCTGAAGAGGAGACAGGTGCCATCAGCAGCTTTAATTCTGGGGTCTGTGCTACAGCTTTTCTTACTTAGTCCAGAATCACAGTGCTCACAAAACAACAAGCCAACTCGGACCAGGGCGTTACAAGAGATACTCAAAAAAACAAAACTATTTTTTGCATAATTAATATGGGAAGTATGCTCTGATTACCACGGATGGCCTAAAACAATAAGCAGCCATTATTATGCAAGCATGCCTTATTGCAGCATGACTGGGAGAAGACAGCTGGTGGGCAGCTTGCTGGTAAGCTCTGGCTTTTACTGGACAGGGTCGGTGGAATTTAGACACAGTCTTTCAGTGATGCGACCTTCTCTTTTAACTGTGGTGAGCTGCATGGGCTCAGAATCAGCACGATGATCAGATAAAGATGGAATCAGCACAAGACTTGCTTCATGACCAAGACAGAATTCCACTAGTGTGATGGTAAAGATCCAGATGCTTATAGAGCTGGATGGCTAAAGCCTCAGTCTGAGTGCAGAGGAAGCCAATGGCCATAAATCTCATCCTCAATCTTCTCTGCAATTGTTGCCCCTCCCCTCAGCATGCAGTAGAGCAACATCTCTTTGTGTGACAGTGGCACTGTTGAGTGAAGCAACAACAAATAGTGTCAGAGCTGTGAGCAGCTAGAATGCTGCATCGACTGCTTTATCTTCTCACCTCATGCAAGGGATGCTTGTTGACTGTTTTTTAAGTGCTTCAGCTCAGTACAAAGCATACTAGACAGGAAAGAGCTGCTACGTAGTTGCTGCCCTAGTTGAAGGCTTGAGCTCGGAAACTACCACAGTGCAACATGAGAATCCCTACTCTAGCCCAGTGTTATCAGTACCAGATGTGCTTGAGGCCAACCATGAGTCTATCACTGCTTTGCCTGATGTACAAGACATTAATGCAACTCTAGACTATTCTCTCTCTTCCAAGACAATGTCTGAACCTGGGCCATAGACATTATTTTGGGAGATACATCGAGATATTGCTATGACAGTTTGCCTGGCTAGCACTAGGGTTATACCTCAGCTTTATCTTAACTATCTGCTGCAAGATATCAATGAATATCTGAGGCAAAAGAAGATATCTAAATGAATAGCTGGTTTCAGTAGAGAGGCCAAAGCCTGTGGACAGCTAGGTGAAAACTAGGACTCTCTCAGTCCAAGCTGCAACCAGCAGACTGTGCATCTTTACTGGGACTTTCTGCGTTACCACAGCAAGTTGTTAAGATGCTGCAGTGAAAATGTGAGGCCTGAACTTGTGCATGGGAGATGATGGAATTTCTCCCCAATTTAATGCAGAAGTGCTTGAGGAAATAGGGTTTTCATAGTCTTTCTCTCTATAATGTCAGATTTGTTTCTTAAAGTTGCTGAATGCCAGATCAACAGTGAGGGACAATCTATCCACCTCTTTACTGTTGCTCAGAGATTTGTTTTAAGTAAAGCACTATGAACATTGTGTGGGGCTTTATTAGAGGATACATTAGGACATACACCAATTGAGGTAAGAATTATTATTATTATTATTATTATTTATATATATATATATATATATATATATATATATATATATATATATATATATATTTGTAGTACCACCTATAAGACGAATTTGACAAAACTTGGTACAATGTACCTCCTCAGAATGTCACGTTGTCTATTTGTGTCAAATTTTGTTAAGATGGATCAAGAACTCATAGAAAAATGTAATTCTATTCCTTACAATTCTGGAGATATGACCCAAAATATAAATGTCATTATCATAGCTTAAACTTGTGTCGAACAGATGTATGTCTGTGCACCTGAGTAGCAGGTGGGATTTCTGACCATCCCACCAAATTTGGTATCTCTGTGGTCTCTGATGACCAGACAGCTTTAGGGTAGAAAGAGAATAATAATAAGAAAATCCTAATGTACTTGGACCCCTAAAAAAATGGAGGGGTCATTGCCTTCTCATAGCAAAAGACCATAATCATGTGTAGAAACCATAAACATATTCACAAAAATCTGAACAAAATTAAATTAGGCATCATATGAGAACCTCTTCTAGTCACTGTGCAACAAATGAAATGCCACTTTGAAACGTATCTTTGTAAAAATGCTGAGGTTGTCCCTTGAAATAATTTAAATCTGGACTGGGTTTTGAGAACATAATTGATGCCCATATATCATGGGGGCGGGGGTTGGTGTACTTCAAAAGAATCACCAGAAAATTTGGGCTGGCCCAGAGTTTGATTTTAAGTTAAAGTTAAAATAATGTCTCAAAAAAAAAAAAAAAAAAAAAAAAAAAAAATCTCATATGTTCTGGAAACACTTTTTCCATTTTCTGTTTTGGGTGTCAGCTGGAGAGAATGACAGTAGTTTGGGAACGTGACACAGGATCATTGTTTTCCAGCTTTGAACATGTAAGAGAAGAGAAAGATAGAACCGGATGCAAGGCAAAGAGGCAACTGTATATTCAGTGAGGAAACCAGAGGAAACCCCTCCACACTCACACACTTTCCAATGTTGTACACATACACACAAACACATTCAGGCTCAGTGCACTTTAGACCACCCATCCCAGACTTGACTCATGGTGTCCGGTATTGGAGAACCAGACAGATGTGATGTTCCCATGTCATACATTTTATTGTGTTTGGCACAGGGGCTCTGCACTCGATTACACTGAGGGAGATGTCACTGCTAAACATTTGTCAAAGAACTACTGTAATGTGTGGGTGAATTTAGAGATGAGGAAGAACAGAATCTGAATGCAGAATAACTTGTATTAAACTAAATTTAAAAATACAGAAGGATACAGAAGGAGTGCAGGAACTAGGAAATAAAGAAACAGAAGTGAGAATAACCAACACAAAACCTCCAGGACAAGACATGATCAGCTTACACTGGGAACACAATGGCTTAAACACACAAGGGTCACAGACTAGTAAGACACCTGGAAACAATCAAGGAAGAGGGGGAAACAGGAAACAGACAAGAACTGCAATACAAAAAAAAAAAAAAATGCCCAGTACAAAAACAACTATCATTCTTAAGACTCTCTCCATCTATCTTCCCCCATGTCTCCGTGTGAGCATTAATTTAGCATAATACATGTTGAATAAGGCAGCATGGTGGTCAGTAGGTAGCACTGCTGCCTGACTACAAGAAGGCCCATGGTTTGAGTCTTGGCTGAGCAAACAGCAGCTTGGAAAATTGGTGGATGGATATTGAGCATGTCCGATTTAAATCATTTGACATCCTTTTGTTTTCTTGACATCCTTGACCTCTGGTAAAAAAACAAAAAAAAAAAAAAAAAAAAAAAAACAAGCAGCTCCTAATGGCACTACTCTTACGAAAATGTATCATAGTAACTACAGTAGCACTACTGTATACTGAAAAAAACAAAGTACTTTTTTTTTGAAAGTGGTTCAATCGAAAATCATGATAATTGATTTAAAGCAAATGCATACTGTACTGTCTAGCTGTAGTGACTGCAGAAATTATTGTGATTTTTTCCCCCCAGTGTATATTACTGCAGCTGTGCAGAACATCAAATAATTAAAAACATATATAAATACAGTGGCGATAATAATTTATAAGTATTAGTTTAAAACTACATTTTTCTAAACAATAACTTTTGAACAATTACACAAAATATTCCTGTGTTTATGCATTTACATGTTTAAGATTCTTGACATAAGTCAGAAATATTATTGCACAGCTCTTTGCATATACAACATGTTTTTATTTGAGTTTACAGTATATCTATATATATATTTATACACACACACACACACACACACACAAATAGTCTAGGAAGACAAATTACATCAAAGAAAGTAGAGTAAATTTGAAGGGCATCTTTGATTGCATATTTTGTGTTTACAGATGTTTACAGCATTTTTTTAGCATTCCCATTTACCTTGATGAGAGTATCACCCTGCATGCAGCCTAGCCAAATTTTGACCCTTTAGAATGAAAAAAGAATCAATACTTACATGAAAAATATAAACATGAAAATAAAATGAATGCACTCAGCAATTATTTTCAGACTAGAAGGGAATTAGAAGACATGGGATTCACAAGCCATAGACAGAACAGATAATTTGTTAGAATATGATTGATTTAATTAAAATTCAAGATGCTATAAACATTTATTCCTCACGCCAGTATCACTTCCTTTATGGCAAACACAGTGCATGTGGGAAATGCCACAGCAGACAGTTTCTCAGCTGCTCTTTCCAACTTAAAGTTTTTTTCAGGAGCTTGTTTGTTTTTTGTTTGTTTGTTTTACATAAAAACAACCACTTAGTAGATCTAAAAGTGCCAGGAAACCTAATTTTTAATCTCAGTGCATCCATGTTGGTCTGATGTCAAATTATTTTTAAATGCTCTGTGTTTTAAGTGGTGATTGCCCACTGTGTATGTTGGAAGTGAGCCTACTGTTCCATCTATAGAGAGCTGGATATCAACACAAGCAGCTTTTCAATAGTTTCCTTTAGTGACTAAAGAAAAATAAAACCTGGGGAAAGGATGGCCCAGAGTTTCTGACATTAGGCAAAGACATGCACTTGGGCAAAGGTCACTTGCCTGGTTCCCACATTCCCTCATGGAGTGCCTTGTGTTATCTGCACAATCTAAATCAATTTATTTTGAGAAAGGCTGCAATATCATCTGTTTTACTCAATTTTGTCAAATGAAAATGAGTGCCATTTCACCAGAATCTTTCGACTGAGGCAACAGTCATCGAATCGTGTGTAGTCTTATAGCATGGCAGCCTATGCAACACTCACTTCCTTATCTCAGGGAGCCAAGGTTATGTTAGTAACCAGAATGTTCCCTTTCGAATTATCTCTCCTGTTGGATCTTTGATGCTTATGGGGAATGCATCCAATAGCACAGTGCTATAAGCAAGTGCAGAATAAAGCCACTTTGCAAGCCCAGACCCGAAGCGATTGTATTGAGCTCTTCATATTCATATTGGCTCCTATAAGTCCGAGATAACAATGAGACCCAAGATGCTAATGCTGAGGACTACGTAATAAAACCTTCTCCACTTACAAAGGGGAATTTGGTCAACTTAAGTGGACAAAAATCCATGCCTGCAGGGCAGGGGCATCCAAGTTATTCAAATTCAGACACGAAGCACTGACCGACAGTGCTTAGCAGGTCACCCACTCACTTGACCAACGCTATCAAAAGGAGGGTGGTTTTAAGTCGGCACAGTATGAAGAAGAGGCAGTTTTAATCTCTGAGCCCCCCTGTGAAACAAGGTTATTTATGTGATCAGACATCCCATTTGAACTGGCCTCCAGAAGAAAGGTCGTCATGACAGATGCCTCCAACTCAAGTTGGGGAGCTCTGTGCGAGGGCAGAATGGCGTCCAGCATCAAGCGCCCTTGTCCAGTAGCTCTTGTAAAAAGGTTAGCACATGAGATGCATCACAAGATGATGGGTCCTCATTCCATTCTATACAACAGTCAGAAATTACAAAATGGTATTAGGTACCACTCGCTTGGAGTTGTAAAGACTCTCGTCGACTCTGGCCAGCAGTGCCAAATCATGCCCCTCACTCACGAAAGCAGGTCTGTCCTCAATGGTATCATAAATGGGGCTGCTGATAGCGGCTGAATCATCTTGGAGAACCACGTCTGATTCCTCCAGAGCGGGGCCACCGGGTGGACCAAACCTCCAACTTCTCTGACTCTTCTAATGAAGCAGAGCAACTGAGAGGGAAGTCATACAGATGGGCCCTGAGTCAATTGTGGGCCAGGGTATCTTGTTGCTGAGACCTGACCTGACCTGAGACTGCCTAAGTGGTTTATAAAGGGTACGGAGCAGGGCCAACTTCAGTGAAGAAGGTGATCCGTGAGTGAAATAGCGCAAGACTCATGCTCTTGCAATGAGAGCAGTCTGTCTCAGTGGCAGCCTCATTGTGGGTATGGCCCAGGCAAGCGGCACAACCAAATCTGAAGCTGTTAGTGTTACAGAATCATTGGTGACAGCATTTTCCTATGATCTGCCTAAAAGGATCAAACTGCTCATTGCCAACGAGTGCCGCTAATCATCACATGTAAAACACACTGGTAGATTAATTAGCTTGCTGCGGGAAGAGTCAGCACACAGGGCCTGTGTGTGAATGAGATCAGTCAGGCCCAGTTGCTCAGCCTCATCATTACTGTTTCTTTCTCCAAGCTAGCTGAGAGGGGGGAGATGGAAAACTGATAGTTTACTTCAACCTGATTTGGTTGCCAATGACTTTCATTGCATGAACAAAAATACAGAGATATTCTTCTTTTATGTCCCATAGTTTATATTAGGCTGTTGTAGCCTAAATTTAATACATTTTATGTTGAATCATATATAATATTTATTTCTAAAGCCTTTATATATACACTTTATATTTTTCTCTGTTTTATAAATCTATGAAATAAATGCTATTATTTAATTTGAAATATACATTTTAAAACAGAATATGAGCCCTTCAATAACAAGTCCCATCTCAACTTTTCAATAAGAAATACAAGATATAAAAAAGAAAAGAAAGACAAGAAAATTGCAGTAGCTCAATCATTTGTATATTGCATAAAATTGATTTACTTCACTACTACAGCATTATATAGTTATTCTGTTAAAAGGATCAGTAAATCTATTAAATTATTTTGTAATCAGTTGTTTATTAACTGAATCATTGATTTTCAGGGTTATGTTTAGAAATAGGGGATAGAAAATATAGTTAGTGCAGTATAAAAACCCTTGTAAACCACATATACGTGTTCAAAATGCTTATAAATCATACAGAATGAGTTTTTTTTTTTTTTTTGAGAAAGTAAAAATGCACAAAGTTTCCTGTGAGGGTTAGGTTTAGGGGTAGGGTTGGTGAAGGGCGATAGAATATACAGTTTCTACATTATAAAAACCATTACGCCTATGGGATGTCCCCACTTTTCACAAAAACAAACGGGTGGGTGTGTGTGTGTGTTTGTAAGTGAGTGAGTGAGTGAGTGAGAGAGAGAGAGAGAGAGAGAGAGAGAGAGAGAAACCAAAGTTAACATTGTTAACATTTTCATTGTCATTACATAATTTACATACATATTAGAACATACAACAATGAATCTGAATGTTGTCATGTTGTACTACATTTTGACATTTTGACACATTTTGACATCGAACTTTGAATTACTTGAATATATACAAGTTTAGTCAGTTTAAGGGGTTCAAAGGGTAAGGGATTCTCCGTTTTGAATTCATCGTTCATTCAAGTTAATTCATTGTTTGAATGATATCGTCAGACATTGTTGGGTGGTGGTGGTGGGTGGTACACAATGAGCTATTATTCTCAATTACAGGGCGTTCATTGTTTGGATTAGCTCTTATATCAGCTCATGGAGATAGAGCTCAAATGGTCCTAGATCTATTAGATGTGTCCTTACTTCATAGTTATAATACATCAACACTGGATCCATCTGAACTTGGCATGTGGATTAAGTTTCAAGTGTTCAATTGCTGTTGCTTCCAAACAAAGTATCTAATGAAATAATACAGGAAATTTTATTATGGCTTTCAGATATTATTAGTAAACATTTGCAGGCTGATAGTATCTGTAAGGACATCCCAGAATGACGAGGACAGGCTGTGAGAAAATGGTACAGAAGTGCTGATCCATCTGCTGATGGTCTGTAATTTCTGTTCCCTGAGCTCTCGCCCCCCCATTCCCCTCTTATACTGTCTCCCAGACAAATCAGAACTCAGAATTCTGCCACTTCCTATTTGCACATAATGACTGGAATGGCGCTCAAGATCAGCTATAGATCTATCAAGCCCAATTCAGTTACAAACGTCATTTGACGTCAAAGATGGCAACAAACAAGGCAATGGCTATCATACCCTGCACTGAGAAATCAATATTATTGTCAGTCTAAACTGGCAAAAAATATAGCATCTAATCTGTGATTACTTGTGTTTCCACTCACGTGGTGTATTTGATCCGTTGTCCTTGTGGTATAGGCTATGTGGGGAAAAGTCACGTCAATTGAAACAAAGAATTAGTGAACATAAGAGTTCGATCAGAAGAAAATATATAAATTATCCAGTTGCGGCACACTTTTTTAACTTTGAATCACGATGTAACCTCTTTACGCTTTTGTGGGATTGAGAAAGTAACTTTGCCACCTAGAGGTGGAGACATTGAATTACTTCTACAGAGACGCAAACTATTTTGGATTTACACCCTTCAAACTTTATCACCTATGGGTATGAACGATGAAGCATTATTTAATGTAATGTTATAGTCATGCAATTGTTTTGAATGCGGTGTTGTTTTTTACTGTGTATTCACGATGAGTTTGAGGAATTATGGAGCCTGACTACCTTTTTAGAATTACAATTTGATGCTGTTTGATGACGATGTGTTGATTGTGTTTATTTTTGGATGAATTTGTTAACCTATAAGGGGATCTTGATTGTTGTAATTGTTTATGATGTGGTGCTAATTATGTATCCCAGATGAGCTTAATTCTGTGCAGATGGAGCTCTGTTAATTGGTCATGTGTTTATCTTAAAAGAGATGAATTTGAACATTTGTATACTCCTGATGACGGTCGTGTGACCGAAACGTTGGTGTGATTAAAATTTTAATTTGCAAGTTAAGATAGTGTGCGGGAGTTCCTTATATGTTGATACGACCCTCCTGGTCTTAATTTTCTACGCACCTATCACTTACAGATGTGCGATGGAGTGCGTTCACTATGCTCAAACTGCAAAATTAAATGAAAAAAATTTAAATAAAATACAACCCTATTCCTGTCTCAACACAATCTCTTTAAGATTGAAATAGCAGCCTTTGTGTTAGTAGTCCAGGCCCTACTCAACTTGATTTTAGGCATTAGATTTAATTCACATGTATTTGATGTGTTAAACAAGTCCAGGAACCCTGATTAACATGACTGATTGTCTTTTAATGAAGATTTTGAAACTTTACTCTTATGCATTCAATAAGTGTGTTGCCACTCTTGTTTAGTAAACATGCATTATAGATCACACATTAGATACTGGAACTTTCCCGTAGCGATCACTGCTATGTTTCCACTGCCGCCCCTGTGAACAAGCGAGCCACACACAGACCTCTCTTACCTCAGCTGCGAGCCCAATAGCTATCAGAGCAGCCAAATGCCTGTGCTGACCTGACCATGAACCACAGTATCCCATGAGTCACCTGCGTTATTGGGCGCAACCCTCTCCACCTCAGTCTTTCCCCCAACACTTACAGAGACTCAAAAACAACAAGACTCCCTCCCTCCTGTTTACTGTCATACCCAATGCTGTCAGGTCTGACTTCCATCAGGGAGAGCTTGCAGAAGGTTCTTTCACCTTTCCACACCTCTTGGCCTGATTGTTTTTATTTATTTATGGAGTTAATTGACATGTACAAGAGTAATGACCATGAGGCACTGGGTGGAGTGATGGACAAGGAAAGGTACAAGTGACTCAAACTGCAATATGCAAGAAAGACAAACAAGAATGAGAACTGTTGGAAAAATGTTTTCTGTGTGTGTGTGTGTGTTAACTTTTCCAATTATTTATTTGTAAGTTTAAGATATCCAGAGAGAGAAGAACGCTGTCTGTGTCTGTGTCACAGGGATGCTAGAGCACATCCCAACATGTCTGAGTACATGCCCACTTAAGGAATTTGCATTATTCATAAAATATGTAAACCTGTAGTAAACGTTACCCTCCTCTTTTTTAACTAGTGTGCAGTGCATTTTCTGTAATTCAGATCAGTACTGGAAGCCTGGGAACTGAAGCAATTGGTGTCTTTTTTTAAAACAACAGCAAATTTGCCATGATAAATATTTACACAGCAACAACAATTTAGTAAAGATTAACATTCCAAATGTTTCTCTTTACACTGACATACACAGCAAGCCTATTTGGGATTATCTGGGCAACATCTTATCACTAACTTGTCTACTAAACACATTGTCTCAAGGGTCTGTTAAGACATGATGAATCAACTCTATCCAAAACTTGTTTGACATTTTATCATTCTGCTGCACAGCCAATGTTGCTGCTAATGACAATCTGGTAGCCAGCAAATGATCCCACCCTCCTTAAAAGTGATAAAATTATCAAATAAAGTAAACGTATAACATCATCAAAAGTAATGAGTATATATATATATATATATATATATATATATATATATATATATATATATATATATATTGTTTTTATTTTTTTTATTTTTTTTATTGTGTGTATTGAGTTTGAAATCTGATAAGAGAGAGTCACATAACACTTCTTACATGCTCTGTTCTCTTTTGTATCTGTTAAGGGGGTAATCCCAACCATCACCAGTTTAGTAATATTAATGAGCTGGATTGTTAGAAATTGTATCAGAGACCACTGATCTAGAACAGTGCTTCTCAATCCTGCCCTGGAGGACCCCCACCACTGCACATTTTGGATGTCTCCCTCATCGGTCACATTCAATTCAAGTCTTGAAGTCTCTACTAATTGGCTGATGAGTTTAATCTATTTGTTAGATGAGGGAGACCTGTCCTCCAGGAAATGTTTAAGTTTATTTCTAACCTGCTCCAACACACCTGCCTGCAATTTTAAAGTCATTCTGGACACCTTGATAAGCTGTTTATTGAGGTGTGTTAGATTAAGGTACTCTGCAGACCAGTGGTTTTCCAGGAGCAGGGTTAAAAATCTGTGATCTAGGGAGGATGAGGTGGATGACAGCAGGAAAATATTTCATTCAGATCAAGTTCCCTGAACTGCCAATAATAATAATAATAATAATTATAATAATAATAGCAACAACAATAATAATTTCTATATTTTAACAGTCATAATATATATTATAAACTCCGTTCTTAAATTCTTAATTCTGAATCTATAGTTTCTTGAAATTTTGTTCTCGTTTAGAAGTGTGCTATTTCTTTTCTAAAGGGCTTTTCACACTTAACCCTGGGTTATTTTCATTCTAAACTCTCTTTAAACCCACAGTAGATTTGTAATTTAGAAGTTGGTTAGCAGGGTTAGCTCTGGTTTTGTGGTGTTAATGCCACATGTGTAGTGTAAACTATGCTTTTTTAGAATGTTATTCTGCAACAGACTTTCTGTGCCTCATATTCATGTGGTTTGTGCAGTTATGAAAACACTTATTTTTGAAAATATTTGAACTTAACTGAATTACATTTATAGCCTGAAAAGTCCAATCTGGAAAATTTATATTATTACAGTCGGCAATATATAAGATGTGCAACTGTATAGCCTTTATGTAAACATAATGTGCTGCATTTGTCCAGTCAGTGACACTGACATGGCAAATATGGAATATGTTACCCCAAGGTTTTGGGATGTACAGCATGAAACACCAGCTTATAAATACCCAGGATAAATTGGTAATCCAGGTTAAAATATGAGAAGTGTGAAGCTAGATTAATTATGTTACATAACCATACTTAAATCACTTTTTAATTGAGCAAAACTCACAGACTTTATACAGACAAAGCAGCAAAGGTCTGATTTGTTGGTATATGTTCAACTCAAATTTTTTGTCGCACTTCAGAAACACTTACTAAATAAGATTACAAACCAGATTCAAAATAACATTTATGTGTGGTTTGAAATTAGATTTAGATTTTTATAAATGAACCGACAAATGCTATTCAGAATGTTAAATCCGATTTTAAAAGGCTTTTTTTGAAACTACATGTATTCATATCATCCACATAGAAGCAAGATGTCATAATACCATGGGCAGAGTCAGTATTTCCAGATTTCTGTCATCTCTTTCCACAATGAAAGCTAACTGGGTTGTTGTAAAGGAAAGCAATTTGATGTTGAGTTGATACTTAGGTCATTACTATGGCAACCAAAGTAAATATCGGATACAAATGGCAGTGCGGACAAAATTATTATTTTTTTTTTTTGAACTAATATCTTAGCTTATGTTTGATATATGTTTTACGCAGGGTAGTGGCCCAAAATCATAAATGTCTAGTTTGTTGTGTGGACTGGCAAAAGTGAGAGTATAAAGAATAATCCTGATCCTGGAGATCTGCAGATTTCAATGCAAACCCAGCTCTGTAATTATCAAGTGTTCCTGAATCTTAATTAAGGTGACCATACTTCCTCTTCTGCCTGGACATGTCTTGGCCAGTATTTCTAAATTGGTGGGCTTTGGCTTTATGATGCCATCGTTTTCATAGCTGCCAAAGGTAATGACTGAAAAAGAGATTTGACCAATAAAGTGCAGGCATAATTAACCAATGGCTTTCGGTCAAAGCAAAGAATATGTATGCATACTATATGAAGACTGTAGAGAGCATAGGTGTGTTTGACTTGAAGCGGAGCTGCGCAGTCCGAACTGTGTATGACATCAAAGTACCTCGAGAACAGAGCAGATGGCTCCTTATGCTTTCAAATTGCTCTTGCAGTCCTTCAAATCAAACACACCTGACATCAATAGGAAAACAAAGCCAAAACTGCACACATCTCAGGCAGTTTAGAAGTTCTGGCCAAAATGAGGAAGTATGATCCTACTATCTTAATTATCTGGTTCACATGTGTGTGATTAGGGTTGGAGCTGAACTTTGCAGGAAGACTGATCTCCGGGAACAGGATTGGACACCCCTGGTCAATATAAATTTGTAGAATAATGTTGAGATTCACTGAATCCTTTTTCATTGAATTATTTTTTGACAAACCAGTCAACATGTTTCCACAACAGTTTCAGATAAACTGCTACACTGCCCACCATTGGCAAACATGCATCATTACAGTCATCAGGCCTTGTACCCACCACAAGGCCCAAGGGTGCTCTCACACGCCTGCATCTGGTGCTCATCAGTGTTGAAATAACATATTGCTTGGGGACCATGGAGTTGACATGCATGGCACGTTCCCTACTAACCTCACTTGCTGAGTGTGACCGCACTTAAAGCAGCATTCCCTGACCGGGCTGGCAATCTAGTATGAATTAGTTGGGCAGCAGCTTGGACTAGGTTATTAGATCCAGATGGGTCTTACAAGCTCAGAGTAGAGAGAAAAAAAACACACACACTTTCTCATTGGCTTCTCTCAGGCCTTCTCTTGGGGAGCTGAGAGTTGCTGGTCCACCCATTTCCTTTCCTTGCCCTTCCCAGGCATGTCAGAGCAGAGCCTAGCCAAAACAAATCAGACCTGCAGTGGCTTCTGGACAGGTTTTGGCCTTCACCACTATAGTAATTGTACATAGTGTGTAAGGAAAGGTCTACGCTATAGCTATAACAGTTTTCAAGAAATTCAAGTTGAAGAAAATAAATATAATTTTCAAAAGTCAGGATTGACTGCAACTTTCTCTGTATATACTGTATTAGGACTCTCACTGGCTTTGAACATGAGTGGAGTTTGAAAGCTTTTCCAGAGCATCATTTATATCTTAAGTCTTCATTGTACCCATGTATGTTGCATGTATACAAAAATGTATTGCGCTAAGTATGTGGAAAAATAATGTAAAATCCTTCACTCCATTTGCATGAGTAGCATCACTTCCTTGAATTTCTTGAACTAAATTGGTATACACTCAGAGGTTTTGGCCAAACAAATGTTTGTGGTTGACCATTTGAGGTCTGGTGTTTCCTTCATTTCTCCTGTTTCATTGAAGGGAGATTTCACAATTAATGGTAGAATTAACAGGTAAGTGTTTCAGGAGTTTTGTCACATAATGAAGGGCCCGTGGTGGATTAAATGCACAGAAAAATACTTTATAGTAATTATTTTTACAGGTTTACAGTAAAAATTTTCCAGCCATATTTAAATAATATTTTAATGTGCAGACATACTGCGAAGGTTATGGGAGATGGAGATCTCTAAAGATCCAATTATGTTAGAGGTGGAATCATACATTTTTGACTGAAATGTATAAAACTTTTAATTTTTATTTCTTATGGTTATTGTGTACATTTTCATCTGAGAATATAAATTGTCAAAGTTTATAAAAACAAACTAAAATTATGTGTGGTTATTACAGATTACTGGGAGTTTACATTAAACTGTTTGTATGAAACTATTTTGCGCTATTTCACCATATTTAACCATAGCTCCTAAACTTTATCTATAGGCATGTGTGAACATGAGACTGGTGTTACAGAATGTTTATAATTTCACAGAAATGTTAATGTATATCATTTTTTTATTTAATATCATAACTATGAGGATATCAAGACAAGATGTGATGCAACTACAGTATTCATAAGCCACCTATTAATTGAGCAAAACAAAACACCAGCTGTAGGAATTGTGTCAGACACTGATTCACCTAAAACAGTACAGCCCCTTATTAAATGGATGATTTAGAAAACTTAATAAATATTTTTTGTATTGAGTGATTCATGCTTTAAAAAAATACAATCTTCATTTTTATTTTTTACACATTTCCCCTATAGACATTACCGCAGAGATTTATATTACAACACAACTCTAGATGTATTGTATTGTGTTGTATTGTTGAACATACAAGCCTGATTAGTCTAGCTTGTTTTTATTAGTCATTTGACAAGTAATTAAACATGATTTATGTTGGCAAAATACAACTGTTCTTGTATGGTGACAAATATTATCCCATGTCATTAGTAGGTGTGTTCTTGGTGAATTTGACACTGACTGTAAACATGATGTAAAATAAACATGAATGGTTAGCAGAGATCTGTTGGAATGACTCATTCTGCCCAGAAGGAGCGATCAGCATAAGCAAATGTTATATATTTAATAGCTGCCTCCTTTATGATTCTACACAGAGACCAAGTGCTTGAAAGACATTTCCGAACAGGTGGAGAAATTTACAAGCCTGTTTAAATTTCCTGAGACGGGGAATAAAACACAACAGGAACTTGGAAATAAGCTGAGGCTTATTAGAAGGGTTTGCATGTTTTTTTTCATGTGTTTTCATGTGTAGGCAACATTTTTATTATTATTATTATTATTTTGCTTAGACTCTATGTTAAATTAAAAAAAAAAAAAAAACATTGCCAGCTAAGCAGGTGACCACCGTCTTCATGAATAGGTAGTCGAATCAATGACTTGATTAATTCAAAAATGCTAAATTGTTCAACAGGAAAACACCACTCTGTTTTGCTGGGATGTGCAAGTGGTCTGCTTTGTTTGGAACAATTGTCGTTGGAAAACAGAGCAAAAGCAGTCAAAACATAATTATCTTATATAAATAACTATCCCATTTGCAATTGTGCTGGTATTTCGGAAAATAATACTCTTGCTTATGTGATAAACTTACTTCATTAGGGAAGACAACCAATCTGAAAATTTAGCCTTGGTAACTGTGTAGCCACTGCCTAGTAATCATTTAGAATGCCCTAGCAACCGTATAGCAACATTAAGCCATACATCTCAGATCAAGAACACATGTGAGCTTTCACACAGAGAATGTCTTGATTACATACAGTGTGAAACCTTGGTTCCTTCAATAGTGAATGAGATGGATGAGCATCCATTTCTAAGTCTAAATCGTGATTAACATATATGGGGAAGCCCAGCTGCTGCAAAATAAATTCTTCCATCAACACACCCTTAAGAGAGGAAACACCAGGATGGAAACCATGTTCACGAACCAGACTTTGCCAGGCCAAAACAGATGGTGAACTCCATTTTCTCAGACTCTCACCAACAGTGCCAATATTAACTTGGGAACAGTGCAAAGCCATAGAGTCATGCTTGCAACCATACATTTGCCAAGGCCTCTATCCCAGAGGCATAGAAGATGACAAGGAAAACAACAGTGGACAATAAGTTATAGGACCTCGCTCTTATTATTTTAACTCCACCCCACATGTATGTACACAACCCCTGCAGCAAATGGAGGAATCTGCCATGCCTCACAACTCACATATCAAGAAGAAACAAATCAACCTTGGCATCTGATTCCCTTCTGCTCTTTCTCTTCACCACTGGAAAGCTTCACCAATATTTATGCAGCCCATCCTCTTGCCTGATCGAAACCATTCTTTTTAACCCTTTCTTTTTTGTTCCTCCGAATCTATCAGCTAATATCTGTCCTGTGCACTGAGCACCAACACACCTGTCTGTAATTATCAAGTGCTCCTGAAGATCTTAATGAGCTGATTCAGGTGTATTCTGAGTTGGAGCTGAACTTTGCAGGAAGGCAGACTTCCGGGAACATGACTCAGCACCTTTGAAATAAGATATTGCCAACATGACAATAATAGCAAAGCATCACTGTTATTATGTCACATGCTTATTATTATTATTATTTGCTTGCAAAACAAAGGATCACTACTGTTATCTTACAATCTTGTTATGCACCAAAGATGCACATGTAGGACATCGGCACTCCAGGACCAATGTTGCCTACCCCTGCCCTAAAGGTATGCAGTTTATTGTTTTGGGACAGCACCATCTTGTGGTCAAAAATTCACAAGAGTAATAAAAATTGTAGAAATGTTAATTGTTCCCTTTCAAGGGAACTTCGAACTGCGTCCTCTAGGGGGAACACCTACAGTACATTGAAAAAACACCATTGAGTTTGCCGGCGACACGTCATTCTCTTCTTTTTTGTCTTCACTGACTGTTCTGTTTGAAACGTGCATCTGAAAGGTCGCTGATTATCCTCCGGGGAAAATCTCCATCCAGAAAACCTCTTCCACACTCCTCCCGGTGAGATTGCAGTGGGCAACTCAATCACATCACTGTCAAGCTCTTCTTGACTCCGGGGGCAGAAGGTAACTTTATGGACTGGTCATTTGCACAACAGCTTCAGATACCCACCATACCACTCACGAACAAGATCTCAGTCCACACACTCAATGGTCAACAGTTACCCACAGTATCTCACACCACCAGTCAGATAACACTCATCACATCCGGCAAATTATTCTGAAGAACTGTCATTTCTCCTCATGGACTCCCCTCAGGTTCCCATGTCCTCGGTCACCCCTGGTTGGTGCAGCATAACCCCAGGGTGGACTGGGGACATAACTCTGTTTCTGTCTGGAGCACTGAGTGTTATGCGTCTTGTTTAGTGTCTGCTGGTTCGTCTCTGTCTTGCTCTGTCTTGCAGGAAAGCCGGTGAATTTGTCAAATGTGCCCGCTAAGTACCTCGACCTGAAGGAAGTGTTCAGCAAGTCCAGAGCTGCTTCTCTTCCTCTGCATCGTCCCTATGACTGTGCTATAGATCTACTGCCAGGTATGTTTCCGCCTAAGGGCAAGCTGTACTCTCTGTCTGTTCCCGAGAGGGAGGCCATGGAGAAATATATTTCTGATTCTCTGGCATCCAAATTCATCCGACCTTCCTCTCTTCCAGCGGAGGCGGGGTTCTTTTTTCCGGGGAAGAAGGACGGTTCTCTGTGACCTTGCATTGATTACAGAGGGGCTGAATAACATCACGGTAAAGAATACTTATCCTTTGCCGTTGATGTCTTCAGCCTTTCGAAAGGTTGCAGGGAGCATTGGTCTTCACAAAACTGGACTTACGTAATGCTTATCTTTGTTCCGCATCAGGAAGGGGGATGAATGGAAGACCGCTTTTAACACCCCAAGGGGGCACTTTGAATACTTGATTATGCCTTTCGTGCTCTCCAATAGCCCAGCGGTCTTCCAGCCACTCGTCAATGATGTACTGAGAGATATGGTGAGAGACATCAGTTCTTTTATGTCTACCTGGATGACATATTTATTTTTCTTTGTCTCTCCAGGAACACGTTCAGGACGTCAGACGAGTGCTTCAGAGGTTGCTAAAGAATGGGCTTTTTGTCAAGGCGGAGAAATTCGCTTTTCATGCACAGTCTGTCCCTTACATAGGTTACGTCATTTTGTCTGAGGGAGTGCGTATGGATCCTGACAAAGTTAAGGCTGTGGTGGATTGGGCAAGTCCAGATTCCCGTAACACCCTACAGAGGTTTCTGGGGTTCGCCAATTTTTACCGACGTGTTATTCGTAATTACAGCCAACTATCCACACATCTGACTGCCTTGACCTCCCCCAGAACGACGTTCAGGTGGTCCGAAACAGCCGAAGCTGTATTCACCAACCTGCAGAGCCGCTTAGTTTCGGCTACCATTCTTACGATCCCTGATCTGTCACGTCAGTTCGTAGTGGAGGTCGATGCGTCAGAGTTGTGGGTAGGTGCAGTGCTTTCTCAGCGCTCTTCTTCAGACGACAAGATGCACCCTTGCGCATTCTTTTCTCCATCGTTTGTCGCCTACCGAACATGACTATGACATTGGTAACAGGGAGTTGTTGGCAGTCAAGTTAGCATTGGAAGATAGGGTGACATTGGTTAGAAGGGTCGGGGGTTTTATCGTCTGGACTGTTCACAAGAACTTAGAATACATTAAATCTGCCAAAAGACTCAACTCCAGGCAGGCTCGGTGGGCTCTTTTTTCGGTCATTTTGACTTTACTCTTTCGTACCGTCCGGATTCTAAAAACATCAAACCCGATTCTTTATCTCGTATTTTTGATCCATCCGAATGCCCGGCTACTCCCAAGTGTGCTAGATTTTGTTACCGCCCTCCTGCCATCCCAAGGCAATACAGTTGTTTTAACCATAGTGGACCGGTTCTGGAAGGCGACTCATTTTATTCCCTTGGCCAAATTGCCTTCAACCAAGGAAACAGCGGTGACTGTCATCGATTATGTCTTTTGGTCACATGGCCTCCCGACGGACGTGGTCTCTGACAGGGGATCCCAATTTGTCTCCAAATTTTGGCAAGAATTTTGTAAATTACTGGGGGCCACTGTCAGTCTATCTTCGGGTTACCACCCCCAGAGCAACGGGAAGACCGAGAGAGCCAACCAAGACTTGGAGAGAATGTTGCGATGTGTTGCCGCCAAGAATCCTTCCTCTTGGTGTCAACAACTCTCAATGGTGGAGTACGCTCACAACTCGCTACCTGTGGCATCCACGGTTCTATCTCCGATTGAGGGTAGCTTAGGGTACCAGCCACCTATTTTTGCTAGTCTGGAATCCGAAGTCGCGGTTCCCTCCACTCACGCTTTTGTCCAGAGGTGTCACCATACATGGACCAGAGCCCTTGAGACTCTGCTCCAAGTAAGGGCGCGCACCAAGGTTAAGGCCGATCACCACCTGTCAAGACCTCCCGTGTATGTTGTCAGTTCCAAAATGTGGCTTTCTACTAAGAACATTCCACTCCGTTCCATTTCTAATAAGCTAGCTCCCAAATTCATTGGCCCATTGTCACCAAAATCACTACGTGACAGTTCGCCTCAAACTCCATCTTGCGTACAGAAGAATTAATCCCGTGTTCCATGTTTCCAAATTGAAACCCGTATTTTATTCACCCATTAATCTGCCAGCCCCGGTTCCCCCACCACTGCGACTCGTAGATGGGGAACCCACTTATTCGGTAAATCGAATTCTGGGCTCAAGACAGAGGGGACGCGGATTTCAGTATCTGGTGGACTTGGAGGGTTACGGTCCAGAGGAGAGAAGTTGGGTTCCTGCAAGGGACATTCTGGATCAGTCCCTTATTGATGATCACTAACAACAGGTAGGTTCCTCTGGGAGCTCCAGGAGTCGCTCCTAGGAGGAGGGGTACTGTCACGGTTGAGGAATTCATTGACGCTCCCTTGCACTGTGTGTGTGTATTTTATGAATGAATATGTGTGTGTGTGGGCGTGGTCGCTGATTATCCTGCGGGGAAATCAGCGACAGGTGTTGTGCATCACCACTGTCTATTTATACTCACCTCATGCGTCTTGTGTTTGTCAGATTGTTGTTTTATGGATGTTGCCTGTTGTGTTCCTGTTTCTTCAGCTCCTCGTGTCTCCTGTTTTGTCTCCGGCTTGAAGTTCGCCATTGCAGTTTATGTCTTCACTCTTCACCAACACTGGGTTCACCACTTCACGTCTGACAATCGGATCGAGTTGTCCATGCAAGCCTGGGCTGCCTAGTCATCATCATCATCGGAGATTACCATCACACTCAGAAGGATCTGTGTACTGCATCTGCAATCTTCCAGCACTACTGAGAACTGTGTCTGCTTCCCTATTCACTCTGAGACTGGTGTTATTTTCATTCTAATAAAGATCTGTTTTACTTGCTATTGTCCCCTCCATCCATTCGTTACACGCATGCGATGTCTTTGAGGAGGCAATCTGGGTGCATTGTGAGTTTATTTTCAATGAAAAAGGCGGCCATCTGCTTCCCGAAGTTCATGACCCACCACTGCTGGAACACAGAGGAGAATGAGCTCGTGAGAATTTCAGGTGGATCTGTCTGAATGTTTAGAGATGGAATGAGTATGAGAGGATGCTTTCTTTCTGCGGGGGAGACATCCTCTCTTAATCTCCCTCCTTGCCATCTAAACCCCTTTAAGATATACATCTTGCTTAAATAGCAAGGCATATTCAGCAGCAGGTCAGGCTGTGGCTTTATTACATACGATGTTGGTGCTTCAAGCATATCAGACTGATCTGCTGAGAGACCTGGATAGAGGCGGGGGCTTTTCTCATGATCAGGTAGCTGAGCTTCGCATAGACTAGTCGGCGCTGTCGGAAACAATCGACTGAGCACACATTAACCATAATGCATACAAAGAGTTTGCAAGTACAATGTGAATTTTAGGATTATAATATTCCATGGAGCTGTTATTTTCTATGACCTTATCTATGTTGCATGTAAAAATACAATATGTAATTTAATAATTAGGGTTGTAACTGAAGCTGATTCAGAATGGCACGTACAATGGCTTGAAAAATAAATAAGGGACAATGAATAATTCTGCCTGAATACTCGGCTGAAGCTGGCACAGTCCGGGGTTTGTTAGATACAGTTGAGTCAGGGGATCACCGCAATATTATACAGATACACAAATAAATGCTGAAAATGAACGTGGATTTGTGCTGCTTCTCAATTACCAATGGCTCTGTGTAGTAACAGCTGCTCTATGTGAAATCACGCACCTGATGGAATTTACCGCTGATTAGAGAACCGGCTTTACTGATGAGGTGCACATAATGATTGGCTGATCGTGATTGGCACACCCCTAGCCTTCGGCTGTAAGGGGTACTGTCACAGACAGCCGTCAAAACGTTCCGGGGGCAACTCCCAAGGAAATGGTAGAGTTGGTACTTAGTGTTCGCCATTATCCTGGCTTGCACTCTCTTCAGCATGGTGGCGTGGGTATACTGTTCCCCCTAGCGCCCCCTAGAGGATGCGGTTCGAAGTTCCCTTGAAAGGGAACGTCTCAGGTTACAAATGTAACCATGGTTTCCTGAGTAGGGAACGAGACACTGTATCCTCTAGCTCCCTGCCATGCTTCAGACGTGTTCTCCCGGTGCCTGTTTATAGTCGCGCCAGTAGTGACGTCAGAGGTTGTCATTGGTGTTTTTCAATGTATGCTTCAGACACAGGTCACGATGAGGTGTTAGCGCTGTGGGCTTCTATACACACATGCACACATTAGCATATCTTCAGCACGGGAAGACTTTCTTTGGCAGAGTAGGTCATGGTCTCAAAAATAAATGTAAATGAAGTATAATTCCTGAAATGGTCCCTCAATGAATAAATAATAAACACTGATTCAAAAGAATGGTTTGTTCATCAACTGCACATCTTTACAGACAGTTTGCTTGATGATATAGATTACAGGTAATAATGTTGTAAATAATGTTTCTTGCACAGACCAATTGTTCCGCTTCATAAGACCTCATCAGTGTGCCACAGGTATTAATTTTGTGTTGCCTGATATATATATATATATATATATATATATATATATATATATATATATATATATATATATATATATATATTTTTTTTTTTTTTTTTTTTTTTTGGATGATGGTAGCCATGGACTTCATCAAGGAGTGCTCAAAAGCTCACCAGTAACTCCCAAATAATGTCTGGTTTCACAAGCGAACACTTAGCTCTCCTTAATAAAGCTAATCTACTGCCACCACTAATCTACTTTTTTCCATTTGCTTCTACTCTGCGATCGGCCTGTGTTTTCATCCCACTGTTGTGTTTTTATCCTCAGTTTTAATTCAGTTCAGTTAAGTTCAGTTATCACCTCTGTGCAATAAAATCCTACTATTGGGTTCATCGCCATCCTCATGTCTGTTTCATTATTTCCCACTTTACAGTCACAGATATTAAAGTAGAATTGTTGCTTGTAGTAGTAGTAGTAATAATAATATGGTACACTGGATTCCCTTTTCTCTTGTAACCTCTAAAGCATGAATGGCATATTTTAATGTTTTGCCTGAGTTAGTTCCTATGCTTTTGTGTTTTAGTTTTTCTTGAGGTCTAAAGCCTTTTAGTCTAAAGTATGATGCAGTTTCATCAAATTGGTGAGGTCTGAGGATTTTTTGATAAAAAAACTGGACTGGTTCGGTGTGTTTTCTCTAAAAAACCCCAAGAGGAAATTAATTCTCTATCCTGATAAATTGGAAGGTACAACTTTGCTCTGTTTCTGATTATGTATTTTAAGAAGCCAAAAATTAAACTCCCTGTTCAATTGTCTGAAAATAAATACAATTCACATGGCACTAGAATTGATACAATTTCTTTTGACATATTTGTTTTTAATTTAAACATGTTTAGTAGCAGTCACCCCCATAATGTTCCATTCTCAAATAATGAACATCTGATATTGTAATGTGACAGGATATAATTTCGATATAAATCTACCTCTGACAGTTTTGGAAAGGTCTTCAGATAGTGATTGTTGTGATTCATAAACAGACATCTGGTTGAGCATCAGACTAGAGTTAAGCATTACACTGGAGATTTGGAGAGAGGATTTGAGCCTAAAGCAGAATGTTACAATAGAGAATCAGATGAGGACAATTGGTGAACTTTTTCACCAATGTGCTCAGGGATCTCAGGCAGCTGAAATTTTGCAAGGCAATTGACCTTCATTGTGATTTTCCCCATATGTATTCTAGCTGAAACACATTACACTCTAAATCACTCAAGTGGGAAGGATCTTGACAGTAACAAATTGAACAGTGTTTTATTTGCCTGAGAAGATATATGGTCAATTAAATGCAGAATGAATATTGTTTTGAAACAATTCTTTACTTAAAAGTTGTCTAAACCTTGATTAAAATGTGATAGAACATTTTTTAAGCCTTGACCTGAGTCAAGTATATGTCAACAACACAGGCAGAGAACACTGGGCAGTCCATTATAGAGATCACACACAGACATACACACTCACATTTACAGGCAATTTATAGTGTGCAGTTCACCTATGGTGCATGTCTTTTGGATTAAAGAGGTGTGTTCATTTACATTGTCAAACACTGTAATATGCTTTGGTCCCTTGCCTGCTTAATGTGGTGATGAGATACAAAGACTGTCATCACTGAATGGCAAGATGTCTAAGTGGTGTCCACAGAATAAGTTTTGTAGACAACTGGACATGTTTCTGAGGAAGACCTGATCTGTTAAAAAGATGCTGGCGATGCTGCTGTTCTTTCTAGAAATTTGGCACAAATTTGGTAATTGTGTTGTTACTTGACAGGGACTTATACTATAGAGACTAAAAGTAGCTTTGTTCTTCAGATAAATAAGTATGTGAATTCATCCTGTTAATCATATGTTATTTTTATGTTTTAGTACAATAAAAAAAAACAATAATAATACATACAGCACCTTTAAAGATACATTATGTAAATTTTGGCTGTTTAGCACTCAAAAAACAAAACTAAATGCCTTTTTACAGAAGAACATTGTTTTGGTTGTGCTTCGGTTCTGCAGATAAATGACTCTGCAGATAAATGTGGTCCACGGCACTTTGCTCTAATTCCACTGCCTAAAAACTTGCTGCAATGCCCAATATACATAAAAAATATTGTGTGATTTAAGTAGTATTTCGACTTCACTAGGAGACATCAAATGAAATAATTTACTGATCTGAGTCAGATCCAACTGAAGATAATGGTGGTAGAGGAGGCAGTTATGTTTTGCTTAGAGTGGAATTAATTTCTTCATAAAAATATTCAGTTCTAGGCTTAAGAAATATATCCAATTTAAATGAAAAGTTGACTCACTGAAGACATTTTAATTAATTGACACAGCACTTCCTTGAAAATAAATTTCATCACAGTGCTACAACAACCCATAATGAAATTACCCTTTACAAACAGACAGTGCTTTACAATGAACTCTCCCTGCTGAAAAAAAAAAAAAAATGTTTTTAGTGGTTTTAACAAATCACCAATAGATACCCACAGGTTGATTCCTGTTTTATTACAAGCTCCTTCACATTAACTTTTGCCAGCAGACCCTCCTCTGTCCAGTTTTTTTTATGAGTGATTCCCTTGAGTTTCAAGATTTAAGCCTTGGACACACCAGATGAATTTAAAATCATGGGAGATCATGGTGTGGTTCCCCTCGGTAGAAATTGTGGTTCGGTGCTACCTAGATCAGATAGAAAGCCAATGGCAATTAACGGGGCATGGAAGATGGGTGACGGAAACATATACTGGCACTGCTATTGAATCAACACTGAACTGACTCATGAAAAATGATTCTATTGTTTTCTGTAGAGCAGCTTGTAACTGAACTAAATTCATAATTTTTATATCATGCCTCCACATTAGAAATAACAGATCCAGCCTTGAACACCAGATCCTGTCAGAAAATATCTGTTTTATCTGGTAACAGAACAACTATTCTGCAAAGTTATCTAATATCCAAAATGGCAAGTCTTGTCTGGTACCCAATACTGTTGACTGAGAAAAGCTAGTGAAGAGCAGAAGTATGAGATAAAGTGATGATGATCAAAAAAAGGAGCAGAGTTTAATGTATAATCTTAGTTGCTTATGTTTCAGTGCCCAGACTCCATCTAACCAGCACAAATCCAACAAATGTTATTAAAACACAAGCAATAGCAATGGAAAATTACTTCTTCACAACAACACGCCATGACATTAAAAACCCAGAAAGGTTCTCATGAACACAAATATCCACTGAAACCACACAATCATAATACTAAACAACAATAGAAAAATACTATAAAAAGATAATAATTTAATCTCCTTCAATTAATAAATGAATGAAATTAGTATATAAATAGTGTAAAATGATTATTATACAATATTATATGATTAAATTGAATAATGAAATGATTAAATGTACTTATAAAATGATAAATAATTCTAAAAGCATGAATGAATGAAGAATAAATAAATATAAAATAAAATAAAACACAACACAAATGTATGATTGCTCTCTTGAAGCAAAACACACCGTTTGCATTTGATGATCCTTAGATGCTTCATAATTAATGATTAATGATTACACAGTTATTAACCTGAACTGAACTGAGTTGAGCTGAATAATGACAACATTTCTTTGTAGCGCTGCTTTATAGCAAAGTTTGAATTTGTCTGATATTTGATCAAGTCTGCATCCTTGACTCTGTTATTTTCCTAGTTATTAAACAATCTGTGTCGTATAAAGTGATCTAAATAAAAGTGACTTGACTTGAGGGGGAGACTGAAGCACCCAGGAGAATCCCACACCAACACTCTGAGAACATGCCAACAGGCCAAGCTGTGTATGTGTAAATGAGACAGTAATTAGCAATAATCCCAGACTGCTGTTTTGCAGCTTACTTTAGTTCCAATAAATAGGCTTTATGAACTGATGAAGAGGTTAAGAGCTCTAAATGTTGTATGTTGTCATATTACAACCTTTTTATTTTTTTCAAAAGATCAAGGAACAATTATATCAAATTAATGGTGATATTATAGTGCCTTTGCAAGTATCCTATCATTAACAATCCCAAAGTGTAAAAACGACATTCAGCTGAGATTAAAAACTTGGTTATGGAGAAATTGCTCTACACAGGTGTGATACCATATACGCAAATATTACCAATTCATAAGGATAATCTGCTGTGCAAACATTCACTGGCCAGTGCGCACAACTCAACACATTTTTTATTAAATGTGAGTTTTTCATTATTATTCATAGGTTCTAGTTTTGGACTCATAAATTGCATTATGTTTTGGAAGTGATGTCAACTGTGCTTTTCAGTAATAATTTTTTACTAAACTGTATCTTGACAATGATGGCCATTCCCATTTTGATAACTTTTCATATTTCTTCCCTTTATAATGTACCCAGAGAATAATCTTTGAGGAAGTTTGGTGTCATTCGAACACACTGCTGTAACTGTTTCAAATGTTAGTCTCCGAGGTTATGACTTACTGTACACTGGAAAAGTCATTGTTCATACCTAAATTACTGAATCCAAGTTATGTCTACAAATCAACTGTTGGGACACACTGTATGTTTCATTGGGTGTGCATTTCAATTCCAGGAAGACATTTTAGTTCTTCTGCCATTAAACGGCAAATTAGTTGTACTATTAAGTCTTACACCTTATTTCCACTGTGGTTGTAAAGCATATTTCAGTGGATTGAATCGCCAAAAATCTGGTTCCTAATCTGTTTTCCCATGAGCAACTCCAGGAATCTTTTCAGTCTGCTGAGGTGATACCAACTGGAGCAGACAAAAGACAAATCATTGTGGTACTTTGGAGTTTGAACTCAACAGATGTTTTAGCTTTACCAAGATAAATACCTTTTACATGTATACATATAGTAATTGGCAATAAATGTGATTCTTATTCTGATTCAGATTTCTTGCACCACGAGTGCTGGGGAAAGTTACTTTTAAAAGTAATGCACTAAAAATGTTGTGTTACTCCATAAAACTGATTGTGTTACTTAGTTACATTTTATGGAAAGTAATGTGTTACTTTAGCATTACTTTTTGTTGCTTGAGCTGGGCTTGCTTATTTATTTTTAATAACAAAAAGTAATATTTTTGGCAACTGTAAATACCCTTTCACACCAAAAGTGATATTACAAAGCTTCAGCCTGAAGGAAGTGCCTCTGCACCTTACTCCTGATTTCTCTCAACAGGGGTACAGGAGATGTCTGTGAATAGATATATAACAAAAACTTGCATTACTCATTTCAGCCTCACTAGGCATTCTAACACAGTTCCCATATGTACACCACAAATGATGATTAATAATAATATTGAATGCTATAAAACTGCTGTCACATAAAGTACCACATACAAAGTTAAAACTTACCATTGAGAAACTTCCTGATCAAGTCATGTTTGCAATGGAGTTTCTGGTTGAGCGACTTCATCAGTATCATCCTCGGCCTCGAGCTTGAATTGACAATATCGATACTATTTTTGTAAAACAAAATTGTAATATATGTTTCGTTTATGACACACATTGCATACCTATCACAACATACTTGGCCAGCTGACCAATCAGAGCAGAGTAGACCTATGGAAGGGAGGAGTTTACAGACCTTAAGCTAAGAACTGCTTCGAACAAATCATTTGAAAATCATTGAAAAATGATTCTAATATTAAAAGTATATTCTAATAAAATGACAATGTTCTCTGACTTTAGATTCACTTAAACCTGTTGTTTAAACAATCACAAATTAAACAGAAATCTCCTCATATCAAGTTCAAAGCACTTTGCACAGGGCCAAGTCTACACTTAAGAGCTATGTGAGAATACCACCTCCTCCCTTGTCCTGAAACCTTATCTCCACCCTACCGCTGATACCGTGCAGCCCCCTCCCAGCCACATGTTCCTGAACGCTCCTTAATGACTCACCCTGTGGCCCGGCAGAGGTGGAGAGCCCTGTGTGCGCTATGGCATCACTGAGGCTGAATAATTTATTGTGGGAGCTAAGTGTTTCCATTTGCATCCAGGGCCACTAAAAACAAGCAGGATCAGGATTTCTGGAGGGCCCTCTCATAAAATCAAATATGGTGTTATATGTCTATGAAAGCAGTCCAAAATCTATCCGTTTCAAGTTTTTTTTTTTTTTTTTTTTGTCTTGAATTACATTATATAATCATGTACTGTACATTGATTACACATGAATCAAGTAATTAACACAAACATAATTTCTTCATGTGGCTCCCACATCATCGAATTAAGTTATTTTGAAGTAATCAAATTAAGTAGTCTGAAATTTTATATGGATAATTTAATTAATATTAATTTGATTTTATATTATATAAACTTACTGTATATACATCATATCACTGAATTGTGAGACAGTAATAATTAGTTAAACTGTTAGTTGGCAATAGCACACAATAGCACATAGCAAGTCTGTTCCTTAAGCAAAGCAGCATTGGCACTATTTTTTATTGCCTTTTCCCCATCACATTTTTTAATAATCATAAAAATGTAAATATCATTAGAAAGCTTAAATACTCTAAATTCATCCTGTGAAAACCGTTTTGAAATGATCATTGCATTACCATGAAAATTGGTACTTTAAATCTTTTTAGCAAGCCCCTCCGCCTAGTGGGCATTCTCAAGTGTCATATTACAAAATTTACTACAACATTTTCTAATCAAAAACATAATCTAATCTTAACAAAACAAATATCATTGGAAGTCTCAAGATGGTTATTTTGTGAAATTTCACAGGAACTTTTTTAATTTTTAAACATCAACTTCAAATTTGGAACATAACTTACTTAGATATGAATAGCTAAGTGTGTGTGATATATATATATATATATATATATATATATATATATATATATATATATATATATATATATATATATATATATATATAATACGATAATATCATAATTGTTGTTTTAATGATGGGCGATTTGACATTTGTATATCGTATTTTGCAAAAACCAAACAAAACACATCTACAGAGTGCATGCATAAACTATGTAGTCCAATGGTTTAGACTAGTGCGCATGTACAATTAGAGTGCATTATTTTATTGGGTGATGTGCCCTGCATTCTATTCAGAAAGGCTCATGCCTTTGCCCTTATCCCTTCAAAGGGTTTACCCTCCAGACTTACAATCAAGGAGATGATTTCATCGCACATTTTGTATGCTGGTTCACGCCCAAACGTCTTTTATATTAAATATCATGTATAAGTAATGTAATATGCATTTGTAATGTATTTTGTGTCTATGTATTTGAAAGGACTAGTAGCTATTTTGTTGATGTACAATGTCGTTTTGACCATAATAATGATCCAGATCTAACTTGTATAAATATTACAGTAGTATAGAAAAATACTATACATATGTTTATAGGTGAAGATGGCAAAAAACTTCCCTGTGCAAAGGATATAGGGGCCCATCAGTTGTATCTTTCAAAATCCATTCCAAAGGGCCCTTTTAAATGGCTAGTTTAAGCACTTTGGAATGACCCTTCAGTATTTTGGCCATGATTGTTTTCACACCGTTCACAACATTAAAAAATTAAATTAATAAATATTGTATTTTTTTCTCCAAATATTAGAATTATTACAAATGTGATGTTGATTTTATTACAGTACAATAAGTTTGGTTTTAGACACCATATTTCCATATTGTTTTTACTCTATTTTGCCAACAAAAATAGTTCCAAACAAAGCCACAGCACTGTTTTGAGTATCTACGCAACATGAAGGTGTTTTGTTCCTAAATAAATCACCTGTTTGAATGAATTGTTTCAATCACAATGGCTCACATATTTACAGTGGTTTGCTGCAACCTACTGGCAGTTTTAATTTCACATTTAATGTATGTTTTCATTTTATTCTTAAATCTTTTCACATTTTTATGTTTAACATCTCAAAACATTATGCATTTGTGCCTTATGCTGACCACAATAAAAGGCCACTCTATATTCTGCTGATAGTTTTCTTTAAAAGAGACCACTTAGTTCTGTATTTCAAAATCATGTTCATCTCACATCTTACATGTGAAAGGTTAAAGGTGACATAGTATGCACTTTTTACATTTTACATTTTACAAGTCCCTGGTGTCCCCAAAATGTGTCTGTAAAATTTCAGCTCAAAATACCCAACAGATTATTTATTATATCATTTTGAAAATGCCTATTTTGAGTAGAAACAGAAACACAATGTTTCCTTGCCTGTCTCTTTAAATGCAAATGAGCTGCCTCTCACCGCCCCCTTTTCCAGAATAGAGCTGCATCTTTATAGCTGAGCTTGAACCTGCTAAAAACATCTGTTTTGGTTCTGATTATCATGTTTCTCATGCAGAAATCATGCGCTTTAAACCATATTAGTTTAAACTTCTGATATAGGGTTTTCTGAGTGCACACACCTGAAGCACATGGAGAGAAAGCGGCTGTCACAGCATGTGAATACTAAACTAAGTTCTCATTCACACACAAGTTCACATTAAAAAAACACATGAGTTACAAAAACAATCGGTTATGTCTGTGAAGGTTTTAGATCAGTGTGGCAGCAGCAATATACAGTAAATAAATCATTCAATTTCTGTTTTCTAATTGTATCAGTGTATGTTTAATAATAAAGGTTAGGGGTTTGCTCATATCAACAACCATGAGCAATAGTGAAAGTAATTCTTGCCCTGCTAAATATTTTTTTGGTCTTGTTGCATTGCCTTCCCTTTACACATTCAAAACATGACGAATGACACAAGCAATTCCACCTAATTATACTTCCTTATAAACTGAAGTCAAATCATAATACTGTGTAATATCATAGCAAATAAAAAAACTTGGCTACTCTTAGATGAATGAATATCGAGGGGAAAGTATTTTGAGGCAACTGGGACTTTCCTAGATTGATTGCTTCCACTTTTTGTGCTTTGTCAGTACTCAGTGAATGGTCAAAGGAGGTGTTCTGGCAGAAATGGATCGTAAGTCATGCAGAGAATGAGTGAGTATTTCACAAGAGCCATGAAAGTTGGAAACTAGTTTTCATTGTGAAGACATGCAGTCTTGTATTGTATGATACATCCATGCATTGGTATAAAAATAAATGGTAATGACATTTTTATTATAATGCATGACACAATAAGAAATACATTAGTTCTACAATGGTTAAACAAATTGTGATCTACTGTACACTGTATCTTTACATAATTTAGAGGTGAACATTACTGTTTGTTAGTCTTGGTCTGTATGTAGATCAGCTAAGCTGAAGTGGAACAAGTGTATAGAATTTCTAAACAAACAAAAAAGACCCATTCCTGGCCAAAGGAATAATAACAATAATATTTGCAGGAGGCTTGTGATATCGGATTCATCTCTGCATGGACCTTCAGTGTTTAGGCATGTACATTGCAGTCACATTGAGGACAATCATGCTGAGACCGGCATCTTTGCAAGGTGTTACTTCCCACTGAAGTACAAAAATGCTGAAATCAAATCATCTTAAATAAATCTTTGTTACCCTTATGCCACATGCCATGGGTTGTACTGAAATTTTATGAAGTACATAAAACATGAAAAGCAAAATATGGTAAAAACTTCTGTCATTCCCAAAGTGCATTATAAGGAATTTTACTACCACCTGGCTCAGTTCATGATTCATGGTGTGAGATGCAATGCAACGGCGAAAGATGTGCCTCATGTATGCGTGCATAAACCAACAACTGATTTGGTGTGGACTGTAGACCAGTGACAGGCTCAGTTATATGGAAATAAAAAAATAAAAATAAAAATATTTTCCCTACAAATTACAAAAACCATGTTGAAGACCTTCTGGGGCTGATACATGTTGTTACTTTTTAATTAGCAGCTCTCAAAAAAAAAAAAAAAAAAAAAAAAAAAATTTAAAAGATGTTTTTTCACTTATAACTGTGTAAAACAAATGACTAACAAAAAATAAATACATGAATGAAATTAAATGAAATTCAAAAAAAATAATAATATAATTTATCAACTCCTTCTAGTAGATCAGGAATGGGCAACTTTTAATAATGACAAGGGCCAGCATTTATTCTCCTTTATACCAAGAGGCCAGATTTCTAATCCACATCCACGTGTTTTACACTGTCTTACTTGATTTTATTTTAGTTAAGGAAATCAAAGTATAATCAATGCAATTAGTTTTTAAAGATATTATTAACTTTAAATATTATGCAGTTATGCTAATTCAAATTAGAAACTTTGTTGACATTGCACAAGCAATATTACCCCAACAAGCAAATTTAAGCATCTCAGTCTTCATTGTCTGTAAATTTGCATGATTGGTTAGTAGTCTATAGAACATTCTCAACACAAAGAGAAAGAAAAAATAAAGTAAAAAAAACATAGTTACATACTATAGTACATAACTGAATTTGGCAAAAAGGTTTTGTTTACTAAGCGTTCTACCTTTGAAATTTGAGGCAAGTGCGACTCTGGCATCACTGGTGTAAAAAAAATGTAATTTACTATCTTGACTGAAATAAGGGGTCAATGGAATTTTTATTTTTCATTTTATTTTATTTTTTCATTTATTGTTGCTAAGGTCAGTGAATGTTCACATCAGATAACACATCCTACTACGCTGTAATTAATACAGGGAAAGCGGCTGGAAACTAGTGACCTCTCCTGGTTGGAGTTGGTATTAACATCATAAACTACAAACAATCTTTCCATGACTTACCTTTCAAATGTTTTAAAATTGATCACCCGAGTATAATTGTTACTTAATTTGGTATAACAGAAACTCTCACAATGAGGAATAATTCTAGGAGACAGATTTGAATGACAAAATACTCAGGAATCGGGCACCAACGCAGGAGAAAAATACAGTATTACAAACAAGAATGGACAGAGACTAAGACTGAAGGCTTAAGTTCAGACCTGGATGACCACGGCGGAGCCGAAGCGACTGAGGACAGCGGTAGAGCCGGAGGGAAGGAGGAGTCAGACAGAAGTATGCCATACCGAAGGAAGGTCGACGACTGACCAAAAAAGAGCCAGAGGGACAAGGGAGCCCGGTGGAGCTAGTGGGATGACCGGCTACAGTGGAGACAAGGGAGCAAGGAGCCAAGGCGGAGCCGATGGATCGGAGGGCCGAGGTGGAGTCTGGAACTTGGAGACTGGATCTTCATGTCTATGACTGGATGGTCCGAGGCGGCCCCACCCAACAGGATGGAGCGGACAGAGGATGAGCTGAGTGACTGACAGGAACCACTGGAGGAATGGCTGAGGAACTGGCTGGTTTTAGGAGAGGAGGTGGGAGAGGGAGGCTGGCAAGGTACACTGGAAAACATGAAGTGGATGGAACCAGCGGAGACTCTGCAGACAAAGGTATTACCTCCCCAGACCAGTGTATTAAATTCACATTAAAATGTCTTTAAGTTCCTCATAATAGGCTCTAGAGGCCAGACTCAACTTACTTACAGGGGCGGGTGTGTGGGTAGGGCTTCCCTTTAAGTCGATCTCCACTAATACTACTTCTGCGATCTGTTGTGTTGCCATCTTGTGCACCTGGTCAGACACTGTCAGAGGCTCCGCGGCGAAGTCCTCTCATTTCCTCTTCTTAGGTTCTGGCTTGTGCATCACAACATCCCACGGTCTGCAGTGGGCTTGTACAACATCTCTGCTGAGTTGCTTGCTGGTGGTGGAGGGATGGTCTCTGATGGTGTGCTGAACTGGATAATGACATCAGTGAATCATCAATTAACTGAATTTAGCTGAAAAAAAAAAAGTCTCTTTCTTATTGTCTTCTTGCATTATTTACAAACTATTTTCCTGTTTGACACTGTGTATTGTATAAAGCACTATGCAAATAAAGGTGACTTGATGTGTGTTTAGAGTGGGGATTGGGAATATGTCATCCTCAGTGGGGCCGATGGTGTAGGCTGAGCCGCAGTTCACCAATACAAACTCGACGGTAGTGCATAAGTTATCCACTAGAGGCAAAGCAGCAGCACAGCAGGTGAGTCCTTGCTGTTTCGGTTTTGGTCCGTTCTTCTATGTAACATGGTATAATAGAAAATCTCATGATGAGGGATAATTCAAGGAAACAGATGTTTTTTTTTTTACTTTTTACTACAATATTTTTTTTTGTGATCGAACACTTGGTAATGTTTGGTTATTGATATATGAACACACACACACATACACACACACACGGACATGATTCGAAATGTTTAAATAGTCCTGAAAAAAATATAGTCACACTTGTACTGATGATGAATAATAAAAAAAAATATAATAAAAAAAAAAAAAAATATATATATATATATATATATATATATATATATATATATATATATATATATATATATATATATATTTCAAACTAAATTACAGTGCATTCATTTCTTTCCCCCCCCAAAAAAAAAAAAAAAAAAAACCCACTACATTTTGACTGCCACATGGCATTTGGAACCAATTTGGGATTTAGCAGATAACTTCCCATTTGAACCGCAGACAGGGACATCTGCATGTTTCTTGGGATAGGTTTCTTATTCAAGGGCACAAGGGCAAACCGCTCAACCAGCCAAGATCTTTAACTAGCCCCAAAAGGCAGTTAGGTCTAAATGGAGTGTTGAAAAAGACATTTGTTTCAGAAGATTTTGACTCAAAGACAGATTATAAAGATCTTATGCAGTCGATAAATATATTTGGTCAAATGAATCATGTCTAAATAAATGTATTTGCTAGCTACTTAAAGATGAAATATCAAATGGAAGAGAAAAATAATAAATAACCAGCTGCCAGAAGCAAGATGCAGCTAATCAAACTAGACATTTTAAAAACAATGTATTTACACTAGGTCTTATTTTTTTATATATATATATATATTTTTTTCCAGAATTCACTGTAAAAATGGCACCTTCCACAAAAGTTTTTTTTTTTTTTTTGCTCTCTTCGCTGAGGTAAAACATAAAACAACAAAGCTGATTTCCTGAAACCCAAACCTCTCATAGCAAACCAGAGTGAGAGGGAGAAAGACCTGCAGCAAGCCTGGGGCAGCCAACACATGAGTCAGGTTCCACTTTCAGACATGTTCTAATTGGGCTGTTCTCATGTGCAAGCTGTGTATGTATATTTGCATGGGTTAGAGCCACAGACAAAAATAAATGTCACAGACTTTGGAGATCAGTTTTAGTTTTAGTGGGCCTTACTAGATTTTAACATTTCTTAAGAAAACCCCTCCACCACAATGCTAGGGTTATTCTGAATGTTCTTTAGGACACTTCTCCACAACAATCGTCATGATTTGAGGTGTCATTAACATTCTTTTGCTAATAATAGTCCTAAATATCTTACACCATATGTCATATTAATGCATGGAAATACATGTGTTTGTCTTCAAGGAAAAGGATCACATTAACAAAACTAGCTGGTAATGATATCCAAGATTTTTCTTGATATGTTTGGTAATAGCAAGAATATTTGGAGGTCAAAGTAGCTTACGCAGAAAAAACAACAACTCAACAAGCTCAAATTTATAACCAACAGTACTCAATTTCATAGTCAGGCTACCCAAACTTAAACTGGGACCAATCAAAACCACTCTACAGAATCAAAGTGCATGCTCTCATCAACCTTTTCCCATAACTGAGGCTGAAACTGATTGATTTACCATCAATAGAGACACCCATCTTCCCAGAGTTGTCCACCCCAAGTCCACCATGTAAACAGACCAGTAAGTCAAGGCCAGTAAAAATCACTAGCGTCTCCGCACCATCCGCTGCGAGGCAGAGCCGGATCTCAAGTACAGTGACTGTGGTTGGACCAGACCGCCGCCACTTCCTCACATTGCATGGCTGCTTCTAACCACACCAGTATGTGTTCATTCTCTCCATGTCTTCAGGATTCCCAATACAAGTAGCTGAAAGTTACGTGTAAAGAGTTTACATAGAAAATCCCAAAAGAGCGTGCTGTTTATCACGCAATGGAGAGGAGGGCAGTCAAGCGGAGTATCTTTGTGTTTGATGCTTAGGATGAGTCAATGTGCCTAGATTTTACGCAACAGAAGTGAAACAGGCAAACACTACACTTAGCTTATGCTGGATATACACTACAGTACACAATTTTAGGCCCGATTTTCACTTGATGACAATTTTATGGAGATCAACAAAAGCCTGAAATCTGAGGCAAATTGTTGCACGTACATGCACATGAAGATCACATGGTGTGAATCAGAGAAACTATCTGAGAGAAGCTCTGAATCACAAATTCCACAGGAATATTTAGCAGGCTAAACATCTGGATGGTATGTCCAAAATCAAAAAGTTCCCTATAATACAGTAGACACAAAACCAGTCTTAAGTCATTATTTTTTAATTATAGGTTTTTCTTTTATTACAAAAATCATTAGGATATTGAGTATCCATCCAGGATATCTTGTTCCATTAAGATATTTTGTAAATCTCCTGCAGTAAATATATCACAAACCTAATTTTTGATTAGGAATATGCATTATTAAGAAAAAATCTGGATAATTTTAAAGGTGATTTTCTCAATATTTAGGTTTTTTTGCACCCTCAGATTTTCAGATAGTTGTATCTTGGCCAAATGTTGTCCTCCTATCAAACCATACTTCAATGGAAAGCTACTGTACGGAGCCCCTCTGGTCCCACTTTAAACTTTAGAGTTGAAAGATTTACTTATCTTGAGGCCACGAGGGAGTACCTTGAGGCCACAAGTTACTATCTTGAGGCCACGATTTACTATCTTGAGGCCACGAGTTAGTTATCTTGAGGCCACGAGTAAGTATTTTGAGGCCACGATTTACTATCTTGAGACCACTAGTTACTTATCTTGAGGCCACGAGTTACTTATCTTGAAGCCATGATTTACTATCTTGAGACCACAAGTTACTTATCTTGAGGCCACGAGTTAGTATCTTGAGGCCACGAGTTAGTATCTTGAGACCACGAGTTAGTATATTAAGGCCACGAGTTAGTATCTTGAGGCCACGATTTACTATCTTGAGACCACGAGTTACTTATCTTGAGACCACGAGTTACTTATCTTGAGGCCACGAGTTAGTATCTTGAGGCCACGATTTACTATCTTGAGGCCACAAGTTAGTATCTTGAGGCCACAAGTTAGTATCTTAAGGCCACGAGTTAGTATCTTGAGACCATGAGTTACTTATCTTGAGGCCATGATTTACTATCTTGAGACCACAAGTTACTTATCATGAGGCCACAAGTTAGTATCTTGAGGCCACGAGTTACTTATCTTGAGGCCACGAGTTAGTATCTTGAGGCCACAATTTACTATCTTGAGGCCACAAGTTAGTATCTTGAGGCCACAAGTTAGTATCTTAAGGCCACGAGTTAGTATCTTGAGACCACGAGATAGTATCTTGAGACCATGAGTTACTTATTTTGAGGCCATGATTTACTATCTTGAGGCCAGGAGTTAGTATCTTGAGGCCACAAGTTACTATCTTGAGGCCATGATTTACTATCTTGAGGCCACAAGTTAGTATCATAAGGCCACGAGTTAGTATCTTGAGACCACAAGATAGTATCTTGACACCCCGAGTTACTTATCTTGAGGCCACAAGTTAGTATCTTGAGGCCCCGATTTACTATCTTGAGGCCACAAGTTAGTATCTTAAGGCCACAAGTTAGTATCTTAAGGCCTCGAGTTAGTATCTTGAGACCACGAGATAGTATTTTGAGACCACGAGTTACTTATCTTGAGGCCACGAGTTAGTATCTTAAGGCCACAAGTTACTTATCTTAAAGGCCACGAGTTAGTATCTTAAGGCCACGAGTTAGTATCTTGAGGCCACGATTTACTATCTTGAGACCACAAGTTAGTATCTTAAGGCCACGAGTTAGTATCTTGAGGCCACGATTTACTATCTTGAGACCACAAGTTAGTATCATAAGGCCACGAGTTAGTATCTTGAGGCCATGAGTTACTATCTTGTGCTTATTTATTGACACTTAAGACTGGTTTTGTGGTCCAGGGTCACATATTACTTTTTCAGTCTGTACGTATGTGTGCAGATATGCAGTGTTTCTTTGCAAAAATAAATAAATAATAATAATAATAATAATAAAAATAAAGAACCTACTGGCCTGCCATTAATAATCCTGAATTTTTTATAAAATCTTTCCCATTTTTAGCACATTGTTGAATCAACACTGAACTAAACTGAGATCAATAATGACACTATTATCATTTGTAGATCTGCTTTATCGCTAAATTGAATTTGTTTCATAATTTATTAACTTCGGAACATCGACACAGTTATTGAACTACACACTGAATACACATTGAACTAAATTGTTAAATAATGACATTGTCTTCTGTAGAGTAAACCTTAATAATCATATTTTTCTGTTTATTAATGTAAAGCTGCTTTAAAACCATTTTTATTGTATAGTTTAACTCATTTATCAACAAATCAATCCCCTTACATAAGAGTGACAACAAATAGTGACAATAAAAAGTGTCTGAGTTTATTTTACACTTCCCTTGATCACAAAACAAGTTAATAAATATAGCATTATGAGTTTACACTTATCAATAAATAAAAAATAAATCAGCACACATGAAACAATGAAAATAATTGAGGATTAGATAGAGTGCATTACTGTTAAAGGCTTGACAATGTACAGCATCTTGTGAAATTTTGAAATGTCATAATTTACACAACAACAGTAAATTGATTACAGTTACAGTTGTTTCTTTCCAGCTAGGTGAAGGTGCTTAACCACGCAAAATGACACTGGTTGCAGATCTATGTTGACCTGAGGAGAAAAATTTAAAACAATCAATATAGCTCAAGGTAATCAAGGTAACATCAAAAGGACCCTAAACCTCATGTTTTTCCATGTTAATATTCAAGTGTACAGTACAAGAAACAAATTAAGGGCAGGTTTCTGTTGTTCTTGCCAATAGCGCCAATTAAATAATGACATAATAAATAAAAACATTTATTAATTATCTATTATGCTTATGATAAAGTTTAATGTACAGATCTAGTTGCATAGCCATGTGTGTTATTCACATATATTTACCAAAACTACCAGTACTACTGGTATTGCCTCCTACCAGTACAAATATTATATGACACTTCACTTATGGGAATGTATGTTTATATTTAGCCTATAAAATGCATAACTTTTAACCAAAAAACATTTCAGTTATTATTGCTATCATATGCTATCATGATCAAACATCCATCCTGAACCACATTTCTTCTCTCAGCTCTACAGCTTTCTAAACATCCAAACCTTACTCATATAGATTATTTTTGTTTTAATGTACAAACAGTGCTCTATTGAGAAATACACTCTTTAATTTCTTTTTGTGTGTATATACCGGTGCATATCTTACCATTAATCTAGCGATTTTAAGTTCACAGTAGTTTCCTCATGCGGCGAGTGTGTCTGTTAATGTTCATGGTGGTGCGGTCAGCAGAACAGCTCAGTACATCCAGAGCCTCGTCTTGACGCTCCAGCTCTGTCTCAGCCTCCAGAGCTAGAGTCTTCAGCTGCTGGAGCATCTGAACAAACACAGCATACAAAATAATCATGTAGATAATGAATACTTGGGGTCTCAAATACAGATATAAGACAGGCCTTGAGGGTTGACTTCTTAATTTGAGCAAAGTTTACATTTTTAACTAATTATTTTGGCAGACTGATTGATTGACAGATGAGTCTGCAGTCTAGATGCTGGTGTTCAGCAGACGTCAAGGCGAATAAGTAATTCAGTCACGTGTGTATCTACTAGCTACCTTTGAATGCTCTGAATGAAGAGATCACAAATAAGGCATTTAGTGCTGTCCATTTGTGATCATTTCTTCCCATCTGGATTTCAATACAAGGTGTGAATGTGATGAAAGTGACAATAAGCCTAATCTATTTTGGTAGCCCTAGACACAATACCACTTATCCTTAAATATAATACCACTTAATCAATTGCTAATGAAGGGTTAACACCAATGGAGCAAGACAAATATTTTTTTTTGCATTATTATAAACAGTCTGTGCTGAGTCCATTCTTTACGGCAAGCGATGGCCCTGCCTCATTCCTTAAAAACATATTTTCCATCTCCTTGTGGCATTTTAACACGTTTGTTTTTAGTGTTTCTCAACCCAAAGCCATCCTGAAAAGTGATATTTGTGATGGTTGACCAACCATCAATTATGTCTGGTCATAGCAATAATATTGTGTTTTGAAATGGTTCAGCATGAAGAGCACCATTCCGCACATCCCCATTATAATCCACTCAATGAAAAACGGTCGACTGTTTTTGCGTCAGTGTTTATGTCTGGTTGCTGTGTAGCATGCAGCACCTCTTGAGAGGGTTTTACAGCTGGCACTGCGGCCGTCTGACGATGATGGCAGTTAGACCTTATATCTTTGTGTGGTGGGGGAATGCCTAGAGTCAACTTCCCACTCCTGTCTCGTAAAAATACAAGCCACAGACACGCCACACTAGTTTAAGTATGTTCGCTCAGATTTTTTGTCAAAATTCTGATTTGAACAAACCCCTGAGCCTGTTAAATGTAACTTGTCCCAACCTGTTATTATTATTATTCCTACAATTGTGCAGGTTGCTGAAAAGATGTGAACTGGTACATACGAAATTACCTGAAAATCAAAATCCCACAGAGAACCGAGGGAACAGAATATCATAGGCTCTTCTGGGCCTTTCTGCAACCACATAGTAATGCTCTAGCATCCAGCATAGTTTAAACAATAATATAATTTATTTTTATAGTAATATACAAAAAAATTATTTCCAGGTCATATGTTTACATATAATTAAATACAGGGTCCCCACACTTTGGTTAACTTCAAATTCAAGGACCCAAGGCTGCAGTAATACTAATACTGAGAAATATTTTTAGATTTATAATAAATGTTTTCTATGTGAGTTATTAATTGCTGTGATCAAAGTTGAATGTGCAGCATCATTACTGCAGCCTTTAGTGTCACATGATCCTTCAGAAATCATTCTAATATGCTGATTTGCTGCTCTGTTATAATTATTGGTGCTCAATCATTAATAACAGTTACTATAATCAGTATGCAACATTTTTTTCTGCTTTTTATTTTTGTGTAAATCATGAAACATTTAACCTTTCAGCATAAATTTCATAAATTTCAGCATAAATAATATTTCAAATGAAACTTTATAACACTATAACTTTATTAACATTATACATGCCTTTACTGTCACTTTTGAACAATTTATTTTGTCCTTGTTGAATGAAAGTATTTATAAAAAAAATTAATAAAAATAAGCACAGATGTTTTCTATATCTATATTGATAATCAGAAATGTTTCTTCAGGCAGCAAATCAGAATATTAGAATGGTTTCACTGAAGACTGGAGTAATGATGCTGTAAATTGAGCTTTGAATCACAGGAATAAATTACAGTCACATAAAAAAAAAATATTATAAATTGAAATAATATTCCACGATATTACTGTTTTATTGTATTTTTGATCAAATAAATGTAGCCTTAGTAAGCATAAGAGACTTCTTACAAAAAAACAAAATAATTTGACAGTAATGCAATGATGATAATCTTGGATACGTGAGAATATCTACACTTTAAATCACTTGTATATCAGTTCTTGCTTACTGAAATCAGCATATTTGTGATGTTAAACATCATATTAATCAACATTTCTGCCCCCATGAGGCCATATCCTTCTAATATATTTGTCTATTGTTGAAAACGCTGTGTGTTAGTGTAAAACTGAAACCAAACTTCTGTCAGACCTGTCTCAGCTCCTGTGCCTCTGCTTCAGTCACAGTGGGCTGAAGCACATGAAGCTGCAGTTGTGTCAGTTCACCAGCAGACAGCTCCACTGTCCCCTCCATGTCCTGCCCGTGACCTGAAGCCACACAGAAGGAGCTCTTATATTTCCTTGAATTTGATATTTAGATTAGAAGACAATGCTGCTAAACATTAACCAAGCAGCCTACAGAGGGAACTGTCTGGTGTTTTAATGAGCTGCAGTAGATGTTGGAGCGGGACTGCCACCATGTGGTAGAAATACCTCATGACTTTCAGTGTAAAAAATCAAGGATACAAATTTATCGAGTTAATGGGCCTGTAGTTTCATATAAAGTTTAATCATGTTTAGATTTAGTTGCTGTGCTTGCACTGTATTTATATTTTAAATATTCTCTTTATTTTTACCTTATGCCACTTGGGTCATTCAGATCAACCAAATATCAGAAACTTACACAGACACAATGTTTGATTTTGTTACTAAATATACTAATATATATATATATCTTTTGTGGGTAATTGTTCAGCCAGACCTGGTGTGTGATTATTAGTATGCAACAAATCCGGTGTAAATGATGTGCAATTAATTAGATTAAACATTTTAATTGATTGACAGCCCTAATTTATAGTAGAACGTTCAGTATTACTCAGAGGTCTGGTTTCAAGTGCAATTTATTTGAAGTGATGTTGTTTTATATAATGTTATTTTGTATAAACGATAAATCCCTTTTGATATTTGTACAGGCCACCACAATGATTTTCTATCCGAGTTAGTGTTGAATGCAGTTAGAGTCTTAATTGTAGGCTATATTAACAAGTGTAGATATAGATAGTGAAAAAGATGCATTGAGATTGACATTTACTCGGGATTAAAAGACTAACAACTGAGACTTTAGACTTCATTTGTAACATATTGAAATTCTGCTGCAGAGCAATGATACTCTGCTCTCTTTCCATTCATAACCCATCCATAATTTTAATTCAAATGTCTCAAGTTATTTCCCATGTGTTATATAATTTACTTTTATTTAGATTAAAATAAAAGCTGGCATTGAAGTTCTTAAATGAAATAAGACTGTCAAAACAAGTGTACCTGCACTCCAAATGTTTCCTCCACCCTCTGGGCTTCCTGGTGTGGTTGCCGAAGTTGCCTGAAATGCTGCATAGTCACGTGTGATCACAACTTTCTTCTTATACTGCATCTCCAGTACAGACAAAGCTTCAGTCATCCTGGCCGAGAGAATTCGGAAACAGATGTCAGGTTTCCCGATGAAGCGCTGCCGAACACTGATCTCGTAGGGGCTGTGCACATAGACATCATCCACCTCTTCCTTCTCAAAGCAATGGAGGAGCTGTCCGTTTGCATCTCGAACCTCCAGAGAGGAGACCAACACTATCAAGCTACCTGGTTTCATGGTTCCAGAGCTTCCAACATGGGAGACAATAGCTGGAATGCTGGTTATGACTTTGTGGCCTTTGCCTGAACCTTTAGCACAGGCTGCTTTGGCCGCTGCCTCAGACTTAGCCTGCTGGTGGCTCTTCCATGGCAGCTTGCCAAAAGGCCACCAAGAAGGACACTCAAGTTCAGAGAGAAGTCTGCACAAAAGAGAGAAAAATATGGCATCATTTAATTAAGTCATTAAGTCATCATTAAGTAAATCAATCAGTGGGTGTTCTTGACATCCCAATGAATATAATTTACATGTATTAATTTAGCAGACACTTGACTGATTACAAATGAATAATGCAACAAACTAAATTTTGAAATGGCTAAACTATGAAAGGCCATAATATCGAGAAGCTCTGAGATTATTGGACCTGTTAATTTCCTATTTTCTTGTTTATGTCCATATGTAAAAAAAAAAAAAATGACCTCAATGAACTCCTTATTTGCTGCTTATTAATAGTTTATAAGGTAGTTGTTAAGTTTAGGGTACTGGGTAGGATTATGGATGTCATGCATTAAATGTACTTTATAAGCACTAATAAACAGCAAATATGTTAATAATAGACATGCTAATAAGCAACTAGTTATTAGTGAGAATTGGACCCTATACTAAAGTGTTACCAAAAAAGTAAAAAAAAAAAAAATATCTGCAAAGCTGTCAGCTTGGAAGGGTTTTTTTTTTTTTTTTTTTTTGAAGAAAAACACATTAGAGCGACAAATAAACATAAATGAATTAGAACATATAAAGTGGGACATGCTTGATATTAAAAGGATTTATTATAAAGCAAAATATTCCATTAAAGCTCTAATTAAAATTTGAAGCAGCATTCATATCTCTAGTAAATGTTATGTATCACAGGAGCAAAACCTACTTATCTGCCACGCTCAGGTCTGATTCTATGTTGTCCAGGCCCTGAATCATGTTGTCAAACTGCTCTCCCTGGTGGTCCAGGACTTTTCCAGTGTCCTCCAGCCTCCGCTGGGCTCCAGATATCAGGCTGATCAGCTCCTGGCCCTTACTGAGAGCAGCCTCAGCTCCACGGGGCTCTGTGGGTGACAGCAGCCGCTCCCTCCAGAAGTGCTCTAGCACGTGGTAAACCGCAGTACGGCAAGGCTTGAGAGAGCCAAACCAGTGCTTGGTGTTTCCCTGCTCCAACACAGTAAGAGCACTGAAAATGAAGCCGGAGGTCTCCATCTTGATCTCCATGATGCGGGAGAGCCTCAGGCTGATCAGATTCTCCTGATTCGGCTCGGAGTTGAAGCGAAGGGTTGTGCGAGTTAAGGAGAGGATGCCGCTGGCCCAGCGTTTCTCGCTGTTGATGTAATAAGAGCCAGGCCAGCTATGGATGGATGCCTCCTGGCTCATCTTTTTCTGATGATTTGGCACAGCTGCCCTGACTTAGGGAGCCCACCTGCCAAGAGAGTGGTGTAAACCGAAAATTAATAAGCAGTCATCAGCCACTTTTATTTACATCAACTGACTTCCTTTAGAGGAACACAAAAACAGAAGGCACAGAAAGAATCTAAGGGAGTCAATGGATTTAAGATTACATTGATTAATATATTATAAGATTAGATTAGATTCAACTTTATTGTCATTGCACATGTAAGGTACAGGGCAATGAAATGCGGTTAGCATCTAACCAGAAGTGCAATAAGCAGTAAGTACAGGATATACAGTGTCAACAATACGTTACAAATGTATAATAAATATACAGATAAGGCAGTACTATGGACATAATTTACAGATTTTAAATACTAGTATCAGCATGATATACAGATAGGTGTACTATGAATATATGAATATCATACTCTAGTGCAATGTACATCATGCTTCACATCTTTCGTTTTTATTGAAGAACATGCATTTAATAAACTGTGGATAATGAATCCAATTTCTGATTTAAATCATTATTTAAAAACCTTTTGCATTTATTTTTCACGTGGTAGTGACAGTAGATGCTGGTGTGGCTGGCAATACGTGATATACGCAAAACAAACACCGCGGAGATCATTTAATGTCATACCTTTGAGGATGATATTGACTTGATAGTGACAGCTACAGCAGGGTGTGACGGGTTTCACGCATTAAATAATCATTTACCTTCGCATCGTAGTCAGTTTATTTATTGTTCCAACTCACTGTTTCCCATTAAAGTTTAATACAACGCCCTCAATAAGAAAGTAAAAACATCAGACTCTGTTTCTATGCCACGTAGCAGCGAATGTAAACAAGACTGAACCAAAAGACTGAGTGTTTTAGTGCGCTCATGTTTACACTCCGATGTGCAAACATAATTTATAAAAGGTTCCGCAAATCTGGCGGTGGTGCATTATATATGTCTAGTTAAGGACACAGTCTTTTATTTATTTAAAGGTAATTTACAGAGATTTAATTAACTTGCTTTATTGTGTTAGACAGCTCATTTTTTAGGCACGAAGATGAGCAAATCATTGAGTAGGTGTGCACACGTTTCTTTTCCGGTGGGCAACTGGGTATCGTAGACATGTTCCAAAGTCAGCGCAGAAAATATGGAAAAATATAATCGCCTCGTATAGATATTTCAATAACACGTAAACTTGACGTTGAACCGTCGATACATTAACTTTTTAAGTTGGTTTAAAATAACTAACATTACGCAAACCTGTCATCATCAGGGAACCATGAGGCTGTTAAAATGTGTTGTAGCCGGCAGCCATATCACCCTGGAGTTTCCCACTGAAGCTAAGCAGGGTTGAGCCTGGTCAGTACCTGGATGGGAGACCTCCTGAGAAAGCTAGGTTGCTGCTGGAAGAGGTGCTAGTGAGGCCAGCAGGGGGTGCTCACCCTGTGGTCTGTGTGGGTCCTAGCGCCCCATTGTAGTGATGGGGACGCTATACTGTCAACGAGCACCGTCCTTCGGATGAGACGTTAAACCGAGGTCCTGACTCTCTGTGGTCATTAAAAATCCCAGGATGTCTTTCGAAAAGAGTAGAGGTGTGACCTCGGCTTCCTGGCTAAATTCGCCCATTGGCCTCTGACCATCATGGCCTCCTAACAATCCCCATATCCGCTGATTGGCTTCATACCTCCGTCTCCTCTCCACCAGTAAGCTGGTGTGTGGTGGGCGTTCTGGCGCAATATGGCTGCCGTCGCATCTTCCAGGTGGATGCTGCACACTGGTGGTGGATGAGGAGATACCCCCTGTCTATGTAAAGCGCTTTGAGTGCCTAGAAAAGCGCTATATAAATGTAAGGAATTATTATTATTAATTATTAGCTGATGACTGTATGTGGAATAACGTGGGGAAACTTCATGTTAGTGAATAAACAAAGGCTGTGCTCGATTCTGACATGCCATGGATAGAGAAACCTTTCACAACTGCAGCAGTTTGGTCAAAATGCCCAGGCAGATCCATCAACAGCACTGCTCATCTCATTTCATGAGTACATGGGGAGAGAAATACCCTACTCAAAATTCTTCAAGAACTACTTGATCCCGAATCAACCCTGCATTTTTTCCAAAAAATTCACAGAAGACTGGAACTGCAGAAAAAACTGGATCACAGCTGATGGCAAACCTAACTTCCAAAGACTTCTACATGAATTTGGTGAGCAGAGAATGCATTTTTAAATTATACATGCATCAATGTGTCATGCATTATAAGTTAGAAATTATAAATAGGTCCTGCTCCAGGTCTAAAATCTAGATTGAAGAAATAAATGTGATAGCCTCACATTACAGAACTGTAACGTTTCCCTTTCAGCTCCTCTAAGGCATATTTGAAACATGTAACATATCTTGCATTGCTGGATTAAAAATCAACTAAATTAGAAACTGTAAGATAATTTTGTTGTGCATTGATGAATAGCATTTTTAAGATGACCCCTTGGGAAAATAGCTAATGCAATGTGATAACAAAATAAAATAAAATCTAAATATATAATCAATATGTTATATGCATAAATAGCCTGATTTTATAATGCAGATGAGACTCCTGTGCCTGTTGCAAACTGCAGTGCAAAAGAATACAACTCCAACCCGAAGCAGATCTTGCCTTTTAAGGAGTTTATCCAGTACTGGAGAGAGTACATTCAGAATGGGCATTCTTCACCCAAAGGATGTCTTTACTTAAAGGATTGGCATATGCAAAGGTACAGCTCTTCAGAAGAGTGTAGCATGGATTATTGTTCAATAGCTTTGAATGTGATGCATAAGATTAGCTTGGAACCGTTGTAGTAAAATACAGGAAAAATAGATGTATAAAAGGCTTTTGTACTTTACATAATGTCAAGTGTGTTTATGTTCATTTTAGGAACTTCTCTGAACATAATACTTACAAGACCCCAATTTACTTCTCCTCTGATTGGCTGAATGAATATTGGGACACAATTGAAGTGGATGATTATCGATTGTCATATACATTTGTCATATACAGTACAGTTGGGTGTAAAAGTCTGTATCCACGTTTAAGTCTTTGGATTTTGACAAAATGTACAACAAAGGAACATTTTGATGTAAAATGAAGAAATATGTATTATTGGACTGTCATTTGCACAAAATTGTCTTTTGGAAAACACAGGATTGCTCTTTCGAGCGTTCTTAAATAATGCTGAATAATGTGCTTTTACTGAAGCAAAAGAGGACATACCAAATGCTAAGAAATTATTGTTTGTGTGGACACGTCTTTGGTTCGGTCTGAGTGTCCGTTCCGGATAAAGGGGGTTCGAAACTCACGCAACCTTGTGGGTGTTGTCAGGAGTAAATTAATCAGTTGTATTAGAGTCAGAGTTAGAGTTAGATAGTTGTGTCGTCATCGTTATTGTGTCATATATGTGTTAGGGCAGTATATTATTAGATTATCAGGTTATATTAGTAATAGTATATTGTTAATATTAATTAAAGTAGTTATATTACAGTATTGTTATATGAATTAGATCAGGTTTTTTGGATTGCTTTGTTTTTTTGGATTTGGATTGGACTGCTTTTTGATTTGGATTGCCCTTTTGGATTTGTTTGCTTTTTGTGACCTCTTCCTTTTTCCTTGTAATGGAGCCAGCAAGAAAGAGGAATCCTCCCCTGTCTGGGATTTTTTTTTAATGGTTGGTCACAATAAGGTATGTGTATTATTATTGTTTAACTGTCTTGATCTAATAATAATACTCACTATAAGGCTGTATTATATTTCATGTCTATTCGTTTATGTTTCTAGGTGAAATGCTTGCTGTGTCCAAAGGAGATGACATACAACAATTACACCTCCTCCATGCTCAGGCATTATCGAGCACTGCACGAGCATGCACAGACTACTAACAATCTTTATCAATCAAATCAAATCAATATTTATCCAAAGTGAATCTCACAAGATCTGAGGATCCACTATTGGGCTCAACATAAACATCTGTATCCTCATTTACAGCTGGCACTGACATTTTTATGTTTCCCCGCATCCTCTGTTCTATGCGAAAGGATCTTTTCCAAGGCTGGAGAGGTTCTGTCCAAAAGGAGGAAGCCCCAACACACTTGAAAAAATTCTGTTCCTCAATAAAAAGAATGTGTGATCCTTCCTTCACCCACCCCAAACTGCAGTGTTGCAGTTTGTTCCTCTAAATCCACAGTCCCATAAGCACAACACTGCACTAAAACTAGTAGCAGTTTAATGCACAAAACACACCAGAAACAATTCTTAACCTTTCCCACCCCACACTTTTCTGTTGCAACTTGCGTTATTACACTCCCTCCACCATAAGAACTACACTCAACACAGTCTCGCTTTTGTTGTTCCTACTGTCACTATCCAAACAATTTATGAATAATGAATGAACTGTATGTGACAGTTTTCTCTGCACAAGTAAATTCAGACAGAGAGAGAAACATATTTTATTTGATACCCAGGCAATGGACAAATGTCTGCTCAGGTCATTGATTCTGTTTTTTTTTTTATTGGTCTGCTATTTCTTTGCACAGTAGCTAGGCTCCTCCCCTTTCAGCTTGATTGATTACCTTTGATTCTCCTCTGGACCTGTAGAGTTTATGCATTAACAAATGAGAACGTTCTGGAATGTCACTAGCCAATGGAAGGCTTGATAAAATTCTGAGATTTTCTGAAGTTTACTATTACATTTTGACAGTTTGTCTATGGTAGACAATGAATGTCATTTAAAAAGCACCTGATATGACTCAATTAATAGAGAATATTCATAAAAATCCCTCTTTTTTTTTTAGAGTTTTTTTTTTGTTTATCATTGGAAAAGATTTGGAAAAATGTAGAATTACAGTACATCACTCCCAAAAGAATCCTCTGCAGTGAATGGGTGGCATCAGAATGAAAGTCCAAAGAGCTGATATAAATATCACAAAAATTCACAAGTAATTCACATCAATTACTGTCTTTTGAAGGGAAAGGCTGTGTGTTTCTAAGAAACAAATCCATCGTTAAGAAGTTTTTAACTTCAAACTATTGCAAACTATTCATAATCCCAGTTAAAGGTGCCAAAGAATGCACTGATACAATATTTTAAATATCTACATAAAAGGTATGTGGTTTGGGTAAGGCAAAAAATCTCCAGAAATGGATTTACATGTCCATTTACAACCCTGCATTTGTCCCTAGAATTATTTGGAAGGGTCATGAATAATAATGCTGACTGGCTGTTTCACAGCACAGTTTTCTTCTGTCCAGTGTGAACGATGAAGAGATTAGGCATCCAACCTGATTTGTTTGAGCCTGTATCAGACGAAGAACCAGATTTTGAGAGATTTTGCAGGAATGTTTAGCGTCTGAGTCAGGGGTAGGCAAGTTCAGTCCTAGAGAGCCGCAGTCCTGCACTGTTCAGCTCCAAACTTGAAAAAACCCTCACCTTCTTCTTCTTCTTCTTCTTCTTCTTTTTAATGTTTAACGGCGGTTGGCATCCAGCATAATTGGTGCATTACCGCCACCCTCTGCTCCGGAGTGTGGATCAGAAAAACAGGTTCATATATTCATTTACCCCATTCCCTCCTACTCCCCTATCATATATATCCACACACTTCACCATTATTCTACTCTATTATAAACCCTCACCTGCCTGTAGCCTTAGTGATCCTGAAGACATTGATGAGCATGTTCAGGTGTGTTTGATTAGGGTTGAAGCTGAACTCTGCAGGTATGCGGCTCAGGACCGAACTTGCCTAACCCTAACCTCTGAGTGAATGAGGCTTGAGAGAGTTGTCAGTGAAGATGTGGACGCAGCGTCTGTGTTGCTGTCATAAGCATTTTTGGACTTGTCTTTTCCACTTTTTTGACAATTGAGAAAGTAAATAAAGAAGGACAGCGATATCTTTATCTATCTTAATTGCTAAATATTTGAAAACATTTTGGTCTTTTTTGATTTATTTATCAGTTTTAATAGCAATATCTGGCTAACTAACTTGGTAGGTACTAACTAACTAAAGAAACACCATGTTAACAGAATTTAAGAACCAATTACAATCAGATTAGTAAGATATTTTGTGCATTTACTCTATGTTCAAAATGGGAAAAAATAAGAATTGAATCTTGAGATTCAACTAGAATCACCCAGTTGTTAATGAAGAAGGAGGGACTATTGTTAATTAGCTGAAATCTATAGAATACAAAAAGGCCAAAGGGCAGCTTCTCCACTTTGTGTTTAGCTGTTGAACAATGGCTGGAAGTTGGTGTCTGGTTCAGATTTTGGGGGTTTGTGTTTTCTGTCATGCTGTTCCACAGTGGAGTAAATCACTACAGGACGCTCAAGCCCTGATGATCAAGCAAACTGACCAGCAATTTCAGTTCCAGAAGCCAGTTCAACGGTTAACTAACCAGCACTTTCCACCTCAGAAGCCAGTTCAACAACTACCTAAACTGCAGTTTCCACTTCAGAAGCCAGTTGAACAGCTAACGAACCAGCACTTTCCGCTTCAGAAGCCAGTTCAACAGCTAACGAACCAGCACTTTCCACTTCAGAAGCCAGTTCAACAACTACCTGAACTGCAGTTTCCACTTCAGAAGCCAGTTGAACAGCTAACGAACCAGCACTTTCCGCTTCAGAAGCCAGTTCAACAGCTAACGAACCAGCACTTTCCACTTCAGAAGCCAGTTCAACAACTACCTAAACTGCAGTTTCCACTTCAGAAGCCAGTTGAACAGCTAACGAACCAGCACTTTCCGCTTCAGAAGCCAGTTCAACAGCTAACGAACCAGCACTTTCCACTTCAGAAGCCAGTTCAACAACTACCTGAACTGCAGTTTCCACTTCAGAAGCCAGTTCAACAGCTAACGAACCAGCACTTTCCGCTTCAGAAGCCAGTTCAACAACTACCTAAACTGCAGTTTCCTCTTCAGAAGCCAGTTAAACAGCTAACGAACCAGCACTTTCCGCTTCAGAAGCCAGTTCAACAACTACCTAAACTGCAGTTTCCTCTTCAGAAGCCAGTTAAACAGCAGTTTCAGAAGCCAGTAGTGCAGGCGGAGCCCCTTGATAAATGTGCTGTAGCTGATTATGAGCAAATCCAATGTGGTCTACCTGGGATCAGTGCTTTAACGGACCGCAGTGTTTCTATGGGAGGGCGGGTAAGTGTTCTCAATATTATGCTGTTCGTGTTAAACTGATTCCCTGCATTAACCTGCTATTGTACCCTTTTTTTTTTTTTTTTTTTTTTTTTTTTTTCTCTAGTGACCGTACAGTGTATTAGAGACGGTCAGTTTGTGGTAGTGGTGTCTAGAGATGTTACTCTGCCTCGACTGAGTCTGGATTCGGTTCGTCTACTGGGTGGAAATGACCCACCTTGTGCTCCTGTGGGGTCCACACCTTCTTTTGCTATATACCAGTTCCCTGTGACGGCATGTGGCACGAGCGTGATGGTTAGCAGCTGCTGCTGGTTTTATTCTGCATGGCTTATGTTGGACAGGATTCTGACACTGTTCTGTTCACAGGAGGACAGCGGATATGTGGTGTATGAAAACAGAATGACCTCATCGTATGAAGTGGAGATTGGACCGTATGGTTCCATCACAAGGGACAGTCATTTTGAGTAGGTGATCTATGGCTTGGTGTGAACATCAATCCCTGGTAAATGCTACAAGCTCGCTGTGTGTTGTCCAGGTTTCTCTTCCAGTGTAGATACTCTGGAACTTCTGTGGAAGCTCTGGTTGTGGAGGTCAACTCTGTTCCTCCACCTCCACCAGTAGCTGCTCCTGGACCTCTCCGGGTGGAGCTCCGGCTGGCCAATGGCCAATGTGTCACCAAAGGCTGTGCTGAAGGTAAGGTCTTGTCCTGTGTCTGCCTAAAGCCTTTTTTAAACTTGAGTCTGGTTAAACCCCGGTGTTCCTCAGGGGATGAGGCCTACACGTCCTACTACAGTGACTCCGATTATCCCATCACAAAAGTCCTGCGAGAGCCTGTGTATGTTGAGGTGCACATTATGGAGAGGACTGACCCCAACATTGTCCTGATGCTGGGACGTTGTTGGACAACTTCAACCCCGAGTCCACTCAGTCTCCCCCAGTGGGACCTTCTGATCGACGGGTCAGTGTACAGCCAGTTATCCAGTTAGTCTGCTGGGAGTCACTTTCTAACCTTCTCCTTTGTCTTCAGATGCCCTTACCAGGACGACCGCTATCTGACCACACTGGTTCCAGTGACTGGATCGTCTGGTCTCCAGTTCCCAACCCACTACAAGCGTTTTGTTGTGAAGATGTTCACCTTTGTAGATCCAGCCTCACTGGCTGCTCTGCAGGAAACCGTATGCCCCCCCTCCCTTTACTTGAATATTTGTGTAGTTAATACTTGTGGATTCTAGGACTTGATCCTCTTCCTTTCCTGTCAGGTCTTCATCCACTGCAGTACAGAGGTGTGCCATCCATTATCTGGCTCTTGTGAGCAAAGCTGCACCAGGAAACGTGAGTTCTTGCTTTCTCTTTGATAGGAGGAACTGAACTTTTTTTTTTTTTTTTTTTTTTTTAGTGCATTCTCATGGCTGACTTTTTCTTTCAGGAAGAGACACCCATCTCAAGGCTGTCTCTGGGGAGCAGACTGTGGTTTCTAGTGGAGAAGTTACTGTGGTCATGTAAATCTAGTGTTTTTAATAAACTTTGCAGAACCCTGAGGTATCTTTTTGTCTGTTTTTTTTTTTTTCTTCTCTTGAGAACCCTGAAAATAACTTTTAATTACACTTTTTAATTTTCTTTGTCCAAAGGGCAATACAATCGAGAGTGAGCTCTATAGAAAGCTTGATACTTTTAAACTAAGCTACCAAAACCAGAGGTGGGTACTAACGAGCTACATTCACTTGAGTAAATGTTTGGGGTAACTAATACTTTTTGGAGTACATTTAAAGATGGGTACTTTTACTCAATTTTATTTTTTTTGGGGGGGAGGGGTACTTTAACGTCATTACTGTGGGCCACGCTCCTCTCATTACTTAATGCAATAAATGTTATAAATGCTTCAGTTTGATCCAAATGCACAGTCTACTTTTCTCTGGGCAATGAGAAATTCCCATTTGTGACATTCATTCTTTTGAGTCAATTGTTCAAACCAGTTGGCTAACCATTTGAACTGGTTAGTGAATTAGTTTTAAATGACTTGTTCAGTATCCTGCTGAGCGTTTGAAACCGTTCACTCAAGAGTTGTAACATTTAAGAACGGAGCGTTGAAGGCTATTATTTGCTTGCGATGAAGCTCTGTATTCAATGAACGCCACCTGCTTTCTCTACAGTTCAACCGGTATAACTTGGGCTACACTCGATTACAATACACGAAAATGTTATGGCATGACACCTAATAAGTAAACAGACAGGTTTTTATAATAAACTAGGCTACTTTGACCATTGCATATTCTAATTAACAACTTATGAAAAGTGAGAATCCAGATATTTCATTGTAGTTCATGCTTCTGGGAATGTTCCTAATAAAAATGAGGAAAAAAAAAAATCTTAATTTGCCAATATGCTGTGTCACATGAGGTTGTCATGTGACACAGCATATTGGAAAATTTAAATTTTTATGCCTATGCCTAGACACAATGATTTCCACAATATTTACGCTTGCAGAAATATACATTTGTTTACATTTTGCAGAACAGACGAAAGAAGATCAGTCAATGTGCTTTTGGTTCGTGATGTTCAGTAACTTAGCGGTCATGTTAGGAGTTTACACTTCGTGTCAGAGGTTATTTATACATATATATAATACATATATTGATTTATTACCAGTGCTGGAAACAGTTTTTGGAACCTGTGAGATTTTGTTTAGGATTTGTTTAGGAATAAAAAGATAAAAAGAGCATCACTGATAGTAAATCAACATACTGGAATGATTTCTGAAGGATTATGTGACCATGAAGACTGGAGTAAAGGCTGATGAAATACTTTTTCTTGAGTAAATATTTCTATAAGTACCTTTCCTTGAGGTAAATTTTTGGGTACTCTACCCACCTCTGACCAAAACCCAATATTCTTTGAAAGTAATCCATATGAAAACAATATAATGTCCATCTTTCATTTCTCCCTTCATTATATCATGTATATAATTCGACCACATGCTAATTATATAATGTTCCACATGAAGCTCACAGCTTGTAAACGGCCATACCATAGAAAACAAAGCAGTGAGACTGTTCAAGGGTTTTTTTTTGTTTTTTTTTTACTGCACGAGCTCCCCAAAACTTTTACTGTTTGCTTTGCGCTGAGAGGAGTAAGACCTAATTCACCCCAAGAAAATGTGCAGAGGACTACCTCCAAAAAGAATACCAAAATACCAGTTTGCTAAAGCAGTAATATTTTTCAATATTTTTATGATTTAAAACAATCTTTCTATTTTAATATATTTAAGTTTAATTTATTCCTGTGATCAAAGCTACATTTTAAGCATCATTTACTCCAAGTGTAACAATATACACCATACCATTCAAAAGCTTGGAGTCAGTGTGTGTATATATAGAAATTAAAACCGTTATTTAGCACACGTGATGAATAAAAACAGTTAATACGATGTGTTACAATGCTGTTCTTTCAGTTTCTCAAAAAAAAAAGAACTTAAAAATATTCTTAGCTCTTTTCAATTTTTTTTTTTGTATTATTTTTTTTTTTTTTAGTAGAATATTTGAATATTAGAATGTTTTCTAAAGGATCGTGTGATGCTAAAAAAATCAGCTTTGAAAGTGAACTTTGATCCTAATAAACTGTTTAACTGCACTCGCAAGTGAATCTCAAATGATTTTGTGGGATAATTAAGTATATTCTAAATAAACTACAAACATAATATCTAAATTTATTTTGTCCTCCGATTCTTTCTTGTCTCTCTTCCCTATCAGTCACCCACCTCATTATGAGGGCCTTTGTATTAGGTGTAAATCACACTGTTGTCTTCTCAAAAACACAATCATGTACATGCTATTTATATATTACTGTAGCCCAGTTTGTACCGAATACAGTGTTTTCAGACTTTAGCTATGTATAGGTGTATAAGCAACTGAAAAAAGCACAAAAGTCAGGGTATTTCAAAACTTCTCCATGCCCCAAAACCCCCTAAGACCTCAAGAGGGTTATTTTTTCTTACAAACAGTAGTTTGGTTCATGATATTTGTAGTGGTATGGACTCAAGTAGTCATGTTTGTATTGTATTCATTAATATTATTACTTATCATTTGTTAAATATGGTTCTTGCGTTAAATGTATATTAAAATATAATTGTATATAATACTGTATAATTATGCCAACTTGAACATCACTTAGACCTGTAGATGCTGGCAGGTGACGCTAGAGGGTGATCATGAGCCGCAGGACATAGAGCTTCATTTATATATGAAGAAGTGAAAGATTACTACTTTCTCTCTCTGTTTATGTGTTTCTGCAGACAGTATACAGCAGTAAAACAATATATGTGCCACCAGAAGTCTCCGCCTCTTCTGTGTGTGCAACATATTCACAATATATAATTATGTGGATTACTTGCGGATTTAGTTTTAAATACAACTCAAATTGCTGAGCTCAAGTTTTAAGTGGAAATCAATTCTCGACTGTCTGGAAGCAAACACAGAACAGAGTCAATTGTCCTCAACTCAAAGTAATGATATTAAAGGGATACTCCACCCCAAAATGAAAATTGTGTCACTAATCACTTACCCCAGTGTCGTTCCAAAAAAAGCTTTGTTCATCTTCGGAACACAAATTAAGATATTTTGGATGAAAACCAGGAGGTTGTGACCAGCGTTCTAAATTAACTTTTTTGATCACCAGCCAATGAGGTTGGTAACTTTCTAAACTTAACAGCCAATCGGAATTTCCACTAGCCAATTTTTTTTCCCCGGTGAAAATAAGATAAATTATGAGTGCCACTGAATGCATTTGATCATTTTATTAACATTGCTGGTATTAAAAAACACATAAAAAGTACAATTCCTACAACAAAATATACAGAGAAAGTGCAAACATTTCATCTATCATTTGAATTATGTCTTCAGAGCTCTTCTTCTTCAGAGGTGCCATCAGAATCTGAGCCACCCTCTGTTCCTTTTGCACAAATTCAGGCCTGCATGAGTGCAAACTGTTAACATGCCAGATGTCAATGGCTTTGGTTGGATCAAAGTCTTTGATGTCAGGTGAGCACAACTGGGTTTTAAGGAGATCAGAGAGCAGGGGCGTAGCAAGCTTTTCAAAAGTGTGGGGGATGGATGTGGTTTGTTTATAAACAATAAAAATTATGAACACATTGACAGAGGGGTACAAAATGTAGGGCTTAAAAGTTCTCTGGCACTGTGCGGGATTTCCGGCTTGCAGCGTTTGGCTGGGAAAAAAATAATCCTACATTAAAAAAAAAAGAAAAGAAAAAAAAATCAGAAAAGGGGAGAAAAAAAAAACGCCCACACAAAGCTTTTTCTCTGGTGGTATAAATAATGTAACAATTTACTGTTTTTAAACATTAAAATAATATACACTTTAATTTCATAGTTCTTAAACAGGTATGCAAACAATATCCCAATAACAGCAAATAGCATTAGTCTAAAAACGAAATATAATACCGAAAACACTCGACATGTCAACAAGACGATTAACAGAACATCTTCCCAAACACATATCAAGCTTATTTAAAAACCTCTAAAGAATAAACACTCATTTCAAAGTACCTGGAAAAGGGAGATGTAAATAACCATAAGTTCCCGCCTCCTCAGCACGAGCCTACCGATAACACCCCAAGAGAGGCGGGACTTAAGGCAAAACAGCCAATCATCAGCCGATCACACTCAAAGCAGGTGTCATGTTTTAGAGGGAGGGGGGAGGAGGCAGCCGCGGCGAGCACAAAAACAGAGCGGTCAGAGAAACGGAGGAACTGTAGTAAGACGTTTGTGCAAAATTGCGGAAAAACTGCAGAAAATGTGCGGGTGTCGAACCCTCTCACCGGGAAAAGTGTGGGTGTTAAAACCCCCACATCCCCCACGGGTGCGACGCCCCTGTCAGAGAGGGTCTCACCTTTTAGGCGTGAGGGCCAGTCACTCTTTATCTGCTCCATAACACTGAACCCTCTTTCACAATCAGTTGTAGTTGCAGGGATTGTGAGGAGGGCACCAAAAAGATCAAGGACATGAGGACACCGATGGCGCAGTATTCTGTTCACAGTAGGCCAGGTCTTCTCAAAGGTTCCTGTAGCAGGGTGAGACAGACATAGGCATTATGCACTTGCAAACAATTACACATTTTCATATGCAACTTTAGTTATTAAAAGATGGCATCAAATTTGGATTGTGCCTTTAACAAATTACATTTACTCTGATTCCTGATAAACAAAATAAAACTGTCTCACAATATTAGAGATTTCTATAGAGCTTGGGAACTTTTGAAGCACTTGAAACTCCCAAATGTAAAGTTTCGTCTGTGTCTATGGAAGCACTCTGAATCGTATTAAATGCACTGTTTCTGAAACATCTAAATAGTAACGTTAATTTACTCACAAATCCATGCGAAGTCGGTGAAAGGCCTGCCCTATTTTCCGATGGCATGGGCATCGAAAAAGTAGCTGCATCTTCTCCAACTCAGACGTCTGCAATAAAGCGAGGCTTCTCCCAGCAAGGCTCTCTTCAATACGACCTGTCTTGGCAGTTTTAATACTTAGGCTCTCCTGATGAACTCTCATGGTCCTTAACTGCCTCAACTTTAAAATTATTAGTTCCCACCACAAAATTGCTATATACATTTTTTTTTTTTTTCGTGTACATGTGGCAATCCTGACAAAAAATTACGACATTCTCTTGATGAAACACAAGCCATTCACGACCCGTCAGCCATTTGACATTTAATTTTTTTTTCTTGGTTTCTCTGTCGATATCCTCATCCCCTGTCTCGTTCCTCTTCTCGCTCCCAGAAATCTGTCCCAACCACCGTCGCATTTAATTTAATTTCAACTGTTTTCTTTAATAGCTAACTCCCTCCTCTTTCAGTCTATGCTCCCTGCTCTGGCTCCGTACTGGCTACGTTCGTTCTTCTTCCTGGTGTTTTCTGATGGACGCTCTGTTAGTTTCCAAGGTTTCTCGAGCTGGTTTCACTGCAAACTGCGTGCAACCAATGAGCATATGGTTATCGCGTAGAATTATGGCACATGGGGGATAAATGACCAGGGGGGCAGGGTTTCATATTTGATTGAAGCATCACTGGGCGCTGCCATTGGCTAGCTGACCCCCATCTGCTGTTAGCATTCCATTGACTCCCATTCATTTTGGCGTCACTTTGACTGTGAATAACTTTACATCTGAGGCGTTTAAAGACTCCACTTGCCCATTAATTATTTCTGAAGAAACATGAAAATGTATAAAAGGCTCCATTACCTTGTATCTTACGTTGTGGCCCTGTAGAAGCAGTTTTTGTAAAAAAAAATAGGCTAACGATTATGTCATAACCTGCGACTCTTTGTTGCACAGTAGAGAAATTACTGTATGGACAGGAGGAGAAGCTCTCAGGCAATCTTTTACTGTCTATGAAGCTATCAGGGGGATGCGGAGGCGTAAAGTCAAGGGAGATAATTCATCAGAATACTTACCAAAATGTGCTCCTGTTAACGCTCACATTCTCTGCAATATTCGGTGTGTGATTCAGGTTTCTTTGGCACAGCGGTTAGAAGACTTACAATTGTCAGACAGGTTGCTCACATGACATTTACGTCATCAAGCTCAGTTTGAGTCTGTGCAGTACGCTCGGCCCCCAGGAAGTGCGTGCTTCTAATTGACTTCACTTGTCTCCGTTGAATCCAATGGGGTCGCTGTGTCCATTTCTTTTACTGTCTATGTAAATGACCGAGAACAGAGCCTCATGTATCACTGGCCAGACTGGCTAGTAAGTTTTTATTAACACCCACCAAAATGAATTTTAACCCACATTTGGCGGGTTGGAAGGTGTTAATTTAGAACCCTGGTTATGAGCACATAAACATTTAAACATTTTATTTCAATGTGTCAACTGATATGTTATCAACAAACATCTGTGTAAAAGTTTTAGTTACAATTTTTTTAAGTTAACTAAATAAATATTATCTGCATAACAATTATAGCATTCAGGTGGGCCTTTAACATTTCTAGTGATGCCGATTAATTTGTCTTTACTGTTTTTTGGCCACCAGTCAGGTACAGTAGTCTGTAAAGTCACTGCCATGCCATCAGATGATTTAAGTTTTAGTGGCTCTCTGGCATGAGCCAAACGTACGAGGCTCAGCCTGTCGATTCCCGCCCTGTGTTTCTCTGCTGGTTTCCCTGCAAAACTATGTATATATATATATATATATATTAATCTGATAAATTAGTTATAAGGTCTTTTCAGTCAGACAATGACTAAACAAATAAACACTATATACAAAATAGAAAGAAAAGACTTTAACTTTTACTTTGTTTTTCTAATTCACAATTTAATGTGTAGTTCACACAAAAACACTAACACACTTTTTCCATTATGTATTAAATCTTTATGAAAATTGATATTTAAAAAGTCAAGCGATCTCTTCTGAGACAATCTGCTTGGTTGAAAAAGTTTGGGCTCCTTTGCACAGACGTTTGTGTTAAAGTGCGACTAAATCTGTAATCAAACCTTCTCGCTGATGATGAACTTTAATACATCTGAATATGGATCTCAACATCTGGAGGTTTTGCTTTTAGAGAAGCTTCTTGTTTTCATATAGAGAGTGTTCACTTATCTTGAACTTTCGCATTAAAGGGTTAGTTCATCCAAAAATGAAAATTATGTCATTAATAACTCACCCTTATGCTGTTCCAAACATGTAAGACCTCCGTTTATCTTCGGAACACAGTTTAAGATGTTTTAGATTTAGTCCGAGAGCTCTCAGTCCCTCCATTGAAACTCTGTGTATGGTATACTGTCCATGTCCAGAAAGGTAAGAAAAACATCATCAAAGTAGTCCATGTGACATCAGAGAGTCTGTTGGAATTTTTTGAAGCATCGAAAATACATTTTGGTCCAAATATGGCTAAACCAACGACTTTATTCAGCATTGTCTTCTCTTCCGTGTCTGTTGTGAAAGAGAGTTCAAATCAAAGCAGTCTGGATATCCGGTTCACGAACGAATCATTCAGTTCACCAAATCGAACTGAATCGTTTTAAACGATTCGCATCTCTAATAAGCATTAATCCACAAATGACTTAAGCTCTTAACTTGTTTAATGTGGCTGACACTCCCTCTGAGTTCAAACAAACCAATATCCCCGAGTAATACATGCACTCAAACAGTACACTGACTGAACTGCTGTGAAGAGAGAACTGAAGATGAACACAGAGCCGAGCCAGATAACGAACAATAGACTGACTCGTTCATGAGTGAAGAACCGTTTCTGTCAGACGCGTCCAATTCGTGAACCGAGAAGCTGATGATACTGCGCATATGTGATTCAGCGTGAAGCAGACCGACACACAGGGCGTCTGAACTGAACTGATTCTTTTGGTGATTGATTCTGAACTGATTCTGTGCTATTGTTATGAGCGCGGGTAAACCGAAGGCTTGAATCAAGGGCAATCATCGCAAATGACGCCATTACGTCAAGCACAAAAGAACCGGTGAACCTTTTTCTTCAACAGGTTTATTGAATCGAACTGTCCGAAAGAACTACTGGTGATCCGAAAACCGATGCAACCGGTTCTTCACTCGTGAACGAGTCAGTCTATTGTTCGTTATCTGGCTCGGCTCGGTGTTCATCTTCAGTTCTCTCTTCACATCAGTTCAGTCAGTGTACTGTTTGAGTAAATGAATTACTCCGGGATATTGGTTTGTTTGATCTCAGGGAGGGAGTGTCAGCCACATTAAAAAAGTGAACAGCTTAAGTCATTTGTGGATTAATGCGTATTAGAGATGTGAATCGTTTAAAACGATTCAGTTCGATTTGGTGATCTGAATGATTTGTTCGCAAACCGGAAATCCAGACTGCTTTGATTTGAACTCTCTTTCACAACAGACACGGAAGAGAAGACAATGCTGAATAAAGTCATAGTTTTAGCCATTTTTGGACCAAAATGTATTTTCGATGCTTCAAAAAATTCCAACAGACCCTCTGATGTCACATGGACTACTTTGATGATGTTTTTCTTACCTTTCTGGACATGGACAGTATACCATACACAGAGTTTCAATGGAGGGACTGAGAGCTCTCGGACTAAATCTAAAACATCTTAAACTGTGTTCCGAAGATAAAAGGAGGTCTTACATGTTTGGAACAGCATAAGGGTGAGTTATTAATGACATAATTTTCATTTTTGGATGAACTAACCCTTTAAGCACAAATCAAGAGCATATAAACTTGTAAGTTGTCAACATTTTCTCTCATCTACTTTCAGGATTTATTATGGTTGGCCTGTCAGATAAGTGAACACTCTCTACATTATGAAATTATAAATCCTTTAGCATTAGAAAAACACTGTCTTTTTAATCAGAATCAGACTCAGAATTACTTTATTGAACCACACTGGGAAATTCTTTGTTACAAGTTGCAATGGAAAGTAGGTCATTCTTGAAACCTCACAAAAGGCGTTTCTCAATGTCAAGGATACTTCCTTGGCAGGACTGATCCTTCCAAGTCACTTCCTTCAGAGGCTAGATGAGACTCCTCTTCGCATTCGGAGAACACATAAATGGAAAAGCCTAGCAAGTGCACGTAATTGCGTCATTACGTCAGTGAAATGGTCCGTATGAATAACGCTGTGAATGGTATCATTAAATTACTTTGGACAACTTAACTAGTTATTTATAAAAGAAATGCCAATGACGTTTGTTAAACCAATTGTTAAAAGACAGGTCCGGTACAGTTAAGCATTTGTATTTGTATAATTTACAATATCAATACGGTAGTAATTAGTACTGGCATTTAAACGTCGAACTTTACTTATATTTACTACAGTTATAACAAATGTTTGGTAACGTAAATAAAAGCCGTTAACGCTCCGACATTTTTGCATTTTCGAACTAACGTTAGATAGCAAAGCTGCGTGCATAGGATTGTGGGTGATTTGAGAGCATGAAGAGCACGAAGGATACACATGTGCATCCTTTCCTGTGTATGGGATATTCTTCGAACGAAGGACTCAGTCCTTGATTGAAATTCCGAGGATCCTCGACATTGGAACAGTCCTTCGATGGATGTCGATGACATAGCATCCTCGAAATACTGGCTTCCAAGGATCCTTCCTTGACATTGAGAAACACCTATTGTTTTCAAATAAGCCTGCAGGACTTGATTAGTTGAATCAGGTGTGTTTAATTAGGCTTGAATCTCTGCAGGGCTCCAGGAAGTGAGTTTGACACCCCTACACTAAAGCCTTCATGATTTCAGTCGCAGACGGGAGACAGATTTGTAGTGCTTCCTTCAGGTTTGATGATCATTCTTCCTTGGGGCAGAATAAAGCTAATATTTGCTTATCCAGTGTTATTCATATGCTTATCCACAAGTACATTATCCATTTACATTTATATGTTTAGCAGATGCTTTTAGCTAAAGGAACTTACAAAAGAGGAAGAATAAAGCAGTTTGTCAAAGAGCAAACAATACTTGTAATAAACAATGTCATGTTTATTAGACAGGCTTGTTATCAATGTGCTTATCCATACATACCTTACCCAGGCACAGAAGTAAAATAAATAAAATAATAAAAATTCTGACAAATTTTGCACTTTTTTTATGAAAGTGTACATGGATCTCCTGTGTCTTTTTGCGGATTACCATTCGCATACCTGAATTTATTATGTTTAGATACTGTTTTCACTTCATACACACTCTGTTAGTTTATTCATATTTTCCATTGTTTTTGTTTTTTTTACAGTAATCAGTGAAACGGTGCTACTAATGAATTTACATGCTACCTGTATATTGTCTTTTCTGAAGAACGTTATCACCTCTTCCTGTTTTAAATATTTTGATTGAGCATAATACTAATACACATCTCTGAAATAATGTTTAAGTATACAGTATACAAAAAAAAAGACATTTATGTTGATTAGATTAGAAAAAAAAAATCAAAAGATAAAAGCTGAATTTAATCAACTCCACCCGCTTTAACAAGAACATGGCAAATCATTTGAGTGAATTGTTCATGAATTTGACATTGAATAAAAATTTTACGATTTTCAGTGAAAAATGCTTTGGAAAACTGCTTTGGAAGACTTGAAATTTAACACACAAGTCACATAGATCAGTCCTCATTCACTGTCACTGTCTTCCACCGGAGAAAGAAAGTTGAGGTTCGATAAATTTTGTTGTGAACTGCTCCTTTAAAATACCTTCGTAAGACAACTTATCATTGCAGTCTCAATCCATTATTTTAGTGCCACATAATATAAATGCATATATATTCTATAAATGCACAGGAATATTATATGTCCAGGTCATATGCACACCAAGGTTTTTTTTTTTTTTTTTTTTTTTTTTTTTTTTGAAACAGAAGAAACCAGGAAAGACAGAACCATCTTTTTTAGACTAATTAAAGGGATACTCCACTAGAACTGTCCCCCATGCCATTCTAGATATGACTTTCTTTCTTCTGAGGAACACAAACAGAGGTTCTTAGAGAAATAGTTCATCTCTGCAAGACCATATAATGTAAGTGGAACGAATCTCTTAAAGTTGACACTTCAAAAATAAAAACTGTCAAATGCAGGTCCTTAAGTTCACACTTGATGTGTGACGTAAGTGTGTTGTGAAACTTGTACAAGAAGTGACACGGACGCAGAGGAGTGTCAGTTTTACTATGCACTTATATCATGCTGACATTCACAGCAGGCTAACATCTGGAAGCAATGGTCTGAAAAGTTGAAAATAGTATTTTCTATCATTCATCTTCAGTAGACACTGATTCATCGACTGGAGCTGCATGGATAACCATTGTGTTAGTTTTGCGTGGTTTTTGAAGCATCAACTTTGAAGGACCCATCCACTTGCAATATATGGACTCACATAGATGGATTATTTCTCCACAGAAGAAAGACAGTCCTATATATCTGGGATGGCATGGAATTGAATAAATAATAACAATTAAATTTTGGGCTGAAATCTCCTTTTAATTTAAAGACTCTGTTCCAAAACCTTGTGAGCTGTCTCATTTTCTACTGTCTTTTAAGCACCCTATACAAAGAGAAGCTACTTTACATACTGTAGGTAGTAAAAATACTGATCAGCACAAACAACTGAATTCAGCGAGCCAAAAATACATTTAGCACATACAAGGTGTGTGAAAGTGCTTTGATCACATTGTCATCATAATGCATTCTGGGATTACTTTATCCATAAGGTATCCATGTGAAGCCTCAGAATCAAAATGAGGAATTTTATAATGCAGGATAATCTTGCTGATTACAGACTGGAACAGCCTTTGAATCGCCAGTATGCACATACTTTAACACTTAGGGATAGGGTGGCAGCTCACTTTGGTTTTGAACTGAGCCACAGAATAATACTACTACTAATAATAAAAATAATAGGAGAAGATATGTGAACATATTGAATGGAGTAGATACATAGGGGTTGTTCTTAGTCAAATTAAAGCAATGATCCATTAAAGAATAAATTGTTTGACAGACTTCCAATATGGTCAATACACTTGCATGCATTTGAATTTAGAGAAACGTCATACTTAATATATGTAACATACTGTATACTATATCTAATTATTCTGAGAAATAGAGAACACAGTAAACCAATGTAAAGAGCTTACCCTTCTACAATATATTTATGTTTCAGTATTGTTTAATTTTCAACAGAACTTAGGTACATAATGTTCAATCATGTCACCTCACTGATTTAAGTTTGCATTGGCTGGAAGAATGTGTTTTCTGAGGATAATGTTTCATGACTAGTCAGGTAAGAGTCAGGTAACATTAAATCCACACAGATGTCTTTCCATTATTTGCTGTTGTCCCTGCCCTCTCAGTGCTGGCTTTCGGTCGTGCACCCTGTTTCTCCTGAGCTGTATTGACCCGGTTCTGCTCTGTCATTGTGCCACCAGACACAGGGCTGCTAGCTCTGGAGATATGAGCACTTTTCGTGTTACATGTCTGAAACGCCATGTCAAGTTGTTCCTGAGCTACTCGTAAATGGTGATGCAGAGTAGCCAGGTCAGAGGGAATGTTCTCATCAGGACTTGTGCAATGCTGTTCTGGAATCACTCTGGGCATGTTCTGGTCCTGTAGGATGATGCTGTTGGGAATGCGACCCGGTTTGTCAGATTTAACCACCAGGTTGTATCCAGGCGGAGAACTAGAAATGTTTCTGGAGTAAGGGTAGCCGTATGGAGGTTGTTGAGCATGGCTTCGACGTTTACGAAGAGTGTCACGGAAGGCACCAATTCCCAAATGGAACATCTCACAAACATTGAGCAGCAGACAAAGACAGCTCACCACGTACATGATGAGTAAAAAGATGGTCTTCTCAGTGGGTCGTGAAACGAAGCAGTCTACCTTATGCGGACATGGGATCTTGTTGCAGACATACGAAGGGTTAACACGGAAGCCATAAAGGAGATACTGACCAGTGAGGAACCCCACCTCAAAGATGGCACGGGATAAAAGCTGAAGCACATACATCCTCATCAAGCCTTCTTGCACGATCCTACGCCGGCCATCATGCTTCGCTGGATCTTGGCATTTGCCCTTGTCTGTCTGTGGTTTGACCTCCTGCTCATCCAACATGTCTTCTTCATAGATCATTGGTTCGGCGTCGTCTTCCTCCGAGACCTCCTCTAGGTGGTGCCCATTTCTCCACCGACTGTGGCAGTTCCTCTTTTGATTAATCTTGTTCTTGCACCGTTCCTCCTCTGAGGCACGGGCGATCTTATGGATGGCGTAACCCAGATACATGACAGAGGGGGTGGATATCATGATGATCTGGAACACCCAGAACCGGACGTGTGACAGCGGGGCGAAGGAATCGTAGCATACGTTGTCACAGCCGGGCTGCTTAGTGTTGCAGGTGAACTTTGTTTGCTCATCGGAGTAGATTGACTCACCTCCCACAGCGGTCAAAACGATCCGGAAAATAATTAACACAGTCAGCCAAACTTTCCCCACAAACGTGGAGTGGTTGTGGATCTCCTCCAGTAGTCGAGTGAGAAAGCTCCAACTCATGTTGGTGACAGAGACTCTTTACTTATGTTCTGCAAATAGAGACAAATGAGCAATGTAAGCCACAAATTTTACATGCATACTGTACATTAACAAGATTAAAATTTCAGTTTTTAACACAAAATACTTATTTGCTGCAGCTTCATTATGAGGCAACATTCTGTTGATGTTTGCAGGGTGCATGATTGAGATATCAAAAAATAGATATAACAAACACTCAAATATCTAAAAGATAGGGTGGCCATATGCACCGTTCAAATGGGACACGTCCCAGCCAGGAATTTAATATTGCCTAAAATATCCAGGTTTTGGCTATTTGCACTGTGCAGGTTGATCGTTGTGTAACATTCATGAGTACTATAAAGAGCAGAGCAGACAGCTCCTTATGATTTCGAATCGCTTTCACGTGTTTGTTCGTTCGTTTGACTTGAAGCATTGTGGCGCACTTTGTTGTTTTTATTTATTTGTGCGCAGCGACACTTCAAGTCAATTGAACGAACAAACACGTGCGCATATTTGCATCGCTTTTTTTCACCTTCTCAGACGCAGCCCCACGATTGGTCGATTATATACAATACCTGCATGTTATTGGTCAAACTGCTCTGGATGTTTTAGGCATTATTAAAATCCCGGCTGGGATGTGTCCCATATGAATGGCGCATATGGTCAGCCTACTAAAAGATCTTAAAGATAGTTGATATTTAGATAAACATGTCAAGCATGGCAAAACTGATGGGCAAAATGAGACATAACAGATTCACACACTATATGTATTATAATATTTTAGGGAATCCAAATAGGCACCATACACCCTGAAATCTCACTTCAACTTGTCAGCTTTCAAAGTAGAAAATTATGATAGTAGATGATCCATTTTTTAAAAAGAGTCATGAATTGAGAAATCACATTGTTTATGATCTTTTGAAATATAGGAGATCATTGTATTATAAAACCATACTGCAAGTTTCAATAGTTCAAAAACATTCACATTAATTCAAAAACACTATATTTTTAAGAATGTACACACATCTGTCTTGTGATGCAGCCTATAATCATAAATCACACTGTGTTCATTTCATTTAGCCCAGAGGGGAACTGGCCCCCTGAATGAGCCTGGTGTCTCCCATGGCTTTTTGTATTTTTTTCTCCGTTTCTGTCACCCGTGCTAACTTTGGGTTTGGGTTTGGGTTCCTTGCCACTGTTGCCTCTGGCTTATTTAGTTGGGGTATAAAAGACACTGATTTGTTTAGTAATATTATCATTTTGACTGCAGTAAGACTATCGGTTGGGAACAAAACTTGAACTGAACAAAGACACTTTTGCTACAGTAAAGCTGATTCTGTACGATGCCAGTGGACCCAAGTTTGTCAATGCGCCTACAATCCCAAGCCTGGTGTTCCTCTGCTCCACAATGCTGGATTCCTTCATTGTGTAAATAAAGACTGTTAAAAATAGATCCTTGCCTTAACATCACTCTCTTCTGGACCAACACGTGACTAGTGTAAAGCTGAAAGAACACCTCTACTTTCCTTCAATAACTGATTGATGTCTGATGTTTTTGAGGTAGTGGAGAACGAACATAATGGACTGTGCTTCATGTATATTTATATGCATAATACATGCATGTATATTTAAATCCTTAAAATAGCCTATCGCAAGTTAAATACAATAAGAGATATAACATTCTTTGTATCAATCAAATAAACTGCAGAAAGGAGCACTGTGAATAATACAAACTGTATAAACACCTTATACTCATTATCAATGAACTTCGCTCTGTTTATTCCTGGGAAATGAGAACACACAAACTGGTATAAAATGCATAGCCAGAGTAAGTCACTTTGCATAAAATAGTCAGCTAAATGCATACAGAGAATGTAAATGTAACTCTTCTTGGATTACGTATCAATAGTTTCCTATGGATGTTGTTTTGTGTGATTTTTCTGTTTCTCAGGTAAGTTAACAGGATGTGCAGTTCTTTGATATTGCTTGTCAGGAAATGGTGCAGCAAAATCTCTCACTACACACAAATCAAGTAATTTCCGAACTAGTTTATTTCAGGTCACAGAAGAATTGTTCCTAAACAAGACCCTAAGGACAAAACTCAGCCACAAAATTTCAGTCAAAGCTCAGCCCATGGGAATGTCTGACAGAGATTATTCAGAACATGATCAAGCACATAGGGGTGAGTCTTCAGCTCTTTGGAAAATAAGGCAATAATATTATAGAAAACATTACAATTCATGAATTATGACTCTTTTCATGAAAAAAAAATTATACTATTTGAAAAATCAAGTGTATTAAACGTTTAGTTATTATTCAATATTTACTTACTTTTATATAATTATTTACTATTTTAATTATTTACATTTAATTGAGATGTTGTACTAACCAACCCCTGACCCCAAACATAACCAGAAACTCGATTTTTGTTTTTGTTTTTTTAACCTAATGTTTTATATTCTGGTTCTTGATCCAATTGTGAGCTGATTTACTAATTTGTTTTAAATATTATTTATTTTTTCCCTCCTGCTTTGGCTGTTGGAAAAATATTGCACGAAGAAATGAAACAGCAATACAATAAATTAACAAACAGATTACTGTAAAAATAGTATTATGGAGTTACATTCACTAGAGTTGTGTAAGGGGGGGGGGGGTTACTTCACATAATCTGCACTGTGATATCAAAATCATGTTGCATTGTGATACAGTATATGTTTGTAATGTTTGTAAAAAAAAAAAAAAAAAAAAGGTTTCTCCCTGAAATATATGACCTGGCCCCTGTTTGTGTTATCAACATGACATTCCCTAATGTGGGATTTGCCTTCTCCCATACCATCTGAACCTGCACGAATGGCTGCCACAGGCTCACATTGTGTATCTTAGAGGAAAGCAAGGATATCTGGACACAGATGGTACTCACTATTCATGGAACCTCAGCCTGAGACACCTCAGGGAAAATAGGTGTTTGGTTGAGTGGATACTTTCAAAGGAACATGTGAAAAAAAGTGTGCAATCTTTAAATGCAGTTACTAAAAGCTCAGTAGGGATTTGAGTCTGAAATGAAATGAATAATTTTGCTCAGTATAATTGATGGGATGTTTTCTGTTATCAGGTATCAAGGTCAATTTAGATAAGGTCATTTTGAGTTCAATTATGGTTGTGCATTATTATTAGTCGATATTTTGCCACTCAAATCATTATCAGTCAATTAAATACAATATAAGTCCCATTGTTAAAACTACATTTTACATTAGATTCAGTATCTTTCATAACCTCATTACTTCAATCTCATTCGTGGAATCAAATGTGACATTAAAAGACTTTGGCATACTGGCCCAATAAGTTGTCTTCTATCTCTTAAACACACTGTATAAGCCACTGTAAGAATGTATATGTGTAATAACTGCCTATTACAAAAGCATTGAGTAAACGTGCAGATCATAAATATAAATATGTCAAAGGATGACAGAGGATGCTGTCCAATAAAGACAAACAATTTATATTGTGTTATAATAATTACCCCATTCTCTTTTTCCAGAAGTTAATATTACAGATGAGATTTGAAAAAGAGATTAGATGATTCTGTAAATATTTACATGTCTGTGAACAGGGACTAAATCTTAGGCAGCTACAGTACTTTGTGAATCGGTGCATGTGTGCTATCTGTTCTGTCCATAAATCTGCAAAACACAGACAAAATGAAAAAAAATCTGAACCACAGTGTGCAACTAAACACAAATATTGTCACAGCCAATTCAGTAAACCTAGCTGTGCTTGATTCGCCATAGAATTAAACAAAGAAATATGCCCTTAATAAATAAACAAAATCAGATGACAGTAGCCTTTCAATTAAAAAAAGAAAAAAAAAATTAATTGTGTGATAAAAACGAATTTTATAACATAAAAGTTGGTTATCTACATTTCTATGTTAATGGTCTTGATTGTTGATGACATTATATTGTATATTTCACAAATTTGTTCATGTTTCTTTAAATATGACTTAATTGTCTTGTAAATAAGTCACTTAAAACATATTCTACATTAATGTAGAACTGCAAAATGTAAATATTAAATGTAACAAAGTCAGAGACTAAGTAGTTGGTTTTCCATTAAACCTGGAATAAACAAACAAAAAGTTTAGTTTGAAAAATGAAAATCAGGATATTGGGGTGTTGTATTAATATGAATGATTTTTTCGTATTTATATTTTTACATTTTTTTTCTGTATTTTGAACTTTAATCTGCATTACCTTCTATAAATAAATAGGCCTATGTTATATATATATATATATAGTGTGATTTTTAGATCGCAGATATCATTCGTCTCTCACACGTGTTATAGACTGCGAGTAAAGAACATACGGACCTTGGGAAGCAGCGCCGAGGAAACACCTCCCGAGGATGCGCGCTCCATCCGTTCATAACTTTCCGCCAAACTGCAGCGAACTCTCAGCAGTCCACTTCAGGTGTCCTCAATGCAGCGGTCGCCTGTCCACAGTCAAGTGAATATAGTGATCCATGATTATCTAACAGCCACAGAGCGCGCTCCGCATCCTGCGTGTCCTCTGTGGACAGCGCACGAGAGAGCGTCAGTCTCATTGACGCCTCACGCTCATCTCTGACTCGAGCTTGTTTTGCACCCACCACCGGGAGAGGAGAGAAAGTGTTCCTCCGGCTAATGGCCCTGAATCAAGGGTTTAAACTCCCAGACTGACCACTGGTGTGTGCCTCATGCACTCATGCGCTGTCAACATATAAAATCACTAGAAAATGGTACACAGAGTTTACTAAAGAAAACCTAAAATGTTTTAATAAAAGTGTGACTGACCTGTGTAGTGGCTCAGTGTGTATGAGGTCCATTAATAACCAAAAAAACCTAAAAATATAAATTTAGAACACAATTATCTTTTTTTTTCTTCTTCTTCTTTTTTGCATTACCCAGTGAACCACAATTGCATATTTTGTTTCTCACAACCCAAAATATAACATTTTGGGAAGTGGCCACAGCATGTATCGAATTGCATTTCACAGAGGCCAGAATCGTATGTCCTGCATTAAAGTAAGCAAGGATTATTACTGTATTTCTTTCATCCAATGAAATAATCTATCCTTAGAAAAAGAAGTGCCCATTCTGTTTCACCAAAACACCTGAGCAGCTGATCAGTGACCTGCCACACACTGCTGGAGAGCTCTATCTGACTGACCCCTGATCATCTGTAAAAGCTTCTAACATGCTTCATCCTTGTGTCTTCCTGTCACATCACTTGACCTCCACTGAGTCCAGGAATAACATTGGTGATTGTGAACTGTTGGCTGTTAAGATGGCCTTGGAAGAGCCGGGACATTGGTTGGACAGGGCTCAACATGCATTCCTGGTTTGGACAGATCATTGCAACCTGGAGTATCTCCAACAAGCTAAACACTGAATCCTTATTAGGCTCGATGGGCTACTGATGGGCTTTGACTGGTTTGATTTCTCTTTGTTTTACCATCCAGGCACCAAGAAGAAACCAGTTGCTCTCTTATCTTATAGGAAGGTCAGTGAGTATCCCATCATTCATGCATTTCAGATTGTTGAACTTTTTCATTAAAGAACTATATTTTCACCATGTAATGGATTTTCAGGGGCTTTTTTAACCCTTTTAAAGGCATTTTTAGAATTACCTTATTAAATGTATTTGTATTTTTTTTTAGGTCAAATATTCTTCTAGTATTTATTTAATCAGTTAGAATACTGTGGGCTGGTATCGCTAAAACTTTATCAACATCTGTTAGGAAATTACATGTCATATTCTCATAGGCTACATAGACAAAACAAGCTAAGAACTGTTTTAATTTAGCTTATTGCTTTTTATTTTTTAAATTTGTTTTTTACTTTAATTTTGTTATCATAGTAGCGTGAAAAACAAAACACTGAACATTGAAGCACTGAACATTTCCCATCCCTGAAGTTGTCAATGACTTTAATCATGATTTTTTTTAAATATTGTTTTGCCTTCTTTTGTTGTATAATTTTTTGTTCATTCTGGTGCCATTTTTGCCATGCAGAGAACTAAAATTGTAAATATTCTGTATACATCTGACTACACTTGAACATCAGAAGAAATGATGCAGTGTTGTATTTGCTGTATAAACCTGTAATTCTAACCAAATTAATTGTTGTTCAGACCAACATGAATGCAGAAAGACAGAGCCAAACACTAATATCTTCTTGTGTTATGTAAGTGTTGTAATTTTTTTCTGCTCATCACATCTCTACAGAAGAAAGGCTGTTGTCTAGAGGGAGTGCCTTACTCATTCACAATAAACATAGTGCTATGACAGAGCATTGTATGTTCAGTGAGCAGAAAACTATCCGTGGACTTCCATGGACATGTGTGAACTGATGCCCACTCACTCAGACGGGCCATTGGCTTCTATCCTCCAGAGACCATGCCTCTCTGCCCACTGCCATGACAGAACGCATCCAAAATCTGTGTCTACAAAAATGCAAACAACATATGCAATCACCAAAATCATTCAAATAATTTTATATGCAATCACCAAGCATCAAATATAAATAAATAAATACTGATATTGTATGCAAATGTATGTATTATGCAAATGCCCATGGTTTATCGTGATCAGAGAAGACATTTGCTAGATGTCTTAGTCAATCTGTAATTATATAAAAATAAATGAATTCAGAATTCTTAAATTAAAAGTAATCTGTAAAAGTTCATCACTTACACACTCTTTTGTGGTTCCAAACCTGCTTGAATATCTCTCTCTCTCTCTCTCTCTCTCTCTCATGTAACACATAATGTGAATAGTTTATCTATTCCATGTAATGAAATGGAGACTGGAGATCAAAATGACCAAAATGGACCTTCAGTATGATGTATATATAAGTATAACACAACAGACCGAGAGCAAATCCACCCTTCTTGATTGTCAAGTGTACATTCATGACATGATCTAGTGTAAAAGGTGGAGTTTGGGTTGACTAAATGGGCACAGTCTCCAATAAACGGTGGTGAATGTAGGTTTAATCAATAATTTATTTCATTTGTAATGTATGTAATGAAAAAAAATATTTATTGCGATCTACTGACTTACAACATCATGGTTGTCCAGGACGTCAATTCATACTCCACTATATTCCTCAAAAATTCTCCTTTTGTGTTTAACAAACAAACAAATAAATAAATAAATAAATAAATAAAGCAGGTTTGGTATGAGATGGGAGTGAGTAAATGATAACAGCATTTAGATTATCACTTTAATTACATGCAAATTCATGCTATTATTCATTGTATTTTTTATTTTATTTTTTGGTTGCTGCATCACAATGATATAGCTGGACTGGCTGGTGAAGTGAGCAACCAGTATTTGTTCTTTCTAATGTCATCTTTAGTTTCTCCAAAAATCTTAAGTTGATGGGGACGGTCTTAGGTCGCAGATGTCAGGGTTTATGTAATAAATCAAGTTCAACTGAGAAGTGGCCTCAGAGAAACACTGACACAAAACCCTCATCTAAACAACAAGCATGTCTCTCCAAAGTCCTTCCAAAGAACCGCTTCCATATACTGACTCTCTCTGTGACAGACAAATACAAACACACACACACACACACACACACACACTGTGGAACCATCAGCTAGCGTGGCGGCTAACCTATAGGCGTTTTTTTGTTGTGGCAGTCTCATTTGGTTACATCTCCTCACTGAGCCAGGCTCAGGGCTGCCTTTGGGTCAGTGCCACTTACAGAGTTTGATAAAAACATGAATCTACTGAGGTGACTTAGAACAACTGCCCAAAGGTTCATGCCATCATTGCCAGAGAAACTTCCCTCTGAAGTCTGAAGTCTCTCATCCGGCTAGCACTATAATCAAGTACAGAAGGACATCGCTGGACCATCACACAAATTAGAAGATAATGTATATCTACAGCTGCAGCCAACTCTGCATGCCGTTACAAACACATTCTCATATCCAAGATCAGAGCGCTCACTTAAACTGGTTGTTTGGGGACCAAATTTAATAATAAGATAATATAAGATAATAATAAGATGTTTCAGAGACAGAGCAAGTTATTACATTTAAATGAAAGATTACATTATTTCCCTACTGGATACTATATACTAATATTCAGTGTACAATAAGTATAAAAGTTGAATTTTCAGCACCTTAATCTGCAAAAGATTAAGAATTATAAAAATGTATTTGTACTTTTGTACTTTTCTGGTTCCATCACATATAATGCTATATTATAAAGCTCATAAGTTTAATGTATCCTAGAGTTAAATGAATCCATTTAGAAAGTGTTGAAGCATTGAGACACTGCGGTCTAACTGAACTCTGTCAAAACACTTACGATGTCACACTGCCAGTGAGCTCTTGTGCACTTCTGACATTTCAAGTGGGAAATGTTCATATTTTTGTAAACCCTGGAAATGTAAAATCACAGATTATAGCAATTCAGTAATTATCCTCCAAAACTTAGCTGCTGAAGGAAATATTTTCCTGTCTGTTCAGTGATTTATAAAATGCTTCACTTTCCTTGCATAGAACAGTATAAGTGTCTGGATAGAAATGGTTTCATCATGAAACTGTTGACCATATTTCAGACAAGACCGCTAAAAACATGTAAACTGTAAAACACATTTAAATCGCGGCTATCTTACTGAACTTTGTTGTTCTGGAATTGTTAACTCAACATCTGCAGATGTCCAATAACGGAAAAGTGAGAGGTTTCCTGGATAAGAATCTTTTTTTCCATTTCATTTAGTCCAGCTAAAGTTAAAAACAATATTTCATAGACAGCAGTTTAACAGACACTGACCTTAACTACATCTGATTTTTAAAGTCACAGATGAGCATTGCATATAAGAAACATAAAACTAAATAAAAGCATTAATAGATTAAACTACATATTTTGAAGAAAATGTGAGTGTGTGCCCATGCAAAACTCGCCGCCACAGGTTAACTGTTATATTTTGTTGCCAAGCCATTGCTTTTAGCATGATTTTATACAATATTTTGGTCTGTAGACATAGCTTGTGTTAAGTCTGTGGATTTTGACTTTTTTTGTTTAAAGCAGCTGTTGCACGCATGCCAACACAATCATAGACGCTGCGCTCGTCACACAGAATAGTTTTTAACACTCAACTTCAGCAAGCCTGGGGTTATTTCTCTCTCACATGATCCTGTCAAAACTGCCCATGTCATGCGGGGGGTGAGGCGAAGCCTGAGGACTCTTCTTCACTCCTGGGTTCACCAGAGTTGTAATAGCAACAGAGAGCCAGATCTCCTCCTCAGAGCTGCAGCATTCTGGATGAACTTACCCCAGGCCTCCCGACTTCAGCTCTGACAGCAATAACAGCCATCACTGACTAAGATTATTAGCTCACGACTGCTATCTCAGGCCATCAAATATCTCCTGACATGAGCAGTAGATATGAGCATAATTAAAGCAGTGATACTGATAAACATATTGGAAGGCATGCTGGTCCCAAAATATTTGGTGGTAGTTCCTGAGAAACAAAATTTCCATTTGTTAGATTTCCCTGATTCTGTTGAATTGCACAACATATAGCCTTTGTACAAACTTGTGAAGTCCATGTCAGCTTGAGTGCATGATCATTATCGCAAACATGAGAAATTTTCACTAGAAATTCCCTAGAATCGACTTTCAACTCAAATTGACATGATGAGAAACTAATTTGTAGCTAGAATTCAAAATAGAAGCATAACATTATGGCAAATAACAGAAAAAAAATGAATTCTCTTTTAATTATTATTCAGTACATACACATAAATGTATAAACAGTATCAGAATTTGCAACTTTACTAATTTGACCACTAGATGGCAGGCCTTGTAAAATTTAGAGCTTAGAGTGACTTGCGTTTCTTCATATACTGTGAATAGGTTAATGGTTCCCATTTGTGTTCATTTAGAAAGATCCATAACCAAAAAAACATATTTATTCATTTGTACTCAATTAGCTGAAGACAGAAAATGTGTGTGCGAAGAAGAGTGTGACCTGTGCTCTAATGTCTCAACAACAAATAACCTCACAAACTGATCACTTCCCTAAATCCCCATGGTTGAGTAGTAAAATGAAAACCACAATAGCTTTTGACATAACTGTCATTTTATGCTGCAAATGACAACACTCGAAGAGCGCTTGAACTGACTTGTTGACTTGTACTCGGAAACTGTCTGGATATATTCTGATTGATGGTTTATGATAAACCAAACACACTGTATTTGTGCACTGTAATCCAAATCCTCAGAATCTGTATCATTGATCTGCATGAGGAACAGACCCAAATGCAAGTCTTTATTCAGTGATATTTCTCTTATCATCAAATTCTGCACTCATTAGAATTTTTTTAAGATGGAGCCTCAAAAAGTATTATGACATTAAATCTCTGTTATCTAGAGCTCATTGGCTTTTGTTTGCTTCATCACCAATTTGAATGAGATCTCACGATTCAGAGTCACATCGGTTCCGCTCTCCAGCTCTGCTGTGGTCCTTTCTCCACCAGATCTATCGTGATCTAATTATAATTATAATTTAGTTGTGAGCAAGCAGTAGGGCAGATTTATGATTAAACTAGCCAGGTTGTGACCATAAGACCCTAATTAATGATTTTTTTTTAAATTCTGAGAACATCTAGATTAATGAAATATCTAAATTACAAACGCATCTAAAACGATTATCAATCTAAATAGAATCTCAAATTTTTTTAAAGATCTAATTTGAAGTAGAGTTTGATTAAATTAATAATGGGGTTCAAATGTTATTGACTGGATTTTAAAAATGTTAAAGGACCTCTTCCAAAAGCACAAAAAATAGATGAATGTGCAGGAAACCATCACTCACTTGTAGGTGGTTGTTGTATGTAAACAAGAAAAACGGATATAAACCTTCTCTTGTAAATGTAGGAGCAAATCTAAATAAAGTTTGAACTTGTCACATGTTTTCCATTGAAAAGGTCAAAAGCCTCATTTCCAAGTTTATCTTGTTTAATGTTATAAAGCTTAGAGAATATACAGTTAATTCATCAGTATATGTATACAGTGTCCCTAAATATTAGGATGTCCACTTAAGCCACACCTAATGATGTATGAATATTATTGTATGAGATTCAAAATATAGTATTTATTTTAAAAAAGACATACGCATAAGCACATTTTGCAGCAAACATTTTTCAAACAACCAGTAGTCAATAGCTTGCTTGATTGCTTTCAAGTCAACACCGAGCAAAGAAATAAACTGTACTATTTTAGTCAGCTTCAATAGCTGATGCTATGTTATAATGGTGTAATACTACAGAGTGGCTACCAGCACTTGAAAGTAAAAAAAAAAAAAGAAAAGAAATGGGAAAAAAGAAACAAAAAGCATTTACAGGTAAGACGTAATTAATACACATGGCTACCACATGTCTAAAGCATATAAAAGGAAATATAAATATATATATAAACTTAATTCATTGAAGTGCTCAGGTTACACAAGCATATATCAGCAGCTCATTGGTCTTCAGTTCAAGTCAGAACTGTTTCTTTAGTTCACTAGCTGTTGGAGGAACTGGATGGCTAATGACACTGCAAAATCCAGCATCATAGGATCATATACACATATAGGCTTATATCGAGAAAGTGAGTTTTGATTGTGTAACTTGTAGATCTGCACTGACTCAAGCCACAAACAGATTCAGGCAGTTCAGTCCAACTGATCCATCGATTACAGGTAATAATAATGTTGCACCGACTGATCGTTTCACTTCATAAGACCCCATTATAGCATCAGGAGTCAGGGGTATTAATTTTGCATTCATTGATGAGCTTTTTTGACTCTCAAAGTAATAGCCACTGACTTGCATTTTATGAAACACCAAGGACCAAAGTTTCAGATTAATTTCTTCCTTAAACTTCTTTTTCTGAAGAAAAAAAGTGACTGACATCTTGAATGGCCCTTTTCCTTTTGGGTTAACTATACCTTTAAGAGTTGGAATGTTCTTCAAAGCTATCTCCAAATGTTCAAAAGGACACACCATTAAACCTTCTAAGACTGTAGATAAGTCCCTAGAAGAAACATAAGCTAAATGGAAAGATCTCAGCTGTCTGCTGCTAAATACCTCCCCATAAAAACTCTATCAATTGGTACATGTCCATGGCTTTAAGTAATGCCAGCACTGAACGAACAGAAAAGTGTTCAAATAAGCCTCAATAAGCAGGCCTTAGATGCAAAGGATAAAAAAGAGACAACTAAAGGGAGCACTGTCCTGTCTTGCTCGAATTGAAGGAGATCCACCTCTTCCCTGATGTACCTTGCAGTCTGAAGATGCAACCTCCATTCTCCAGGCCTCAACTCATGCTCAAGTCAGAATCTGCTCCCAAATTCAACTGTCCGAGGATATGCACAGCCCTGAGTGTCAGAGACTTATTCTGCATCCAAAAAAAGTGTGTGCTAACCTCCACATGAGGCCAGAACACATTTCCCCTCGATGGTGTCCTGACAACTTCTTAACACTCTTGAATGTCCTGAAGGAAATAGCTCAAAACTAGAAAAACTGCCATTGTTTCCAGGCAATTTATGTGCCATGTGATATGATCGCCCTTCAAAACTCTGGAGGCTGGCCAAATTTTGTAAACAGCACCCCAACCTACTTACGGGGCATCTTTCGTAATCGACTTGTGTTGACAGATTCCACCCTAAAGTCAAAAACTGGAATTGTGAAAAGCGAAGCCCTAATAGTAAAACCACTAAAGCCATTGACATGAGAGCTCAAAATCTACAACCAGGCCTACAGGAATGTCTTGCCCTGTTCTGATTCGTTCAAAGGTGAATAGACTTATCAACAAGTAGTTGACAATTACATAGTGCATGAGTTCAACTCCACACATATACATCTTAACAGTTTGAGTTCCACATTTCATCAAAGACCTTTTTGTGATCCTGGCAGCACAAATGTAAAAAGCTATTAAAGAACAAATGAGTAGCACACATTTTACTGAATAGTTTAAATATTTTAACCCACACAGCAGTTGCAAGCAAGTGACAAGTTCAAACTAGATGAACATTTATGGGAAACTGTGCAGTCATACCACTTATTAAACAACATTTTGACATATATATAATTAAGGGGATTAAAGCTCATGTGATAAACAAGCTTTTACTGGTTATTATCAAGTAGCAACTCATGACTGACCAATCACAATCAAGTATTCCGCAGAGGTGGTAACAATGAAACATTGTCGTCTGGTAATGGGAGGATTGGAAACTGCTGAAACACCAGCACTGAAGAGCTCACATAACCCCAGTATATTAAGTTTGGTGAAATGGAAAACAGAGGGCAGAATCCCTGAGCACAGAAATGGCATCTTAATGAAAAGAAGCTCAACAAGTAATGAAATATCAAACACAAGTGAACACAGTGTGTTTGTACCTCTTTGAACCTGCTTAAGTACACCCTGGCAATCATTGCTCTGGATAAACCTTAAAAAAACAAATCTAAAACTGGTTGTAATACCCAAAGTATACCTCCTTCAAGGGAGGTTGCCCAGCCACCATTCCCGGCCCCAGTATAAACAACAGTAAAAGCTCATGATATTAGTTTACAAAGTGCTCATTAGATGTCCAAACAGTGAAAATGTTTCTACTCTGGTGTAATGTTTGGGTGAAACTATCTGTTTTGCAATCTGCTCACAGTGAAGTCCATTACCCTCATGTTTGTGCCTGGCACTGTCAGTGGATCCAGGCCACACAAGAGGCAGAAAGGACTCCATTTTAGGGTACCTTTATACAACAACAATGTACTACAAGTGGAAACGTTTTTTCCTTTGTGTTTTTGAAGTTTCGTGTACATATGACACTGTTATCAAAATGATTCTTGTTCACATGGATATGCAAAACAGCTAAAAATGCTTAATTTATTTTCTGATACTAGTATTTGATATTATTTTTAGCATAGGCAAAAAAGTACAGAATACACTGCCATGGTACCTTAGTGTTTTAGGTCATTGTTGTTGTTCAAACACCGCATTCGGTTACAGCATAGCAAAGAACTCTTAAAAAGCTCTTGTTGCACACACTAGAGACACTCAAACCTGAACAATCAGGGTCACTTTAGGTAAAAATGTAAATTAATTGTATTAAATTACATGCACTTTTTTATAATAAGGTTTTCAACTATGTGAACATTTTACTGTGCATATTTAAATAGTTGAAATGTTGTACTGCCATTGTTTTATTTCATGTTTGATTGTCTATTAAATTTTGAGCAATAAACATTTTTGTGGTTTGATTTTCAGTTAATTATAATAGCAACAGGCACTTTTTTCCAACTTCTGAACAGTTAAAGACTGTTGCAATGGACTCCTCTTATATACACCCTTAGATAACACATTTAGATTGCAGTTTACATCAACCAGGTGTGTATTGTAAAATATTAAACCAAGCCATTTTTTTTTATATGCTGTGAAAGCACATTCGACTTTGTAAGCACATTGCATACAACTTTTTGTTTGGAAGACAGGTTGTGATCTGAGAAACATCTTCTGAGTTATAGCATCCTGATATCAGAATTATTTTTGCATAAAAACACATTATCCTGATTATTTGACACTGGAAACATAAAGACAGAACCTTGTACCATTAAACATATTAAATAATGTTACAAATGCAAATAACAACATTGAAATAATACTTCTTCAAGATAATTTTTCCATAGTATATGCAGAATAAAACACCCAAACACTGATAAATGCAGAACACACTGACTAGTTCACATACCTCCCCATAACGATGGCAGATCTCTTCACTGATTCTTTGTAGAATAAGCAGGCATTGATCATCAACCCACAACTTTTGATACCATCAGACCAGTGAGGAGCAAAAAGACACAATGGATAATTTTCCCTCTAAACCATTCACCGCCAAGTACAGGCAGTGACCACAGGCCAATAGAGCCATTGTTCTCCCTTCTGTTTGATTGTGTATCTATAGTGGTTTCCGGCGTGATTCAGTCAGAGAGCTCTCATCTCAATAACTTTCCTTTATTCTTTCAATTATTATTATTTTTGTTGTTGTTGTTAGTGTTAAAGTCCTAAATGGGGGACTGATTTTACTCTGGTTTTTGTGAATTGTAATGTTATGTGTTTCTAATTGTAATCTATGATATGAAATATCATATAGTCATGTCATATTTCAAGGAAATAGCAATATTCTTGGAAAAAAAAACAGATTACAGATGAACATAAGGAAAATAAGTCTTGGTAATATCAAAATTGCATGTGCAATAACTGATATTTTTGACAATTACTTTAGAAACATGAATGAGATTTGAGAACTGCAGCAGACAAGAATAACTTATTAGTAAGAATAAAGGTGTGTTTCTCACACCTTTCATTTGTGTTCAGAAGACTTGGAATAACAAGTATATGGACTACTTTTAATTTATGTATTTATTTATTTTTTAATTTTTAGAGCTTGACACTGTGTTCTCATGGTATGTATTAGTTGTAAGGGAAAACATCAGTTTAGGAATTCTTTAAACTATGCTTTTGTGTTTCATGTAAGAACAGCACAGGAACAGGTTTGGAATTACACAGAAGGAAGTAAATGAAAGGAGAATTTCCAGTTTTATTGCCCAGGCAATGGCAATACAAGCCATCTATGCTAAATATAACTGCCTCAGTGGCATTAGAGTCGAGTCGCACATCACAGCTGATCATTACTGCTCACCAGCATAAATAGTGCTTTGCTTGTGATGCTGGTCTTCCTTGTCCCAAAGATGGGATTCTAGTATACCGGCAGTTTTAGGACAGCATTCTCAGACTATAAGTTATGGCAGAACTGACAACTGGCCAATGGCCATGCAACTTTTTTGTTGAAAATTTTTTGAGCATGCTGAGGGCCCCCAAAAGAGCCACATTTCTTGAAAAAACATATAAAGTTCAACTAAATTAATTCACTTTGTAGAAGCTTTTATCCAAAGTGACTGATGAGGAACACAATTGTTGCTCTGTTCAGAGCTTGATCTTGTGAGAGTCAGAAAATTCATTCTGTTTCCCTTCTCTTCTTAATTAGAGTCCAGGGCCTGTATTCACAAACATCTTAAAGTCTTATTTTTTAATGGAATATTGTAGTCGTTATTATAAATAACTTATATGTGTATTTCGTTTGATTTATTTATTTATTTATTTTTTATATATCATGTGCCCTAATAATCTTTAATCAAAAATGTAAACCTCCCCTCCCCCTCAAAATGACTCATCTTCTCTTCGGGTATGGAGCCAAAAGAGTGTCAATAATGATAAATGCACACACTACATTCACATATGCACACATAGGATTCATACATGCACACACATGATTCATAAATACACACACAGGATACACAAATGCGCACAAAATTCACAAATGCACACACAAAATTTAAAAAGCACAGAAGATTCACAAATGCATACAAAATTCAGAAATGCACACAAAATTCAGAAATACACACACAATTCAGAAATGCAAACAACATTTACAAATGCACTCAAGATTCACAAATGCACAGGACAAGATTCACAAATGTATTTCTGTTGAACACACACATATATCTTGATTTACAAAACTGCTTGCGGTCTGTGAACTTCACTGCATTTGTGTGTGAATTTTGAGACTCCCCTGACTTGGCTCGACACACAAATGCATTTTTTTAAACAGGGAATGATCTGCAACCAATCAGATATCTCCCTTGTTTTAGCCAATCACAAGAATGCACCCCACGTGGGGGATTGTTTACTTATAAGCCAATCAGCGAACGACTCACTTTCCTCAAGCAGCGAACGACTCACTTTCCTCAGCAAACGACTCACTTACCTCAAGCAGCTGGCGACTCATTTTGCACAGCCGGACACCCACTTTGCGCAGCAGGAGAGTCACTTTCCGCAGCCGGAGAGTCACTTTTCTCTCGCAGCGAATGACTCACTTTCCTCATCGAATGATTCACTTTCCTCACGAGTCACGCAGCGAACGACTCACGTTCCTCAGCGAACGATTCACTTTCCTCACGAGTCACGCAGCGAACGACTCACTTTCCTCAGCGAACGACTCACTTTCCTCACGCAGCGAAGTTGAGCGAACGATTCACTTTCCTCACGCAGTGATCAACTCACTTTCCTCAGCGAACGACTCACTTTCCTCATCGAACGATTCACTTTCCTCACGAGTCACGCAGCGAACGACTCACTTTCCTCAGCGAACGACTCACTTTCCTCACGCAGCGAAGTTGAGCGAACGATTCACTTTCCTCACGCAGTGATCAACTCACTTTCCTCAGCGAACGACTCACTTTCCTCATCGAACGATTCACTTTCCTCACGAGTCACGCAGCGAACGACTCACTTTCCTCACGCAGCTAAGTTGAGCGAACGATTATGTCCAGAGTCAGGTCGGGTCCCCGCCGACTGTCCAGAGTCAGGTTGGGTCCCCGCCGACTGTCCAGTGTCAGGTCGGGTCCCCGCCGACTGTCCAAAGTCAGGTCGGGTCCCTGTCGACTGTCCAGAGTCAGGTCGGGTCCCCATCGACTGTCCAGAGTCAGGTCGGGTCCCCGTCGACTGTCCAGAGTCAGGTCGGGTCCCTGTCGACTGTCCAGAGTCAGGTCAGGTCCCCGTTGATCAGGTCCCTGTTGATTTCCCAGACTCTAGTCCAGTCACTGCTGACCATCCAGAGTCAGGTCAAGTCACCACTAACACCCAAGAGTCAAGTGAAACAACAGTTAAACTTCATGAGTCAAGTCACAGTTGATCTTCATGAGCCAAGTGAAGTTACCAATGATCTTCATGAGCCAAGTCAAGTCACAGTGGATCTTTATGAAATAAGTCAAGTCACAGTTGATCTTTATGAACTAAGTCAAGTCACAGTTGATCTTTATGAACTAAGTTGAGTCACCACGGGTCTACCAGATATTCGTCACATCTCAGCCAAACCCCCAGAGACTAGTCAAGTCTCAGCCGAACCCCCAGAGCCTCGTCACATCTCAGCCGAACTTCCAGAGCTCTCGTCCTATCCTGTCATGGCCACGGAGGTCCTCCATGAACTCACTTCCTGCCCTGTCATAGCCATGGAGGCCAGCTACTATCTCATCACGGCCACGGAAGCCACTATTAACCTGTTTATGATCCCTGTTTCAGTCCCACCTGACCAGACTTGCTTTCCTGTGCCATCGACTCCACTGGGGTGGTCCTCTGCTCTGACCTGGTGGGCTTCAGTCCCATCTTTTCAGCTACGGTGGTCATTTTCTCTGCCCTGGTGGGCTTCTGTCCAGTCTTCTCGGCTGTGGTGGTCCTCTACTTTGCCCTGGTTGGCTTCAGTCTCATCTGCTCAGCTGAGGTGGTCCTCTGCTCCGTCCTGGTGGGCTCCTGTCCTATCTTCTCAGCTGTGGTGGTCCTCTGCTCCGCCCTGGTGGGCTCCAGCTCCACCTGCTCCATTCTGGTGGGCTTCCAGGCCACCTGCTCTGCCATGGCGGGCCCCTGTTCCCGAGTTAAGCCCAGGGCGGGCCCCTGTTCCCGAGTTAAACCCACGGCGGGTCCCTGTTCCTGAGTTAAACTCTGTTCCCAAGTTAAGCCCATGGCGGGCCCTTTTTCCCATGTCAGGCCCAGGAAGGGCCCCGTTTTCCGATGTCAGGTCCAGGAAAGGCTCTTGATCTCCATGTTAGGCCCAGTAAGGGGTCCAGTTCTACCTGCTCTGCCCCGGTCCCCGGCCCCTGCACTTCCACATGTCACGATCATTAGTTGGAGTGCCCATGATATTCAGTAGAGGGCACTCCACTCAGGACTCATTCAAGAACTCCATTTCCCATCCTGCATCATTCCTGGTACTGACTGCACACAAACACCTGCATCTGCACTCACACCTGCACCTCATTTCAGCTAATACACACACACATACAAGCAGCACACTCACTCCACCAGTTTGCAAAGTCTTGTTTAGCCTGTGTAACATTTCCGAGCGTTTCTCCCTGTGTTTGTCATTCCCGTGTTTGATCTTTGGACTGTGTACTCCGACTCTGATTCTCTGCTGCCTGCCCCGATCTCTGCTTGTTTCTGGTTTTGACGCTGTTTTTCCCTGACACACCTGACGCAATTCCTGATTTCTGCCTGTTTGACCGTTCTTAAATAAAGTGCTGCATTTGTCTCTGACTCATCATTAAAACAACAAGGAAAAAAGGACAATCTCAACTTCTGTTTCATGCCGACTTGAAGGCTAATAAAGGGTGTGTCAGTCCAAAATTTAGGACTCTTACATTTTAGCTCTAAGAATATTTCACAAATCATTTTAGCACTAAAATTAGCTCTTAAATGTGTGAAACATTAAAAGTAGTGAAGAGGACTCCGAAGTTACCAAAACCAAATCTGAATTATTCTAAAATGGCTGTTGCCAACAATCTACCTCGGACTATAAACACTTTAGAAACACGTGATGATAATGAGCTTTTAAAAAGGTACTGGCTTTGGTTTGGAGGTTATCTCCACTCCAAATGTTTTATTGTATCGTATAGCTGTTTTCTTTTTGTTTGCATGTCTTACTATCAGCCATGATTATTGTACTCTGCTAATTAAAAGGCTTACGAATATTACCAAAATTTTATTAGTCGCAGAAAAAAATAAAAAATTCCACATGAATTGGAAAAATCACGCAGTCCGTGATGGACAAGTTAAAGAGTGGTCTATGTGGATATATAGTACATCGTGCAGGACATCAATATGCTCACCTAACATTCATTGACCTCAAATATGGCTTATCACCTGAAATATGTATGTAGTAGCAACTTACATGGCAGAAAAATATAATGTTAGTTTAGAAAAAAGTGCGCAGTTCACGTGTTTGTGCGGAGTGTGGAAGCTGAACAGTAGTGCGCTTGGGCTACTGCAGGACTGTTGGAGGCGCCAGTGTGATCATTTGATCTTAAAATACTAAATTTTTGGTCATACAGATAAGAGTAATGCATCTTTTGCATCTGAAAAGACTCTATGTTTACTTGTGTGCACTCAGAATAACAACAAAAGCAAACAGAATGCGCTTTCTACCGTCTCAGACTCTGAACTTGAGCGTGTTACTTCGAAACTCATAAAAAAGACATAAAAAATATCTATATAGAGTTCAACTTTTAATTCAATCAATTCAAATGGAAACAAATATTCTCAGATGATGAAATCCAAATGAAACACGCTTGAGCGTTTATACAGTATTAGGCTATGCAGGCAATTAAAGGCTCATTATTATGATTTATATGGTTTATTAATAAAAGTGCAACTAATAGTAAACTAATGCTTAAATGACTACTAGTCGACCAGGAAAAAATAATAATAATTTAGTTGAGGGAAGCCCCAATGCGTATTGACTAATTGTTTATGAGAAGCATAAGAGGCTGACAATTAGCTGAATATGTAGCCTACTTGTTTAGTGATACTTAGCCTGCATTTTAAAATCTTAATTTGAATGTGGTAACAAAATATTGCTCTATAATATTTCTATGAATTCAGCCAATCATTGTGTGGATAGTAAGTATGCTGACATCATCAATAGCAATGAGTTTAGCCCCGCCCTTACTTCTCTATGTTCCTTAGTAAAAGTTTGTCTCAGCAGCTTTGTAAATAGGTTTTAAGAGAAAGATTTTAAGATAAAATGATCACTGCATTGCCACATTAAGAAAACAATAAGGCCCATCTTTCTTTGGCCTTTCACCAGAAAAAGTACACTACTGTACCATAACTAACCATTATAACTGATCTGTGTAACATGAAACCCATATTGGATTTATTTATTTGATTACCAGGGAACTTCCTGGCTACATAAATGGACCAAACACTCATTCCTTCCCATTTAAGAGATGCTTCATGCCTTCTAAATAAAAGATCTTATAATATCTTCCACTCCCTTAAAAGGCAGAATGTACATGCTGTCAGAAAATATACACTAGCAAGGTGAAGTGAATCCAGCACAGCTTTATTTTAAGCAGAAAATAAACAGATAAGTAGAAGTGCACATCTTGATTATGATAAGGAATTTAGATATAAACGGTCTCTTGTCTTACAGGAATGATGGCAATGAAAACTGGACAGTGCACACCATAGCCGTAGGAACAACAGGTAAATATCTTCAGGAACAATCAAGAACACTATGAACCAGCATCAAAAACACTATGAACCAACATCAGAAACCACAGAATACTGCTATAGAATCTTTCCTCAGTTAAGGCCAGTCAAGGGCTGCACCCGAAAACTGAAAAATGCTGTCTTGGGAGGACACATTCCAAGGTAGGAAGGCATCAAGGAACGACCGAATTGAGTGTTAGCTTCAGTTCATGTCTCCTGAGATGCCTTCATCTGGCCGATTTTTGAAGGCAGCATAGATGTGTCATTCGCTGCCTTTGATATCCCACAATCCTGTGCGTTCCATTCTGTGTCAATTAAGCCAAAGAATATGGCGTCTGAAAGTTGTGGTCGGTGGTTGGTTTGTGTGTAAATGTATGTTTCTGATCAACGTTTTCCACTTTTTATGTCATTTCTAGCGAGAAATTAATATTGCAGTAATTAAATATCCACTTAGTTATCACCAAAGCCCTCTATATTTTGCTGTAGATCATTAAACCATTACTCTGCCTCAGAAGCCTTTCCAAAATAAGTTTCATGAGGTGCCTTCATGCAAAAACACTGCCTGCAAAGTCATTGCCTGATACAACAGCGAGGACTTTCGGACTTTTCAGGTATTTAAAATAAAGTCAGGTTCTGTATAGAGACATCCCTCTTTTGTCACTTTATCACTGTTGTTTACCTGGGAATTAAACCATTTTTTTTTATTAATTAATTTATTTTATTAATTTATTTTGTTTGGAGGGCAATTCACAAAAATATTCTAATTTAAATAGGATTGGAAATCCAACAGAGTTTGACACTTCACACAAATATGAAAATTCTGTCATCCCCCTCATGTCATTACAAACATTTTCTGGCATTCAATTGAACAAGTTGTATTAGTTAAACTTAAATTAGTTTTTTCGGTTGACCATTTTGAAATATTAGAAACCAATACATTTTCTGCTGGAGAAAATAAATGTATAACTGTAAAATCTTAAAATCAGCATGCTCTAAAAAAATATTGGTCCATGTGACAAGTCCCAATCTGTCCTATATTTCTGATATATTGTGCAGTAAATGAAGTGGATAGAACCAATGTTTTATTTTGCCACCATATTCAGCTTTTTCCAGGCATTCAGAATGAACTTTTATGTTAAAAAGTTCTTTTGAGCAAAAGTCAAGACAATAAATTTGACAGTATATGAGTCATTTTTCAGACTGAACTTTTATGTTAAAGAGTTCTTTTGAGCACAAGTCAAGACAATATATATATATATATATATATATATATATATATATATATATATATATATATATATATATATATATATATATATATATATATGCACTTAAGCAATCGAAACAATGTGTTGATATTTTTAAACATACAGATTTATTGTGCACATATATCTTAGCACATATATGTACAAATATCTTGTTCCTGCTGTATGACTTCTGTTCTTTGCATAGATACAGTCTTTGGGCAACACAGAGTAAATGCAAGCTCACTGAACTGTTGAGACATTCATGGTTGTGAGTTAAGCAAAAAAAAAAAAAAAAAAAAAAATTCACTCCAGTAAAATTTTGGACACAGCGGATATTGTAGATACAATTTATTGCCTAATAATATGTATTGTTGAAGCTTCAGTGTATGAGATCATGGAATAACATTAACAGGACACATTTTAAAATCTAAGTCTGTATCTAAATTGGACATCTTTATTTGGCTGCATGGAGCCAAAGCCCCAGCGTCTGATATCAATACCTGGAATCTCTTCATTCGGATTGCTCAACTCAAAGTCAAAGTAGGACAACATGAGAAAGACAAACTGCTTCAGCTCATTTGTGGCAAAGAATCTTCCTGGACACATAGTGGTTCCTGCTCCCCAAGGCATGTTGTAGTACTTGAGTTTCTTTCCACCCTTGTAGAAATCAGTCTTTTTGCTTCCATCTGGTGTGAGAAAACGGTCGTACTTGAAGGTGTAGGGATCTGGGTAAACTTCTGGGTCTACCTGAACAGCTGTGTAGGGAAAAACCGCCACTCTGTCACCCTTACGGATCTTGTATTCTTGTCCGCTGGCCATGTTGATGTTCATATCCTGCAAAACAGCTCTCGTAAGGACCGGGGCAGCTGTCAGACGGAGGGTCTCCTCGACTGCGCTGTCTAGGATGGGAGTTTTAAGAAGCATATCCCTAGTCAGGTCAATCAGCGGCCCGTCTCGTTTCACCTCCTGTCCCGTTTCTTTGAGAATCTCCTCGACTTCTTTCTTAACGGCGTTCATTGCGTCAGGGTGCTTCATCAGATACAAGAGCAGCCAGAACGCAGCAGGACCCGTGTTTCCCTGAGAGGCCCACAGAAGCAGAAACATGTATCGATCCTGCATGAACTCCTGCATGCCGTGTTCGTCTCTCATCTGTTGCTGCTCACTGACCCAGCCGCTGATGTTGTCTCTGGATCTCATCTTCTCTACTGAAAGCGTGCTCCAGAACAGCCTTTTCAAACGCTCGGCCTCCATCTTCTCGCTGGGTCCCAGGACACCATAAGCCAGATTCGGGAATAACTGATCATATTTTCTGAATTCCTTGAAAAGTTCGTTCGAATGCTGCCGGTCGATTTCCTTTGCTTTGTCCAAAGTTCCAGTACTTGTGTCTGACTCATTCCCAAACAGAGCCAAATACCCAGCGCGAAACACAATATTGTAGCTGTATGCAAAGAGTCCAGTTTCTTGCCATTTCTGGTCATCTCCAGATCCAACACTGTGGAGCATCAAATTCTGAAGATTGTACATCATGGCCTGAGTCATGACGACCAGACCATCTCCCATGAGATGTCTGGTACTTGATGCCTGGAGAAACTTGTGGTCACTTTCTATAGAATGACAACCAAATACTCTCGCAACCAGTTGTTCTGCAAATTTAGTAAAGTCCAGCTTTGTTCTGGCCTCTTTGACCACAGAGCCAAAGGAGAATGGATCTGTGATAAAATGGAAATAAAAGCCTCCCAGCTGCACTGTGAAAATATCTCCATGTTTTTCCTTCATTCTTTGCAGGAATTTGGCCGTGTCCTTTCTGAATTCCAGCACATGACCAAGCCATGGAATAGGGCCCTTATCTAGAGGGGGTTCTCCGGCTCGTCTGCGGCGAAATGACCCCAGAAGGTAGAGCGCACCTATGACAGAGATGAATAGAGCAAGCAGGATCTGGAAGAGGTTGTCCATGTTCCTTTTTCGGTGATCTCTTGGTTGAACTCTGCTCTGTTCATCATTCCTCTTTCTTGACAGCTGTTTATGCCCAACCCCTGCTTTCATCATGTGACTTCATCCAGTACAGGAAATGACTGTCAGGGACTCTCAAGGTTCTTTACTATATTGTTTTTGTGTCTGCACTTACTCTCTTTGTAAATAAGACCTTTTTATTAATTTTGTGTGTGTGTGTGCTCTATTTTACAACATCAGTTGACACTATTCAGAAGTTATGTTATTAGTTTTTAAGAAACATTTTGCATATCTCACTTATGAACAGTATGAAATGTTAGATGAATCATATTATTAGATTGCCATAATGTTTAAGATTAGGGATTTATGATCAGATATGATTTTTTTAAATAAAATTTTCATAATACATTTTATTAAATACATTTTCTTTATTAAAAAACACTTTTTTTCACACACTAGATACACTCAATCCTGAACAATCAGGGTTACTTTTGGTAAAAATTTAAATGAACTTTATTAAATTACATGCACTTATTTTTATAATAACATTGTCCGCTATTAACTGTGCAGATTTAAATGGTTGAAATATTGTACTCCCATACGTTTTTTTATTTTTTATTTCATGTTTGATTGTCTGTTAAATTTTGAGTAATGAACATTTTGTTGTTTTATTTTCAGTTAATTATAATAGCTATTTTCCAACTTCTGAACAATTAAAAACTGTTGCAATGGACTCCTCTTACACCCGAGATAACATGTTTAGATTGCTGTTTAATCTGAGAAACATCCTCTTAGATGTACCAGCCTGATAACAGAATTATCTAGATTTTTGCAAAAACACGATTTGACAATGGTTACAAGTCTAGCATTTGGACCAATCAGACACACAACTATTTGTTATATTTAACAAATAATATCTAACGCCTTCCCATCTAACCAAAGGGTCTATGACCCTTCCCCCAAAATGCAACTATCACTTCAATAAAGGCAGAACAGGCCTCTGGTTCCATAGCAACCAAAGGCACACTATCTGATAACACTAGGTTTATAGCGCCCAGGAATGTGGCTAAGCAACTCTAAACTCAAGTCTCTAAAAACAGACACATAATGCACATAAAAAGACACTCTTTTCTAATTAATTAATAGAAAAACCTTTCTTTGAATTAATTCAGATATACTTTAGGGCATTGTGTGTATGTTGTTACTGTTCTTTTATATTGTGTTTTATCTATATGATGTTCGTTATCTATGAGTTCGTATTTTCTTTTCTAAATGAGAGTGTATATGTTGATGCCTATGCAACACATTAGTTTCATAAGAATCTTAAAGATTCTTCTCTTGAACCCCCAAATCTAATTTCATATGCAAGACACCATACTAGAAACAAAGATTTTGAAAACTTCCCTCCAAAAGGTACCATTCCTCATTGGCTCATTCAAATCCTGAGGGTGTGACATCATCCCCCATATAGATCACTGATCACCAGGGGTGCATTTCCCAAAAGCATCTTTAGCCAACTATGGTCGTAAGTTCAGTTGTTACTAACGTAGTTCAATGATTCTGTCTTTCCCAAAACCATGGTTCAAACGAACATTCGCAAACTGCATCACAAACTTGTGTCCTTGGAACGACAGCTCTTCACCTGTGGTTAGAGGCATAGTTCGTTGTTAGTTTGCTGTGTCGACGTCATTGATTGCACCACACCTGGGCTGTGTTCTATTCAGAGTTGTCGACCCTATGCCCTATTCCTTTCGAAGATTTCACCATCCACTTTGAGTGATTTAAAAGACTTAAAGTTGTGGTTTAAGTTTATTACCTAACTCGCCTTCTTTGTTATTATTACAAATTCAGTTTGAAACTACAGGTCCTTTTAAAAAAATTAGCATATTTGGATAAAAGTTCATTTTCCATAATGTAATGATAAAAATTTAACTTTCATATATTTTAGATTCATTGCAGACCAACTGGAATATTTCAGGTCTTTTATTGTTTTAATACTCATGATTTTGGCATACAGCTCATGAAAACCCAAAATTCCTATCTCAAAAAATTAGCATATCATGAAAAGGTTCTCTAAACGAGCTATTAACCTAATCATCTGAATCAACTAATTAACTCTAAACACCTGCAAAATTACTCAAAACCGCAATCATGGGTAAGACTGCCGACCTGACTGCTGTCCAGAAGGCCATCATTGACACCCTCAAGCGATGACACCCTCAAGGACCAATTCCAGACCTTGGGGGACCTGCGGAAGCAGTGGACTGAGTCTGGAGTAGAAACATCCAGAGCCACCGTGCACTGGCGTGTACAGGAAATGGGCTACAGAGAAGCAGCACTGGACTGTTGCTCAGTGGTCCAAAGTACTTTTTTCGGATGAAAGCAAATTTTGCATGTCATTCGGAAATCAAGGTGCCAGAGTTTGGAGGAAGACTGGGGAGAAGGAAATGCCAAAATGCCTGAAGTCCAGTGTCAAGTACCCACAGTCAGTGATGGTCTGGGGTGCCATGCCAGCTGCTGGTGTTGGTCCACTGTGTTTTATCAAGGGCAGGGTCAATGCAGCTAGCTATCAGGAGATTTTGGAGCACTTCATGCTTCCGTCTGCTGAAAAGCTTTATGGAGATGAAAGTTTTTCAGCAAGACCTGGCACCTGCTCACAGTGCCAAAACCACTGGTAAATGGTTTACTGACCATGGTATTACTGTGCTCAATTGGCCTGCCAACTCTCCTGACCTGAACCCCATAGAGAATCTGTGGGATATTGTGAAGAGAAAGCTGAGAGATGCAAGACCCAACACTCTGGATGAGCTTAACGCTGCTATCGAAGCATCCTGGGCCTCCATAACACCTCAGCAGTGCCACAGTCTGATTGCCTCCATGCAACGCCACACTGAAGCAGTCATTTCTGCAAAAGGATTACCGACCAAGTATTGAATGCAAAACTGAACATAATTATTTGAAGGTTGACTTTTTTTGTATTAAACACACTTTTCTTTTATTGGTCGGATGAAATATGCTAATTTTTTGAGATAGGAATTTTGGGTTTTCATGATCTGTATGCCAAAATCATCCGTTTTAAAACAATAAAAGACCTGAAATATTTCAATTGGTGTGCAATGAATCTAAAATATATGAAAGTTTAATTTTTATCATTACATTATGGAAAATAATGAACTTTTATCACAATATGCTAATTTTTTTAGAAGGACCTGTACATAGCAGCATGGCCCTCGCAATTATTCTCCCTTCGAAGTACCCTCTGAAAACATTAATCATGCCGATTGGAACACAGCCATCATTTCGAAAAGGTGAGTTTGTCAAGGGAGTTATCTTTGTAAAAACATTCCAAAAATACATATTTCTCATATAACAATATTGGTAAAACAGTGTATTAGAGGTTTTCACTTATATTAAATGTTAACACTCAAATCACTATTTTATTTTATATTTCAATATTTTATAGTAAATGAATGTACCAAAATAAAGTAACAAAAATTTAGTGTATGTAATGAGTGATTTTGTTGTTTTTACAACAAAATACAACAAATATAGAATTCTCTCTACAAATGTGTTTATACATATAGAGATAGAGACACACACACACACACACAGTATATACACTGTTTGCAAAAGTATTTTTATATGTTTTTAAGTGTTCATTCAAAGGGATAGTTCACTCTCAAATTAAATTTTGGTATGTTTTAGCTTACCTCAAGGACATCCAAGATGTAGGTGTAGCAGAAATGAGTCGAACCAGACAAATTAAAGAGCCTATCAGAGCTGTGTGCATTGAAACGAGAGCCGAACTCCTCAGGAAGTCATAAATCAGTTCTAGTCCCACAAGAACCAAGCAAGATAACCAACCAACCAACTTGTTCACACAACAGCTTTCAACATTAACACCAATAGAACAATTATTGACAATTTTAATTCGAAGAAGAGTTTGTCAAATTTATTGTTCGTGACTGAAATGCAACGCTGGACATCACATGTAAACCCAGGAGATCAAGTTAAATACTTGCATTGACTTCCCCCCCCCCCCCAGCCAGTGAAACCAGACTGAAATTCCTAAGGGTGAAGGGCTTTAAACCTTTGTCTTCACAGAAAAGTCCCTTTGCCAGAGAATGGCAAAGAAACTGCTTTTTGTACATTATATAGGACCAGAATGAACTCAAAAAGACTTATAAATGAATCGTTCCATTGCTTAACTCCATATTCATTTATGTGTAACCCACACATTTGACTATCATGTATAATCACTTATTGTGTATGCCTTTTGATAACTATAGGATACATAGTCATGTCTAGTATTGATATAATCGAATTTTCTTGCTTGATATTGTCCTGACAATCATTTATTTGTAAAATATATCATAATCGCGTTATAGGAATCATGTCCAAAATTAGACCCTATGAGGCAGGAACCACATGCTTGGTAAGATAAACAAATGATTTATGATACCTCCCAGCCAAGACCATATCTGATTGGTCAAGGCAACATTTGAGGGGTGGCCAACAGGGAAGTTTAAATACTTTGGACACCATGAAATTTGGCTTTTAGTTCTAGCATTGCTTGTGCTATCAGTCATGCCTTGCTTTTTAGTCAGCTTTTAGTTCCAGCCTTGCTCGTGCTATCAGTCATGCTATTAGTCATGCCTGCTCTTAGCTTTTAGCTTGTAGCTTTGCTACCTAGCTTTAGCTTGTAGCATCTAGCCATGCGGTTAGTCATCATTGTTCTTTGAGCGCGGTTCCAGCGTGCCTGCCTGCTGCTACTATGCCACGATGAGAAGGAACACAACCTAGTCTCGTCAAACTTTATTTCTTTTCTTTTCCGTTTGAGAGTTTCGTGTTCTGAGTTAAGTTTTGTAACGTCGACCTCGTCTGCGCGTTTGAACTCCAACCAGCCACACAACTCCAGCTTCAGCCAACGCCCAAGCACGGGCTCCCCAAGACGTCACTTCAGCGACTGAACTTCCAGCCAATCAGCGACACCAGGATACCCCTTTCAACGGGAGTCCCTTTCACAGCAAACGAAGGCAGCGTATTCCCAGATATTTGTTGTGCTGGTGTATCTAACATAATTTTAACCCCATTGAGGAACTCAATGCGAGCGCTAATTACGTGATTGATGGTTGTTCATGTTTATGCAATTTAACGTATTGCTGTGAACTTGGGGATTCCATATTTCCATTCTCTTAAACTCATCTTCCCCTAACTTTCAACCTTCCTGCAACTTGTGTGAATGTGTGTGTGCGTGCGTTTATGTGTTAGATTAGTTTATATGTCTTAGATTTATCTAATAAAGCCTTATTCATATTGAAAAGAGAAGTATCTTGTGTTTTGTGCTTACAAGTTAATGTCTTAAACTGCCGATCTTGTTACTGTGCTAATTAATAGTGTTTTCACTATAGTTTGGATATTAGTATCCAGCGCAGATTTGATGTTAAACGGCTAGTTCACTGAATCGCAGGGCGTCTCCGTGAACAGCCGTGAAACAGTGATTCTGTTAAAATTCCCTTTAAAATCTTAAATGATTCCCTTTGAGCTAAATTGACCTGTTTCCGTTACATAGGTTTCTTTGTTTCCGCGGTATTTCCCATTTTGATATTTTTAGGTCCAACCATTCTTGTCTGTGACTAACATTTTATTATTTATTTTATTTAAAGTTTATTTAACAGGGACCATACAAGCAAACATAGTTACAATACAAAGCCTGTAACTGATGTGCAGCATGTAGAGATTATAGCTAGTGCTAATTTTCAACTCCTGTCCCTGGTTGGGCATTTCTAAGAATATTATAAAACAAATACATATATAAAAACAAGAAATACTACAAAACTATGTATATATAGATATACACATATACACATACACGCATACATACATACATACATAATCATACACAATTATAACAACAATTAAAAATGTATACAATTTTGATTTGTCTTTAGCCACAGCTTAATCCTGGAAGTGTACTTTCAGATATGGCCTTAATATCAGATGTGAAAACACCATAGCATGCATGTACAGTAAGGCTGCCTGATTTGGTAAATAGTGTCTGATTAATTTAAAACAGTTGAGATTTCTTTGTATTGTTTAGAGATTTTCTTGATATGTTTAGTAAAATTAAGTTGAGGATCTATAACCAACCCAAGGTATGTGAATTCTGTTACAGATTGAATTTTTTCATTTTGCAAGTTAATTTTAAATCTTTTATTTAGATCAAGTTTCTTAATAGAAAAACACATAGAGACTGTCTTTGTAAAATTTAGCACCAACTGATTTTGATTGAGCCACTGTCCGACATCAGCCATACATGCAGAGAGAACATCAGCAGCCAACTCTGGTGACTTAGCGGGTACATAAAGAACTGCATCATCTGCATAGAGCTGGAAGCTGGCACCTGAACAGTGTAATGGTAGGTCATTAATAAAAAGACTGAACAACAAAGGACCAAGTACGGAGCCCTGTGGTATGCCCCTTTTGATGTTCAAGAGTGAGGATTTTGTCATGATCCTGCCCTCGTGTCCTTGATTTTTCCTAGTCTTGAGGCAGGATCATGGCAGACCCGTGTTTTGTGTTCAAGCACATGGCCTTGTCTTTGGGCCATGTGCTTGTGTTGTCTCATTCCCTTGCCCCGCCCCCCTTGTTATCCTAGTCTTGTCGTGATTGTCCTATCTGTGCCACCTGTCATGTCTTGATTAGTTCTCCTATTTAGATCTCCCAGTGTTCTCTGTCTTTCGTCGGTTCATTGTCGCTGTGATTGTTTCCTCAAACTGTTCTACTTATGTGTTCCTGCCTGTCAGCCTCCTGAGATATCGTGTCCTTGTAACCCCTCAAAGAAGTCGTTGTACTATCGTGAGTGTTTGTTAATAGTTAGTGTTCAGAGTCTTCGTTTACCTTGTTTATTGTGTTTTGTAGAGTTATTTAGTGTCTACCCTAGTCCTTGTTTTCCCCCTCGTGGGTTTAGTTTTTCCCCTTTTTGTTAATAAACCCTCTGTGTAACACAAGCACATGGCCCAAAGACAAGGCCATGTGCTTGAACACAAAACACGGGTCTGCCATGATCCTGCCTCAAGACTAGGAAAAATCAAGGACACGAGGGCAGGATCATGACAGATTTTTCCTGGTCAACTTTAACACACAGTACTCTAGCCTGAAGATAAGACGCAAACCACTGTACTGCCTTAGTAGAAAAATTAAAAGATGACATTTTAGTTAAAAGTAAAGTATGGTTGATTGTATCAAATGCCTTTTTAAGGTCAAGGAAAACAGCTCCCACCACATCACCCCTATCCAGTGATTTCTTTACATTTTCAATAAAACAGCAGTTTGCAATTTCAGTGGAATAACCTGATCTAAAACCAAACTGCTGTGTAATGGAGGTCTATGGTCACCACCTCAAAGAGCAGGCACAGAGGAGTCCAAATTAAACAATTCCCCATCATAAGTACACACTGATAACCTAAGACACGAAACGATCGGTTTGTGTAAGAAAACGAACTGTATGCACAAGGGCTTCCTGATGTGACGTGCGCGGGCTCTGGCTTAGTCTGCGCAAGCGCGGAAAGCGCAGGAAGGGATTGCTCGCGCGTGAACGTCACTCATTGTTTACTGTTTACCACACGATACACCATCAATCTGCACTGTCTGAAATATAATGCAGTAATTGTAATTAATTAATTTGTTTATAATGCACCCTATAATCGTTGCGATTATAATAAAAATACAACACATTACTCTATTGACAGCGTGCCATTGGGTCCCTCTGGCATTGGACGTCGCCTCCAGTTTATATGTGGCATACTAAACACAACGTGCAAAACGCTGCATCTGAACAGCAGAGAAAACTCAGGAACTTCAGTCAGGCAGGTGTGTGATGCGATACTGTCAATGTCCTCATCGTCATCTTGTAGTTGTTCCATTCATGACAACATATGCTCTCAACTTCTGTTGGCATCTCACAACACTTGCTACTAAAACACCACCAATTTTGAAGAGATCTCTGTCTCTCTGAGGCTTTGTTACGACCTGATTTTCCTGCTGTGTGTGTGTGTACTTTCTCCTCCCTCTTACTCTATCTGGTTTATGATAGGATGCCTACTGATTGGATGTACGATCGCCATTGGTGGTGGAGACAAGGCGGGGACTTTAAAAAGGACGCCGGCATTCAACGGGGAGCTCATCATTGGTTCGGACGCGGTTGGGTTGAGATCCCTTCTCCGGCCGATGATCAAATTTGTCACTTTTGAGTAGGAAGTAAATGCTAGTGATCACGTTCTTGCCTTTTCAACCTTGTGTGTTTAGAACGTGGAGCAAAGGGGTGTCCTGCCGATTTGTTTTGGCTATCTTGTTTGGGTTCTGTTTTGTGTTAGGAAGTTAGGGAAGTAAGATGTATTTTACTTTTATTATTTGAGGTTAGTTATTACTCTTTTCCTTTCGAGATTTGTTTTGTTTGTTATTTTGGCCTTTGGGACACCCTGGAGAGCTGCTCTTTGTTTCACTTGTTAACTTTTAATAAATCTAATAACTTATACTGATTAACATCTTGTACCTGTTTGACTATCGACCGGAGTGACTCGTTCTTGGGATTCCATCACCACAACCCAGTCTTATTATGCCCTATTTAGAGTTTTCTACTACCCTTAGGCGCAGGGCGTAATAATTGGGGGCTCGTCCAATTCTATTGACTTTTTTTTTTTTTTGTTATTCGTTCGATGCGAATTAAGAGGTTTGCGGCTCTGCTGGTAAGTACAATCTATATTCTATATTTTGACTGGCAGTTTTTTCACTTTCCACTTTCTACTCTTCCCAATGTTGGGAATTCTCCACCTTCGGCGCCTTTGTTTGGGGCTTCTAACTTAGATGATTTTGATGTTAGTCGTCATCTCACTTTGGTGCCCGCATTTCGGGATAATGAGGTGGACTCGTACTTTGGCGCATTTGAGCGTATAGCTGCTGCGTTGCGCTGGCCGAGAGAGGCTTGGCCTCTCATGATACAGTGCAAATTAAGCGGAAAAGCCCAGGAGATTTGCTCCACTCTGTCTGTTAGTGACAGCTTGGATTATGATAAATTGAAGGATGCTGTGTTAAAGGCTTATGAACTAGTGCCAGAAGCCTATAGGCAAAAGTTTCGCTCACATGTTAAAATTGCCAGTCAAACTTACGTGGAGTACGCTCGGGAGAAGAGCGTGCTTTTTGATAGATGGTGTAGTTCTAGCAGAGTCGCTAACTTAGAACAACTTCGTGAGTTGATGTTGATTGAGGATTTTAAAACCTCTTTGCCGGACAAAATTGTTGTTTATTTGAACGAAAAGAGAGTTTGTACCCTTGCTGAAGCTGCCGTTTGTGCAGACGAATTTTCGTTGACTCACAAAAATCTGTTTGCTGCACGTCGTGAGACATATTCTGCTATGCCTTTGGAGAAGAGCGTTAAAGTTTCGAAATTCCCTAAGCCAGTTTTACCTGTCGAAACTCGTGAATGCTTTTACTGCCATGAGCCTAACCACTTGATTGCGACGTGTCCATCATTGAAAAAGAAAAACAAGGGGAAGTCAACTAAAAGTGTCGGTTTTGTCCATAAGATCGGTGGCCAACTTAATTCGTATATTGATGCAGCGTTTGATCCTTTTGTGTGTGAGGGAATGATTTCTCTTAGTGGATCTGAAGAAGATTTGGTTCCTGCAACCATGTTGCGTGATACAGGGTCTAATCAATCGTTCGTGTTAGCTAGGGCGCTGCCATTTTCTGAGAAAAGTTACTGTGGTTCTGATGTTCTTATTCAAGGAATTGAATTGGGTGTGTTGAAGGTACCGTTGCATAACGTGTCACATGCTGACAATGTTCTGATCTCTGCTGAACAGCAGAAAGACCCTTCTTTATTGTGCTGCAGGAAAAGGGCGCTTACTCTTACAGACATTGAAGGTAAATCAGTGGGATATTTTTGGGACAGTGATGTGTTGAAAAGAAAGTGGAGTCCAGCAAGGTCGGATGGTTTAAGTTGGGATACGGTTTACCAGCTCGTAGTACCGAAATGTTTACGCAACCAGGTTTTGAGCATAGCTCATGATAATGTTGCTGGCCATTTGGGAATTACTAAAACCTATTATCGAATCTTACGTAATTTTTTCTGGCCTGGTATTAAATCTGATGTGGTTCAGTATTGTCGTTCGTGTCACGTGTGCCAGGTTGTAGGAAAGCCTAATCAAATCATCCGTCCTGCACCTCTTCAACCTATTCCTGTTTTGGGAGAGCCTTTTGCTCGGATAATCTTGGATTGTGTTGAGCCGTTACCGCGAACTAGATCGGGGCATGTCTATCTGCTTGCGCTCATGTGCACGACTACTCGCTATCCAGAGGCGGTACCGTTACACTCTTTAAAAGCGAAAGCTGTTGTGAAAGCTCTGGTTACGTTTTTTTTCTACTTTCTACTAACTCACAAGTGCTTCCCGCTGTGACGTGCGCGCGCGCTCTGGCTTAGTCTGTGCAAGCGCGGAAAGTGTGATCTCTCGCTCATGCACATCAATCGTTGTTCACTACACGCTACGCCACCAATCTGCACTGTCTGAAATATAATGCAGTAATTGTAATTAATTTGTTTATAATGCACCCTATAATCGTTGCGATTATAATAAAAATACAACACATTACTCACTTTATTGACAGCGTGCCATTGGGTCCCTCTGGCATTGGATGTCGCCTCCAGTTTATACATGGCTAACTAAACACAACGTGCAAAACGCTGGGTCTCAACAGCAGGGAAAACTCAGGATCTTCAGTCAGGCAGGTGTGTGATGCGATACTGTCAATGTCGTCGTCTTGTAGTTGTTCCATTCGTGACAACATATGCTCTCCACTTCTGTTGGCATCTCACAACACTTGCTACTAAAACACCACCAATTTTGAAGAGATCTCTGTCTCTCTAAGGCTTGAAGACGTGCCGCTGCAGCGGATCGCTCCTGAGTACTTGGTCTGTGTATTCTGGTTCAAATAAATATGGTTGTGAAAAAAATTCAACGTTGTCTATGGATATATTGAAATCGTCTTCCATTGCAATTTCCTGTACGTCTAAATATGTTTAGATCTTCACAGTGACAAGTAATACTTCCGAAATCTGTGTAAACCATAGGCAGTAAGTGTAAACAATGAGTGATGTACACGCCCGAGAGATCGTTTCCTGCGCTTTCCGTGCTTGGGCAGACTAAGCCAGAACGCACGCGCACGTCACATCAGGAAGCACTCGGGCACTCAGACCAGTTGGACGTGGTTGTGTACAAGAGGTAAAAACTATATAAATACGGTTTCGTGTCTTAGGACACCAATGTGTACTTACGATGGGGAATTGTTTAATTTGGACTCCTCTGTGCATGCTCTTTGAGTTGGTGACCATAGACATCCATTATGTGAGTCACAGACAAGAATGGTTTGACCTAAAAATATCAAAATGGGAAATACTGAGGAAACAAAGAAACCTACATCTTGGATGTCCTTGAGGTAAGCTAAAACATACCAAAATTTAATTTGAGAGTGAACTATCCCTTTAAACTTTTTTTTCCAATGCCAATTGTATGCACTTGTGTGTGTATGTTAGACTAGTTTAAGTGTTTATGTAGTTAATAAAGCCTTATTTGTATCACAGTTGAGGTTTGACCTTATGCAGTACTACTCTATAGGTACTCAAGATTAACAGGAGATTGAGTGAAAATGAGCATTTCACCCCCCCTTTAAACAGAAAAGTATCATTGTTAGAAATGACAGACAGGTGACACTGATAGGCCAGTGGAATATAAATATTTATAATTTATCATAACTGGTTATGATTGATTATTCATATTTCCCCTTTGAGCTGATTCGCTACACAAGCAAACATAAAAACAGAACCTTGTACCATTAAAAAAAATTAAATAATATTACAATATTATACTTGTACTCCGTACTCCTTGGGACTAAATTGGCCCACTTTCTATTATATAAAAGTATACTTTAAGTATAACAGTAGCAAACTTTGAGTACCCAACTATATATTCATAGAATATGTTTGTAGCGTGTACTGCAATTATACTAAAAGTGAACTTTTAGTTTACTGATAGTTTACCAATTAAATACTTTGTACACTTTGAAGTTTAGTCTTAGTAAACTACTGCAGTTTTATACTGTAAGTATACACGTAAGTTTTCTTTAAGTGAACTTTAAATCATGCACTTTAAGTATAGTACTATGTCCCTATTTAGGTTTTAAACAAAAACATTTTAGGGTATAATAATGAAAACATGGATTCTAGGAGTATAGCTCAAATATATTTAGACATATTTAGAGATATTTCGAAGTACATAAAGCCCATTTCTGAGAAGTACATAAAAAGTTAACTAAAATAATACTTTCCTACTTTTAGTTTAAAAGACATATACTAATAGCACTCTTGAATAAACTTATTTTTCATTAGGGCTATCAGACCAGTGAGAAGTAAAGAGACACAATGGATAATTTTCCCTCAAAACCATTCACCACCAAGTACAGGCAGTGACAATCAGGAGCAACACCACAGACCAATAGAGCCATTGTTCTCCCTTCTGTTTGATTGTGGTTTCCGGTGTGATTCAGTCAGAGAGCTCTCAATTACATTCATTTATTCTTTCAATTAATTTTCTTGTAAAAGTCCTAAATGGGGCACTGATTTTAACACCGATTATTGTGAATTATATAGTTAAGTCATTCTAATTGTAATCTTTTTTGTTTACAATGATCTGAAATATCATATGACATGTCATGTCATAATTCAAGGAAATAGTAATATTCTCGAAAATAAGTCTGGGTAATATCAAACTTGCATGTGCAATGACCGAATGCCATGGCAAGTAAAGTAGAAACATGAATAAAATGTAAGAGCAGAGAAGAATAACTTCCTCACACCTCTTACTCATTTATTATTTAGGCATTTATTTACTTTTCATTTTTAGAGCTTGACACCGTATGTTCATGGTATGTATTAGAAAGATCAGCTTAAAAATTCAGCAAATTATCAGGAACTCGAGCTGCATCAAAATGCTTTGGGAACGCCTTCAGCGTGACCATGTGTCACAGGTCAGGAGGGCCAAGCTGGACTGCGCCCACCCCTAAACCAGGACCACCTCGAGGAGCGTATCAGAGGGAAGAGTCGGAGACAGAGAATAAATTTAACAAGTTTTATTTTGAAGTAAAAGCAAATTGGGAATCCTAACCTAAAATCTTCTTTGTTACCCTCAGGGCTTGAAGGTAAACAATGCAGCGACCGGGGACTCTCCCGCCCTATTCCTCTGTGCGGGCCCCGCAATAGATGGACAGATGGGTGGTCAAGTAGGTATTTCACAAGTGGGAATACAATCGGCAAGCCCGCAGTCTGGTAAATCTCCTCTGGTAATTAAATACTTCCAAACTCCCTTCCCTTCTTCACAGATGCAGAATTTGGGACGGATGGATATCGGTCAGGTCCGTACACGGCAGATACACAGCCTTGAGGTGGGGATGTGTTTGGCAAGTGAGGGGTCCGGTAAGTCTCCTCCGGTAAGTATGTAATTCCAGCCTTCCTTCCTTCTTCCACAGGTACGGAATTTGAGATGAATGATATCAGTCAAGTACGTATACGGCAGGTGCACGGTCTTACAGTAAGGTGGCTTCTCCTGACACCGTCAGAGTGGATATTCCAGACAAAGCGTGCCCATCTCACGTTCGCGACAAAGGACAGTCACCTCTCTCAGCACAGGTGGGCCACAAGGATGCAACAAACTCTAAGTCGACAGGCTGTGCAGGGTTTCTACTGAAACAGACAGAATGGATGCTTCAGACAAAGTATACAGTTCACATGCGTTGGAAGGAACGAACACTTCTCACAATACGGATGAATAGCAGGGATACAGCAGACTCGAAGTCAACAGGCTGAATGGGGCTTCCTCATACAGATGAATAGCAGGGATACAGCAGACTCGAAGTCAACAGGCTGAATGGGGCTTCTTCTGAGACAAACAGAATGGATGTTTCAGGCAAGTATACAGTTCACATGCATTGGAAGGAGCGAACACTTCTCACCATACAGTTGAATGGCAGGGATACAGCAGACTCGAAGTCAACAGGCTGAATGGGGCTTCTTCTGAGACAGACAGAATGGATGTTTCAGGCAAGTATACAGTTCACATGCATTGGAAGGAACGAACACTTCTCACAATACAGACGAATAGCAGGGATACAGCAGACTCGAAGTCAACAGGCTGAATGGAGCTTCTTCTGAGACAGACAGAATGGATGTTTCAGGCAAGTATACAGTTCACATGCATTGGAAGGAGCGAACACTTCTCACCATACAGTGGAATGGCAGGGATACAGCAGACTCGAAGTCAACAGGCTGAATGGGGCTTCTTCTGAGACAGACAGAATGGATGTTTCAGGCAAGTATACAAATCACATGCATTAGAAGGAGCGAACACTTCTCACCATACAGTGGAATGGCAGGGATACAGCAGACTCGAAGTCAACAGGCTGAATGGGGCTTCTTCTGAGACAGACAGAATGGATGTTTCAGGCAAGTATACAGTTCACATGCATTGGAAGGAACGAACACTTCTCACAATACAGACGAATAGCAGAGATACAGCAGACTCGAAGTCAACAGGCTGAATGGGCTTCTTCTGAGACAGACAGAATGGATATTTCAGGCAAGTATACAGTTCACATGCATTGGAAGGAGCGAACACTTCTCACCATACAGTGGAATGGCAGGGATACAGCAGACTCGAAGTCAACAGGCTGAATGGGGCTTCTTCTGAGACAGACAGTAAATAATTCAACAGGGCATCTCTTCTCCTATTAGCACAACAGAGGGGTTAATTCACATCCCAGATGATAAATCCTCAACATCCAGACAGTTGAAACAAATCAGTGTCGCAGGACTCTTACTATTGACAGTCAGCCCTCATGACACATAGAGAGTGCATGGCAAACAGGAATGTAGCTTACACACACACACGACAATTCCACTTCAAACATATATTGTGGGGGGAAAACATCAATTTTAGCCACTGCAAACTCACTTCACGACATGCAATTTAAAGCCAGCACTCACATTCGGGTTTCTGTCCGAGGGGAAGGGGGAGGGCGCAATCCTCACTGCCACTGAGGATGTTCTGAGATGTTTTTCTTCACAGTCGCAGGCAGAGTTCACATCACCATTTATAGAGGAGGGAGAGGTAAGAGATCGGTAATGAATCAATACAATCCACTCAGTGATATTTATGATCGTGATCCAAACACTCCAAACCACATCCAATTCAGTGTCAAACGTGTGCAATTACAAGACTCAGTTTTCAGTTACTCAGCTCCTCTCCAATGCAAACAGGGTAATTCACTCTCCTGCTGTTGTTCTCGAATCCCTCATCAAGCAACACTGTCCTCTTCATTCACCCGACCTCCAATAACTATTACCACCCAATAAAACGACTTTTCACAAGGGAAAAAAACCACCCGCACCACCTCTCTCTCTTGCTTTTTATCCTCTCCACTGTTGATGAGGCCTCACGCAAACTCTGAGTAAATCCCCCACACCTGTTGCCAATCCATCATTTGGGGTTGTCACAGCAACAAACGCACACACAGGCCTGGGAACAGGGTTACACTCAAAGCGTTCCCCACGGGAACACTGCTTCAGCGGGAAATAAGTTCCACATGCCATTTGTCACACTGTGACATACCCCCCCGCCAAACCGTTCTAGTCCCGAGAACGGTCTCCAGACACCCAGTCTCCAAACCTAGCTGGAGGCTGACCTCGATTCTCACGCTGGGACCGTCGAGGTGGGGAAATGGGTGCTTCAGGTCGTAGCCCTAGGCCCAGGCCTCCTGGAATCACCGCCCATCCTACCAGCGGGGGCATCCCGGACGTTTCAACCGGTGGATTCTCTACAACACGTTTTGGGTAGTTTGGGCAAGGGCGGATCAAATTTCGATGTAACACCCGTTCGGGGCCCGCCTTTCCTTCTGGCCGCAATGCATATACGGGTTGGTCTGGGTGTTGCTGTCGCAAAACGACAAACGGCTGAGCCTCCCACCGGTCACTCAATTTTCCCTTCCCTTGTCGGCGATTATCCCGCACCAGCACCCTCTCCCCTGGTAGTAACGGTGCCTCTCGAGCCGTCCGGTCATACAACCTCTTGTTCTTCAACGCTGCTCGGTTAATCCGGCCCGAGACTCGTTCGTATGCTGACTGGAGGCGTTGATGATGTCCCGTCACCCAATCTGTCAAACTACCTCCCTCTTCCCCTGCAGTGGTCCCCAGAAGCATATCCATCGGAAGTCTCACATGTCTGCCGAACATCAGGTAGGTGGGGGCGTAACCAGTGGTACTGTGCACACTGTTGTTATAGGCCTGTACCATCGCCGGGAGTCTGTCGACCCAATGGCCTTGCTGTTCCTCCTCTAAGGTTCCTAATAAACTCAGCAAGGTCTGATTAAACCTCTCACACCCCCCGTTCCCTTGGGGGTGATAGGGGGTCGTATGGGTCTTCTTGCATCCGTACAGTTGGCACAGCTCATGGATCACCCTGGACTCAAAGTTGGTTCCTTGGTCGGAGTGGAAAATTTCAGGGCATCCAAATGGTTGGATCACATACCTCCAAAGGGCGTTGGCAGTCGTAATGGCGGTTTGGTCCACAGTTGGGATGGCCCAAGCATACTTAGTAAACAGATCGGTTACCACAAGGATGTTCTGGATCCGATCCACTGGCCGTCCCAAAGTCAGATAATCCATGGCCACCATATGTAGCGGTGCCTTGGCCTGCATCGGAACCAGCGGTGCCCGTACGTCCTTCTTGGTCTTAAACAACGTGCAGCGTGGGCACCTCTGAAGGTAAGTCCTCGTGGCACCCTCCATTCCGGGCCAGTAGAAGTGTCGCCTCACCAGTGCCAATGTCCTCTCCTGCCCCTGATGTCCCATCTTGGTGTGATATGCCTCCAATAAAGCCTGACAACGCCCTTCAGGGACCACGATTTGACAGACCTCATCGCCCCGACCTGGGTCCTGGAGGGCCCTACAGAGCACACCTTCCTTCAAATAGAGTCTCCCCCTCTGTCCCAGCAGGCCCCGCACAATCCGAGTCTGAGTCCGGCGTCCCACACCCTCAGGCCAGGCCTTCTGTTCTAGCCACGTTCGAACCAACGCTACATCTCCGTCTTCGCCCTGCCACCGCCTCCATCGCTGTGGGTCCCACCCCCAACAAGGGGGGGGTTCCTCCGATACTTGCCCTGGTGCCTCTACAACTCCCACCATCAGTCCCTCATCGGACCCCGCTTCTGGTGCTGGTACCTGCCCTGCCGATCCTTCGCCGGGTAACCTTGATAGTACATCGGCATTAGTGTGTTCTCTTCCTGGCCGGTACTGGAAATGATAGTCAAAATTGGCCAGTTGTGCCACCCAGCGTTGTTCCTCCGCCCCCAGTTTAGCAGTCTGCAAATGAACCAACGGGTTATTGTCCGTGACGACCCGTACCTTGGCTCCCCACAAGTAATCCTTGAACTTTTCACACAACGCCCACTTCACTGCCAGCAACTCAAGCTTAAAAGAACTGTAATTGGCGTCGTTCTTCTCCGTTGGATGTAAACTTCGGCTTGCATAGGCGATTACCTTTTCCTCTCCCTGTTGCTTCTGGGCCAAGACAGCCCCCAAGCCCAGGTGGCTAGCATCGGTATACAGGATGAAGGGTTGTGTGAAGTCAGCGTAGGCTAGGATCGGGGCCTGTAGTAGTTCCTGCTTGAGTTTCTGGAAGGCAGCTTCACAGGCCGGATCCCATTGGATCGAAGGGGACCCTCGGCCACGAACTCGTCCCATACCTCCCAGCAACTGGTTGATCGGCCTAGCGATTTTAGAGAAATCCTTAATGAATCGCCTATAGTAACCCACGAAGCCCAGGAATGAACGAACCTGGCGCACCGTCTTGGGCGCAGCCCACTCCTGCACTGCCACCACCTTCTCGGGATCGACTGAAATCCCCGCTACACTCACCACATGCCCCAAGAATTTAACCTCTTTGCGGAAGAGCTGGCACTTGTCTGGCTGGAGCTTCAACCCATATCGCTCTAGGGAACGGAAGACTTGCTCTAGGTGCTCGAGATGGGACTTGAAATCTGGGGAGTAGACAATGACGTCGTCTAAATAGACGAGGGTGGAATCCATCAGTTGGTTGCCTAGACAACGCTGCATCAGCCGTTGGAACGTGGCTGGGGCGTTGCAAAGGCCAAACGGCATCCGGTCCCATTCATATAGGCCAAAGGGGGTAGTGAATGCAGTCTTCTCCCGGTCATGCTCGTCCATCTGCACCTGCCAGTAACCACTGGCCAAGTCAAGGGTGGAATACCAGGTGGCTTGTGTGAGGCTCGTGAGAGAGTCTTCAACTCGAGGCAACGGGAAAGCATCCCTTTTGGTGACTTGATTCAGCCTTCGGTAATCCACACAAAACCTCCAGGAACCAGTTTTCTTTCGAACCAGTACTATCGGGGCAGCCCAAGGGCTACTGCTCTCTCGAATAATCCCCTTGTCAAGCATCCCTCGCAAAAGGGTGCGGACCTCTGAATATAAGGTCGGGGGCACGGGTCGATAGCGCTCTCGGCTGGGTGCAGCATCCCCAGTTGGGATTTGATGTCGCACCACATCCGTGCGGCCATAATCCTCATCGTGAGTGGAAAACAAGTGCTGCCATTCCATCAAGAACTCTTGGAGTTGTCCCAATTGCTCTTCTCCTAGTCCTTCACCCCGTAAAGACTCCCCCATCAGGTGGGTAGGCAACCCTCCTCCTATCTCTCCCGCCCCCGAACCTGCTCGTGTCAGGGCCACCTCTACCACTGTCGGGCCTACCCGATTGAAGTTGACTTCACCCTGTTCACGAACCTGCTGGGGCCTCACTGAGGTCACCCGGGCCAAACGCTGGTGACGATACAAGTGAACAGGGAAGGGATTCATGTTCCTGACTCGCACTGAGACCCGGCCCCCCTGAACAGTCGCCAATCCTCGAGCAACTTCCACCTTGGGACCATCTTCGTGGGGTTCCACCATGACCCAATCTTCCGGACTATAAAGTCGAGGAGGCAACCTGACCCCGACCAAAGCCTCACTCTGAGCTGGAATGGACAAGGCGTAACGGCAGGCTACTCTTCCCGTGCTTTCCCGATCCCCCTGTTGTTCGGCCAGACATACTCGACGGCAGTCGGCCCTGATGCGGTCCCACTCCTGCCCGGCTGATGTTGTAGCTGTTCGAGCCGGTCTACTTCGGAACAGCTCCTCCCAGCAGTCCGAAATGACATTCATCCCAATCAGGGCACGATGAGACCCCAGGCATGTGTCTCGTACGACCACCACTCCTTTCTGTGGCACCACTACTCCCTGAATCTTTAGATCAGTCACAAGGTATCCCACATACGGGATGTCAAGACCATTCGCCCCACGTAGCGTCAACCAGGGGGCTTCCGCAGGTGGACGACCTTCGGTGCCAAACAACTCATGGGCCAAGCTTTCGGTGAATAGGGTCACTTGGGAGCCTGTATCCAAGAGGCACTGCACTTTCTGGTCATTGACCTGAACCACCACCACTGGGCAACAGCCCACCAGGCGGCTCCTAGAAGTTGTAGGCAGAGAGGGGTCTGATAAGGGGGTCCCGACCACTTGACCCACAGTGGCCGGAAACTCTAAAAACCCCCTTGCGATGCACGTCGAGCAGGACACTGACGGAAGTAATGTCCCGGCTCTCCACAGCCGTTGCAGATGGGACGCCCACGCTCATCCCACTGAAATCGCGAGCCAGAAGGTCGGGATGGACGGCGGTCGGGAGGACGGTTCCCATCAGAGTAAGCCCGCTCCCGCGGTAGAGAGGACAACTGGAGGCGCTCTCGCCGAAGCTCCTCCATAAAAGATTTAGATAGGTCAGACATTTGTTCCCGCACATCTCTCTTCAACTCTTCCCGGAGGGCCTGCTTCCAGTCAGTTGTCGTAGTAGTCGAAGGGGTGCTAACAACATTCGTGGCTAGGCAGCTGGGAGGATCTACATTCTCCATGTGGTCACACTCAAGGGCCAGTGCTTCTTGTCGAAGCTCTTCAAAGGTCAGGTTCGGGGTTCGTCGAAATTGCACCCGCAGACTCTGACGCACAGGGCCTTCCCGCAGCCCCACTAAAAACTGATCTCGTAGTAAAACCTCTTCGCCCCCCAGGCCATGATCCTGTCTCCCTGTAAGTCTAGAAAACTGTTCCCGTAATTGTAGGGTAAATGCCCGAACAGATTGCCGAGGGCCTTGCCGAGAATTGAAAAATTGCGTCCTCAGAACAGCTACCGGGGTGGTGTCTCCATATTGTCCCGTGAGGAAGTCAAAAATGGCCTGGACAGTCGCTCGAGTTGCTGCCGGTGCTGCCTGAACTTCTCTCCTCGCTTCCCCTTCCAAGGAGTTTAAAGCAAACTGAACCTGCTGCGGGGCACTCAGACCTTGGAGCCCTGCCAGGTACTCCACCTGTACCTTCCACATCGACAAGCTCATTTCGGATCCCGGGCCTCCATACTTCGGAGCCCACGGAGCCCCCATAAAGATTGGCACGACGGGTTGCCGTGCCCCAAGCACTTCCTCTTCTGCCATCTCGACCTCTGGTCGCTCAACTCGAGGTAGAACCCTGCCGACTACGCCAATCTGTCACAGGTCAGGAGGGCCAAGCTGGACTGCGCCCACCCCTAAACCAGGACCACCTCGAGGAGCGTATCAGAGGGAAGAGTCGGAGACAGAGAATAAATTTAACAAGTTTTATTTTGAAGTAAAAGCAAATTGGGAATCCTAACCTAAAATCTTCTTTGTTACCCTCAGGGCTTGAAGGTAAACAATGCAGCGACCGGGGACTCTCCCGCCCTATTCCTCTGTGCGGGCCCCGCAATAGATGGACAGATGGGTGGTCAAGTAGGTATTTCACAAGTGGGAATACAATCGGCAAGCCCGCAGTCTGGTAAATCTCCTCTGGTAATTAAATACTTCCAAACTCCCTTCCCTTCTTCACAGATGCAGAATTTGGGACGGATGGATATCGGTCAGGTCCGTACACGGCAGATACACAGCCTTGAGGTGGGGATGTGTTTGGCAAGTGAGGGGTCCGGTAAGTCTCCTCCGGTAAGTATGTAATTCCAGCCTTCCTTCCTTCTTCCACAGGTACGGAATTTGAGATGAATGATATCAGTCAAGTACGTATACGGCAGGTGCACGGTCTTACAGTAAGGTGGCTTCTCCTGACACCGTCAGAGTGGATATTCCAGACAAAGCGTGCCCATCTCACGTTCGCGACAAAGGACAGTCACCTCTCTCAGCACAGGTGGGCCACAAGGATGCAACAAACTCTAAGTCGACAGGCTGTGCAGGGTTTCTACTGAAACAGACAGAATGGATGCTTCAGACAAAGTATACAGTTCACATGCGTTGGAAGGAACGAACACTTCTCACAATACGGATGAATAGCAGGGATACAGCAGACTCGAAGTCAACAGGCTGAATGGGGCTTCCTCATACAGATGAATAGCAGGGATACAGCAGACTCGAAGTCAACAGGCTGAATGGGGCTTCTTCTGAGACAAACAGAATGGATGTTTCAGGCAAGTATACAGTTCACATGCATTGGAAGGAGCGAACACTTCTCACCATACAGTTGAATGGCAGGGATACAGCAGACTCGAAGTCAACAGGCTGAATGGGGCTTCTTCTGAGACAGACAGAATGGATGTTTCAGGCAAGTATACAGTTCACATGCATTGGAAGGAACGAACACTTCTCACAATACAGACGAATAGCAGGGATACAGCAGACTCGAAGTCAACAGGCTGAATGGAGCTTCTTCTGAGACAGACAGAATGGATGTTTCAGGCAAGTATACAGTTCACATGCATTGGAAGGAGCGAACACTTCTCACCATACAGTGGAATGGCAGGGATACAGCAGACTCGAAGTCAACAGGCTGAATGGGGCTTCTTCTGAGACAGACAGAATGGATGTTTCAGGCAAGTATACAAATCACATGCATTAGAAGGAGCGAACACTTCTCACCATACAGTGGAATGGCAGGGATACAGCAGACTCGAAGTCAACAGGCTGAATGGGGCTTCTTCTGAGACAGACAGAATGGATGTTTCAGGCAAGTATACAGTTCACATGCATTGGAAGGAACGAACACTTCTCACAATACAGACGAATAGCAGAGATACAGCAGACTCGAAGTCAACAGGCTGAATGGGCTTCTTCTGAGACAGACAGAATGGATATTTCAGGCAAGTATACAGTTCACATGCATTGGAAGGAGCGAACACTTCTCACCATACAGTGGAATGGCAGGGATACAGCAGACTCGAAGTCAACAGGCTGAATGGGGCTTCTTCTGAGACAGACAGTAAATAATTCAACAGGGCATCTCTTCTCCTATTAGCACAACAGAGGGGTTAATTCACATCCCAGATGATAAATCCTCAACATCCAGACAGTTGAAACAAATCAGTGTCGCAGGACTCTTACTATTGACAGTCAGCCCTCATGACACATAGAGAGTGCATGGCAAACAGGAATGTAGCTTACACACACACACGACAATTCCACTTCAAACATATATTGTGGGGGGAAAACATCAATTTTAGCCACTGCAAACTCACTTCACGACATGCAATTTAAAGCCAGCACTCACATTCGGGTTTCTGTCCGAGGGGAAGGGGGAGGGCGCAATCCTCACTGCCACTGAGGATGTTCTGAGATGTTTTTCTTCACAGTCGCAGGCAGAGTTCACATCACCATTTATAGAGGAGGGAGAGGTAAGAGATCGGTAATGAATCAATACAATCCACTCAGTGATATTTATGATCGTGATCCAAACACTCCAAACCACATCCAATTCAGTGTCAAACGTGTGCAATTACAAGACTCAGTTTTCAGTTACTCAGCTCCTCTCCAATGCAAACAGGGTAATTCACTCTCCTGCTGTTGTTCTCGAATCCCTCATCAAGCAACACTGTCCTCTTCATTCACCCGACCTCCAATAACTATTACCACCCAATAAAACGACTTTTCACAAGGGAAAAAAACCACCCGCACCACCTCTCTCTCTTGCTTTTTATCCTCTCCACTGTTGATGAGGCCTCACGCAAACTCTGAGTAAATCCCCCACACCTGTTGCCAATCCATCATTTGGGGTTGTCACAGCAACAAACGCACACACAGGCCTGGGAACAGGGTTACACTCAAAGCGTTCCCCACGGGAACACTGCTTCAGCGGGAAATAAGTTCCACATGCCATTTGTCACACTGTGACACATGCTCTGAATCACGTGTAATCAGTCCAATGGATGGGCAAGACGTCCCGGGTGGGATGATGTGGTGATCAGGAAGCTTAAAAGCACATGAGGTGAAAACGGTGTCAAATTTCAGTCATTCGAAAAAGTGCTCTTGTGTGTGTCAGTTGCTATCTGTTTGTGAGTCGCATTAAGTGTTGTTTGTCCACTTATAAGCTCCATTATGTCACAGCTTCAGTCAAGAGAAGCATTTGGGCAAGAAGGCAGCTTTCAGGTTGTCTGTTCCTCCCTGCCTGAACTATATTTCGGGTGGGGACACAAGCACGTAGAGTCAGCTTTCACAAATGTGAGCGTTTTGTTACTGACTTGCTTTGCTCTCAGGAACCTTCATTAGTGTTTTTCATTGTGCCGGCCCAGGTTTAGCTGGATCCGGTGGAAGTAATGTAAACAGAAGAGTCCATATCTTCTTCCTTAATCACAGCAGATCCAACACCCACTCTCTGGGGTTTCGGAAGCCTGTGCTGTGGTCTTTGCTCCTGGGGAGATGGCGCGATGCTCCACCTGTCTTTTTATGTTGAGATTGATACAGATGGTGTCGATGAGTTTGCCAGTTACACAAGCATATTATGTTATATTGAGCAGCATTAATGGGGAGCGGAGCTCACGTAGTTATTATGCTTTTCCCACTGTTAAGCACTCCACTTTTGCCTTATCTCCACTCACGCTCCAAAAAGTGTGTCCAAGCCTTCAATCTTGTGATTCCAGTCACGCTGCTATTTAGGCACAGTAGCAACTAAGATCGCAGGATCACACATGACCTGTCTGATGGGTTGGAGATGGCTCTTCATATCTCCACCCATGTTCACTAGTTCTCAAGCCCATACTGTGGTTTCTTCCCATTTTGAGTGAGAGCTCACTGCTGCATCTAATTTTCTCAGAGGAGATTGAATTTGTTTGTGTCACCAAGTGGCTCACACGATGCTGAGGCAACACGTGTATTACATGATTTTCTGCTTTCTATGTGAATCTTACCACACCAGACCTTGTACCATGTTTACTCATTCGGTTCTTTGATTGCATTCAATTCTGAGGAATAAATAAAATAAAATAAAGTATTTATCTGACTATGAGAAGTTAGATATTCAGGGGCTCTTGGGACAAACATTTCCTGATAGAAAACATGTTTACATCTCTTCCTCTTAGGAGTTTGAGCAGTGGCTGCTGGGCGGGAGCAGTCCCAACCTACTGTGTTCCAGCTCCTCAATCAGCTCCTAATTTTGTGGGCCAGCCCCTCTGGGGAAGAGTGGTGGACACCACATTACATGGTGCCCGTCTATCCTCAGTGCCCTCAGGAGATTAGTCTGCCAACCCTGCCGTTGTGACAGGTTGCAGCAGTTTCCAGTAGCACTTCTCTCAGCAACCGGCTGGAAACGTAGAGGTACTAAGAGGCTCACCGCCTCCAAGGAGGTCTCTAGAGCAATTACAACAGAGGCCAGTTTTAAGAGGCTGGTTCCCTTAGTAGGTCCCTTAGTGGGAGCTCCTGTTAAGCATGCTTCATTGGTTTCTGCCCCGAGAAAGCTCTGGTCTAGTCTTCCTAGCTGAGGATGCAGGTATGAGGGCCGTCATTTTCAATAGGAAACTTTAGCTATGAGTGTCCTGATGCTGTGGCACTGCACTTCAGATGGTAGGCCCCCCTGAGGTGAGCGGGGTTCACCCCTCAGGAGATTGATCTACCAACCCTACCAGTGGCACAGCGGTCTCCTGAAAGCACTTCTCTCAGTTACTTCCCAGAAATGTCACGGAACTAAGAGCCTCGCCGCCTCCATGGAGACCTAAAAGACATGTGTTGGCATGCAGCGACAACCCAGGGGTGGTCTCTTATATCAACCACCTAGGAGGTCTGTGTTTGTGCAGCGCTCCTAGTACAAGCTGGTGCACCAGATCACTGTGTGGGCTCAAGGGAAACTTCTTTCTGTAAGAGTGGTTTACATCCCAGGCATCTCAAAATGGGAGCAGATATCCTGTCAAGGCAGGGGCTGAGGAATAGGGAATGAAGACTTCACCCCAAGGTCTTTGTCTGTATGCTTTCACCCCAATTGCTCTGCTTCTGGGAGTTGTTAATAGCCCCATTCTGGCCAGACCGAGTATGGTTCTCGGACCTGATTTTCCTTCTCGACAGCTCTCCATTGGAGATTCCCATCAGGAAGGACCTCCTTTCACAGGAGCTGTGGAAATTATGGGTAACACTCCAAGCTCCTCACCTTCATCAGATATGCAAGCCATTCCAGGCTCTTTTTTTTCTCTCGCCCTAGATGTGCTCAATCACACATTAGGCAGGGATTTGTCATTCTGCTGTCATGGTCATTCTCGTTCCCAAAGCATTTTGACACAGCTTGAGTTCCTAAAGAGGAATGTCTCCAGGTTACACATGTAACTTTAGTTCCTAGAGAGAATGAGAAGCTGCATTTCAAAGCCAGACTTATGGCATCCCTGCCATTGCCTGCTTCATTTCTGGAAGCTGACGACAGTTTCGACACACTTGCTTTTAAGCTTCCTGATACCTACATCACCCCGCAAGTGATATCTAGCCCATCCATTGAACTGATTATACATGTGAATCAGAGCGTTATCACGCTGAAGGTGTTCCTAAATTTTTTGTACACATAGTCTTGTTCCCTCAAGGAACCATGGCTACATGTATAATGTGGAGATGTTCTGTTATACCAGCAGTTTCAAGACAGCAGCACCAACCAGGCCAGCAGTCTCAGACTGTAAGTTAAAACAAAACTGACTATTGGCTAATGGCCATAATTTTCTGATTCTTGTTCAAATTTTTAAGAGTTTCTGAGCATGTTAAAAGCATTTCAAATTATGAACTTGATGATTTAATCCAAAGTGACAGATGAGGACAACTGTAGCTCTGTTCAGAGCTTGATCTTGTCAGTGTCAGTAAAATGTATTCTATTTCCCTTCTCTTCTTTCTTAGAGTACAGAGTTAGAGTTTGCTGATCCCTGCATTACCACATTAGGAAATCAATAAGGCCCATCTTTATTTGGATTTCACCAGGAAGAGTATGCTGGTAAAAATATACCAGAACTAACCATTATAATCAATCTGAGTCTAACAAGAAATCCATTCTGGTTAATGCTGTATTTATTTTTTTATAACTTCCTGCATACATAAACTGACACTCATTCCTTCCCATTTAACTTAAGCTTCATGATATCTTCCATTCACATTAAAGGCAGAAAAAATTTACACGCTGTCAGGAAATAGGCTATACCAGTGGCGTAGCCACGGGTGTGCCAGGGTGTGCCTGTGCCACCCACAATGGTTTGATATGAGGTGTGCATATAGTATGGGATGTCCCTGATAAGAACTGACTTTAGTTTTTTTCTACTTATTAGAAATGGGATCTTTACAGCCCTTTAAAGTGTAATAATGTCCCATTTCTGGAAAAAGCTGCAGTAAAATGGTTTGATATGAGATGTGCTCATAGTATGGGACGTCACTGATGAGAACTGACTATTATTTTTTTCTACTTATTAGAAATGGTGTCTTTATAGCCATCGAAATCACCATTTGGACCCATATCTCAAAAATGCTGCAGTAAAAGGTTTTGATATGAGGTGTGCATATAGTATGGGACGTCCCTGATAAGAACTGACTTTAGTTTTTTTCTACTTATTAGAAATGATGTCTTTGTAGCCCCCCAAATCACCATTTGGACCCATATCTTGAAAATGCTGCAGTAAAATGGTTTGATATGAGGTGTGCATATAGTATGGGATGTCCCTGATAAGAACTGACTTTAGTTTTTTTCTACTTATTAGAAATGGGATCTTTGCAGCCCTCTAAATCATTGTATTGTCCCATATCTTGAAAATGCTGCAGTAAAATGTTTTGATATGAGGTGTGCATATAGTATGGGATGTCCCTGATAAGAACTGACCATTATTTTTTTCTACTTATTAGAAATGGTATCTTTATATCCCGTTAAAGTGTAATAAGGTCCCATATCTAAAAAATGCTGCAGTAAAATGGTTTGATATGATTTGTGCATATAGTATGGTATGTCCTTTATAAGAACTGACCATTATTTTTTTCTACTTATTAGAAATGGGGTCTTTATAGCCCTCTAAATTGCCATATGGACCCATATCTCAAAAATGCTGCAGTAAAAGGTTTTTATATGAGGTGTGCATATAGTATGGGACATCCCTTATAGGAACATACCATTGTTTTTTTTCTACTTATTAGAAATAGGGTTGTGATGAGTGGGGCGGGGCCGCGAGGCATGAGAACGGAACGAGGCCAGTGGAGTGATTGGAAATGAGCGACGCCTGCTCCACTCACTGGACTCGCATCCCGCGGTGGAGATGGAAGGATACAAAAGAGGGTGCGACGACAGTGAACAACGAGAGAGGGCCAGGCCAGGCCAGGATTTTAGTTTGTGTTTGGTTTTTGTTTGTAAGCGACAGTCGTACATGAAGGGCTGTCGCAGTGTTTTGTGTTTATTTTGTTATTAAAAGCTTCATTTGATTGATGGCCGGTTTCCGCCTCCTTCTTCCTGTGGATAAAAAGATTTGTACTCCGCTATAGGGTTCTTTATAGCCCTCTAAATCGCCATATGGACCCATATCTCAAAAATGCTGAAGCAAAATGATTTCATATGACGTGTGTATATAGTATGGGACGTCCCTGAAAAGAACTGACCATTGTTTTTTTATATTTATTAGAAATATGATCTTTATAACCCTTTAAAGTGTAATAATGTCCCATATCTCAAAAATTCTGTTGTACAATGGTTTGATATGAGGTGTGCATATTGTATGGGACGTCCCTTATAAGAACCAACTATTGTTTTTTCTACTTATTAGACATTGGATCTTTTATGGCCCTTTAAAGTGTAATAATGTCCAATATCTCCAAAATGCTGCTGTAGAATGGTTTGATATGAAGTTTGCATATAGTATGCGATGTCCCTTATAAGAACTGACCATTGTTTTTTTTCTAATTGTTAGAAATGGGATCTTAATAGACTTGTAAAGTGTAATACTATCCTATATCTCGAAAAGGCTCCAGTAAAATGGTTTTATGTGAGGTATGGATATAGTATGGGATGTCTTCTTTAAGAACTGACCTTTAATTGCTTCTTTCTCATCATAAAAAAAGTGTCTTCTAAATCAATGAATGTCCCATATCTCGTTTTCTACTAATAATTGTAATGCTTTGAAAGGCTGAAAATTATAGTAGTACAGAGCAGTCAAGGAAAACAATAAGTTACACGAATATTAGAGCAGATGGGCAAAAAAGGTCGTCATATATCAAATCTGAACGTATAGATGAAAAGCGCTCTGAAAGCGCGTTCCCTCTCTGTTGTTCCTGCTATTGCCGTAATTATAGTAATACACGCGCATCTAAATTTCACTCGCGGCTGGCTTGACGGTGTTTTTCTGAAGTGCGACTGGCTTGACCGCAGTCACAAGACAAAAGAGACCGCACGCTACCACAACAAACAAGACTGAACATGGAGCGCGAGTGTTCGGTCCCCGACACGAAACCGAAACTCAGTAAGACATGAGTGCTGGGATCTACACCACGCTCCAACATGAAACAGGACACGCAGACAAGAGCGCAGGGTGTTTTGAAGGCAGATCAACATTCGCGACGGAAAAATATGTGCAAACTGTAATGAAGCAGAGATCTGTTATCTCCTCACGCTGAAGCTGAGATCGTTCGCCAGCTTTTCCACTCGTTTTCAACTCGTACATTACGTACACGTCACATCCTGATGCCACAACATTACAGGACCTTTACGGGTTGTGTGTGAATGCACGCACAGATTACAGCAAATCACTGGCAGTGTGCATGAACCAAAATCAAACGATCCTGGAACAAGCGCCGGGACACATTACCTGTGTTCTATCCGGAATCGCAGTGTGAAAGGGGCTTACACAGAAAGTCTGACACAGAGAAAGAGACCGATGTGTGTATACTGTGAACATATTTGGTTGATAAATGTTGTTAATTCAAATCAGAGTCTTAAGTCTGTAAGGTAACAATAATATAATAAGATAACCTAGTTTGAAATGGGTTAATAATACTTTGGTTTCGTCTATACTACTAGGTTAAATAGAATTGCATTGCTAAGAAGAGACTAAAATACAATTTCCATTGACTCAAACTAGACTAAATGTCATCAGTTTTTGTCATCTAAAACTATATGAAAATAGTCAGGTATAATTTTGACACAATTGACGCAGAATAATTGTACTAGGTTGCAGTCCAAATTCTAAATATTGGAGAGTGTTTTTTTTTTTCACCTGGCCCCTGCTCCTCAGACTTGAAACACACAGGTTGCCAGATTGACGACACAAACAGGAACTAGACAATTAATGAAATGACACTGATGATGAATGAAATATATTTATGAATATGCTGTGTTTCCTGCCAACTGGCAGCCAGAGGTGCTAAAATACAATTGGGTAAACTGGCAGTGGGCAGGTTTCACAAACCAAAATAAAGATTCTGACATTCTGGCCCGGAGCACACATTTTCAAAGGAGAATAACTGACTTTAGCATTGTTTTTCAGATAAACAATTATGTTAACTTAGCATGTTCCATAAATATCTGCAAACATATTATGGTATTTTTATGCTTTAGTAGAGTCAAACTCTTACATACAGCACCTTTAACAATAATATGAAAATGTATCTCTGATAAATTAAGTAAATGAGGTTTTACAGAACCAATGTTTTATTTGACCACTATATTCAACTATTTCCAGACCTTCCAGATTGAACTTTTATGTTACAGAGTTATTTGGTGCAAAGTTTAAAACAATAAAGTTGACCCTTTAGTATATCAGTCTTTTCCCCAGTTCAGAATCACAATAAAGAACAACAAAAAGAGAAGGAGATTAATATCTATATCAGTCTTTTCCCCAGTTCAGAATCACAATAAAGAACAACAAAAATACAAAGAGATTAATATCTATATAAGTCTTTTCCCCAGTTCAGAATATATATATATATATATATATATATATATATATATATATATATATATATATATATATATATGACACAATGTGTAGATATTTAAAAAAATATATAGATTTATTGTGCACAAAATTACCTTTTTTAAAATATATTGTTCCTGCTGTATGATTTCTGTTCTTTGCGTAGATACAGTCTTTGGGTAACACAGAGTAAATGAAAGCTCACTGAACTGTTGAGACATTCAGGTTGTGAGATAAAAAAATATAATGCACAGGAAATGTGAGCATGTCAGTTTTAAAGCTATAGCTTTCATTGAGGAATATTGCCTAATAACTTAATGTGTATCCATAATTAGTGTATGAGATTATGGAACAACATTAACATGACACATTTTAAAATCTAAGTCTGTATCTAAATTGGACTTCTTTATTTGGCTGCATGGAGCCAAAGCCCCAGCGTCTGATATCAATACCTGGAATCTCTTCATTCGGATTGCTCAACTCAAAGTCAAAGTAGGACAACATGAGAAAGACAAACTGCTTCAGCTCATTTGTGGCAAAGAATCTTCCTGGACACATAGTGGTTCCTGCTCCCCAAGGCATGTTGTAGTACTTGAGTTTCTTTCCACCCTTGTAGAAATCAGTCTTTTTGCTTCCATCTGGTGTGAGAAAACGGTCGTACTTGAAGGTGTAGGGATCTGGGTAAACTTCTGGGTCTACCTGAACAGCTGTGTAGGGAAAAACCGCCACTCTGTCACCCTTACGGATCTTGTACTCTTGTCCGCTGGCCATGTTGATGGTCATGTCCTGCAAAACAGCTCTCGTAAGGACCGGGGCAGCTGTCAGACGGAGGGTCTCCTCGACTGCGCTGTCTAGGATGGGAGTTTTAAGGAGCATATCCCTAGTCAGGTCAATCAGCGGCCCGTCTCGTTTCACCTCCTGTCCCGTTTCTTTGAGAATCTCCTCGACTTCTTTCTTAACGGCGTTCATTGCGTCAGGGTGCTTCATCAGATACAAGAGCAGCCAGAACGCAGCAGGACCCGTGTTTCCCTGAGAGGCCCACAGAAGCAGAAACATGTATCGATCCTGCATGAACTCCTGCATGCCGTGTTCGTCTCTCATCTGTTGCTGCTCACTGACCCAGCCGCTGATGTTGTCTCTGGATCTCATCTTCTCTACTGAAAGCGTGCTCCAGAACAGCCTTTTCAAACGCTCGACCTCCATCTTCTCGCTGGGTCCCAGGACACCATAAGCCAGATTCGGGAATAACTGATCATATTTTCTGAATTCCTTGAAAAGTTCGTTCGAATGCTGCCGATCGATTTCCTTTGCTTTGTCCAAATTTCCTGTACTTTTGACAGACTCGTTCCCAAACAGAGCCAGATACCCAGCACGAAACACAATATTGTAGCTGTACGAAAAGAGTCCAGTTTCTTGCCATTTCTGGTCATCTCCAGATCCAACACTGTGGAGCATCAAATTCTGAAGATTGTACATCATGGCCTGAGTCATGACAACCAGACCATCTCCCATGAGATGTCTGGTACTTGATACCTGGAGAAACTTGTGGCCGTTTCCTATGGATTTATAGCCAAATACTCTCGCAACCAGTTGTTCTGCAAATTTAGTAAAGTCCAGCTTTGTTCTGGCCTCTTTGACCACAGAGCCAAAAGAGAATGGATCTGTGATAAAATGGAAATAAAAGCCTCCCAGCTGCACTGTGAAAATATCTCCATGTTTTTCCTTCATCCTCTGCAGGAATTTGGCCGTGTCCTTTCTGAATTCCAGCACATGGCCAAGCCACGGAATAGGGCCCTTATCTAGAGGGGGTTCTCCGGCTCGTCTGCGGCGAAATGACCCCAGAAGGTAGAGAGCACCTATGACAGAGATGAATAGAGCAAGCAGAATCTGGAAGAGGTTGTCCATGTTCCTTTTTCAGCGTTCTCTTCGCTGAACTCTGCTCTGTTTGCCATTTCCTCTTTCTTGGCAGCTGTTTATGCCCAACCCCTGCTTTCATCATGTGACTTCATCCAGTACAGGAAATGACTGTCAGGGACTCTCAAGTTTCTTTAGTATATTGTTTTTGTGTCTGTACTTACCATCTTTGTAATTATGTCCTTTTTTGTGCTCTATTTTAGTTGACACTATTCAGATAAGTTATGTAACATTTTGCTTATGACACTTATGAACAGCATGAAATGTTAGATTAATCATATTATTAGATTGCCATAATGTTTAAATCAGGGCTTCTCTAATTGAGGAAAAAAATAAATTTTTTTTTCAAACAAATGCTATATTTATTTTTTAAATGGTCTGTGAAAATCAAAAACAGGGGTAACACTAGATAGGGGCTATTTTTCACAATTAACTATTTGCTTATTATCATGCATATAAATAGCATATGGACTGTTTATTAGTACTTATAAAGCACATATTTAATGTCTTATTCTGTATGACCATATGTTAGGTCTTACCCAATACCTAAACTTAACAACTTGTTTATTAATAAGCAGCTAGTTAGATCTTTATTCTGGCTAAATTCGTAGTTAAATGGTTAGTTAATGAGATTTTCCTCCCAAACTAAAGTGTGTTCAAAACAGGATTGAAATTGTAAGTACAAAAAACATATACATTCATGAGCTAATTTAACAAATTTAACAGAGTAATAACAAATAAGTTGAATTACTCAGTATAGTTTAGTAAAAATTTGAATTGTTCAATTGTCCTAAATATTGAGTTTGATTATATTTTGTAATATAGGTCTAGGGTTAGGGTTAGGGTTAGGTAAAGTAATATATTAGTTAAATGTCAATGATGTGAAATATTCAGAATGAACACTCCCATGATTTCAAACACTGTTGAGATTTATTTATTTATTGCATAATATTCACATTAGTCAGGTCTTTATCTAAAGTGACTATTAATTGAGGAACAACACAAGCAATTCATTAAGAGTCAACCATATTCTCAGTATTACAGTGCCTTATAAATACTTATAAATCCCTTAAAATTACTAAAAAAGAATACAATGTTTACTGTTCAGCAAACACTACCCCAGGCTCCTGGTTGTCCTGGTTTGCTTTAATGTTGTAGGACACCGTTGTAAAGTGATGTTGTGGTCAGATGATGGGTTGGCTGGGATTACAAGGAGCTGTGTCTTCACGAGGCTTTCAAGTTGGAACAGCAGGTAACACTATAAAACATCTGTATAAAGAGATGTTGTGTGTCTTTATGACTGAGCCCAGTTAGCTGGTGTATATTTTTTAACACTAAAACAGGTCATAAATGAATGCCTTATTTAGTAAGACTTCGCCTCCCTTGCACAATAAATCATGATGGGTGGAGGACTCTATGAATGTCATGAACTATATGTCTCCAGTTCACTTGAGAAACACTACTACCACTGCCTATAGGCTCTAAACTGTGCCTGTCATGGACTATGAGTGAGATCTTGACCAATGTCTGCTCTCGATCTCGTCTCATGTACTGACACTGCGTGTGGACTAAATGCACAGCTTTGACCTCTACCCGCCTGACCACTGTTCAGTCCTCCAATGAACCATCAGAGAAACTCTTTATTTATCTTTCAATAAAAATTTACTAATGGCTAGCACCAGCGCAAATACTCTTTTGGCAGTAAAAAACTACTGCTACTCGGGTCATAGGGCACACAGACACACACACACACACACAAACGAGTCTGTTAAGGAGTCTGGACACTAAGTCAGGTGAGTCCGTCCAGTTAATTGATAAAAATGAAAGAATTTGTGGAAGTGAGAGGAGTTATCAATTATATATGAAAGGGGGGTGTTGCAACACATCTTCTCTAAACCTTTGTCACTATTGAAAACATGACAATTACAATTATAGAAATTGTAGCTCCTCAAAAATTCACCATTACTGTATATCTATGCTAAAAAACACTCTTTTAGACTTTTTTAGCCCCTAATGATTGCCACTTTAAGTTCTGATAAAACAGCTGATAAAAAAGACAGATTGAGCCAGAGAGTTAACACTTAAATAGGCCTTGAACTTTGCATTATCGATATAAGTTTTTTTTTGTTCTTCTTTTTTGCTATGAGACACATAACCATTAAACATACAAAGGCTGAATTTGACCTTCCATTGTAATTTTTAGTGATAAGACCAAATAATAATAATATGCGCTGCATAAAACTGCTAACATACAATAAGCAAAATATTACTCATATGAAGCAGCCGCTGGAGCCCTGCAGAGTTTAGATTCAGCCCTAATTAAACACCAACAAATCCTTCAGGTTTATTTGAAAGCAACATGTTGTGTGTGTTGGAGCAGGGTTCAAAACAAAACTCTGCAGGGCTCCGGCCATACATGAGTTTGACATCCCTGGTAGAGTATCTTATATTTTGATAAATCTAACAAAAAGGTTTTTTTTTTTTTCAGCAATTCGTGACTAAACAATAAACCTTTTTTTTTTTTTAGAAAATCGCTTATTTCACTTAGTCCAACCCCCCCCCCCCCCACCCCTTCATCTTATATACATTATGTTTTTTTTTTTTTTTATCCTTGTGTGCCACACTTGGCAATAAAACTCTTTTTGATTCGGATATCAAAATATATCACGTCTATCCCAGCTTCACTGAAGCTCCTGAAGATAAAAGCAAAAAGATCAAAATATCCTTTGAGCATTGTTTAATAGGCTCTAAGTTCTAATGTTAAATGTGAAGGGTCAAGGCTACTGTTATCTTTATGAAAAGAATGTTGGGGTAAGACCAAAATAAACCTAAGAGATTAATGAAGTATAAACAGCATTGTTGGCCTAACTACTAAACTGCGATAAACGAACCAAAGCTTTTACATGAGCTCAGGTAAGAAATTATTAGGTTGTTCACCACTCATGCTCAGGTCATGAGCTTGATATCGCTGAACTGCCTTCAGCTCTATAGCTCCCTCCTGACTTGACATAACTGTTGAATTGTTGGATTCCTCCAGCAGATACTCCCTTGGGGTTTTGCAGGCATTTCTGAGTCGTCTCCAGACTTTTTTGTTTAAAAAAACGAACAAAACAGGATTGATGAAAACATGCATGAAAGCAATACATTCTGTCACATGAATAGCAAAGTCAAAGTGTATGTTAATGGTACAAGCATAAAAAATGTGGAGGTCTTGCAAAGTATGCAGGAAAATTACAACGCTGTAGGGGAACCAGATGAGAAAAAACCCGAGGGTGAATCCAGTTTCATGTCTAAACACCGTAAACGTTCTCTTCACCTCAGCAACACAGGATAGTCTGATGGAACAAAACAGAAGCACCAGGAACGGTACGACGAACCCAATTATGTTCATCTGAAATCTTGTGTAGATTTTCCAGCCGATGTTATCGTTGAAGTGATAAGTGCAAATGAACGCTTCGTGGAACTTCTGAGTCCCAACAAAGCTGATGTGAGCAGCTGCTGCCAAAATTGAGAAAAGCCAGACCAAAACGCACATAACAGTGTTCCTCTTGGGATTGTTGAAGATGCTGGTGGTAGAAACAACACATGCCATGTCCATAAACCTCTGCAAGCTCAGACTAGCAACAAACAGGTTGCTGCTATACAAACTCACCATGTAAACCAATGAGACTGCCTTACAGATTTGATCACCAAAGATCCACTCGCTGCTGGCATACACTGCCCAGAAGGGAAGGCTAAGTGTGAAAAGAATATCTGATATGACCATGTGCAGAGGCAACACCTTCCTCAGAGTTTTGTATTTGATAAACAATGTAAGAAGAGTAAAATTCGTAATAATGCTCAATGCACAGGTGATGGAATAGAACACCGGTAGAAACACACGGCTGAATTCCTTTACATGTGTCTTCTTGCAGACCCCAAATTCCTCAAGTTCTTCAGAATTATAATAGTCCTCATAGCCGTTGTCCTCTGTGTTTAATGCATCCATGGTTTTGAATCAGCTCAGAGTCTTTGTTGCTAATTTTTGTTTCTGAGAGAGTATCAGTTCCCTTTTACTTAAGAATGTACTCCCACATCAGCCCAAAACCCTGGGACACTTGCCCTTAAGCGTTATTCATTTCATTCTCCTGGAAAATCCCAGTTCCAAGAAACAAAACAAAAAGCATGGAAAAAAAAACTTAGTATGCAATGATCACCACCTGAACTTTTCGGGCAATCAGAGAAGTCTTCTGTGCAAAAGCACTTTTTTGGGGTAGATCTTTATCAACAATAAGAGAGGAAATATGCTTGGCTGAGCATTGGGAGGGGCAGGAAAAGAGCATTTTACTCTCTGACACAAACACTTTCTGGCCCCCTACACAGGAGAAATCACGTTCTGGGGTGTTGTTTGCATCTTGCTCCCTCTCTGTTCAGGGCCCTTGGAATTAGTAAAGCCGCTCCTGTTTTTAGTGGTTAATCTCCAGCACGTGCGTTCAGATCAGAGTATGTGCAATTTCCCCTCTGCGCTCTGAGCATTTAGTAATCACTAATTTACAACACAGAACCGTAGTTCCCCTTGTGAAAAATAAGTGCACTTAAGTATACTTTTATAAAGTGTACTTATTGCAGGAATAATATACTTTGAAAAAACACACATAAGTGTAAATTAAATGTTATTTTTGCCACTTAAATACATTGTATTTGTAATTCATTTTAAATTAATCATATTTTAACGTTATATTAAATGCAATAAGTTGAACTTTTGAGTGATTTTATATAACAGACTAAAGTGGGACCTTTTAGTACATCTTTTTATGTACAATTATATGTTCATAATTGCTTCTAATATCTTTAAAATATGGTTAAGTGTACTACTAAAGTCTTGTTAACTGTGTAAGTTAACTCTGACAGTTAATAATACACTTAAGTGTGGTTTTCAACCACATAAATGCATATTACAGTATTTAAATATCAAATATATAGTTTAAAATTACATTAATTGCAATTAGTTGAACTTTTGAGCGATATTTTTGAACCACTTAAGTATATTTTATATGTACTTTGAAATATGGTAAATATGTACTTCTGAATAAGCAATTAATGTGAACTAAAATATACTTCAGTGTCATATTTCTGGCAATGAAGTTGAAATTTAGTATATTTAAATAAAATAAAACAAAATATCTTAATTACTGCATCAGCAGTAATGATTTTGAGATCCATATTTTCACACTGAGGACAACTGAGGGACTTCACAACTATTTCAAAAGGTGAAAACATGTACCGTACAAAATTCAGATCTTGTAATATTTTTCTGTATATAATCGATATTACAACCAGTAATATTCAGTATATCACCCACCTCTAGAAATAATGCGTTTTTTTGAAGAGCGAGATGTTCTGATACTGCTTGTGTTTGTAATATGTTTCTGCTTATTCATTTTTGCAGGTTCAGTATGGTTTTGTTACTGGAGATTCAATGTGGAGACACAGACCAGCACTGAAGAGGTGATGTTAGAAGTTTTTAATGAATTGTTGACCAGTCATCTCACCCTGATGATCACACATGACAAGCTAAAAGTGCTATATTAAGTCAGTTTTCCTATGGATTTGAACTGCTTTGAATCTTCTCCATTGCAAGTAATATATTCCCACCTATGCATTTACAGAATAACCTAGTTACAATCAACGCAAACACTTAATGTAAAACCCTCTATTTATTAACTAAATCTGTAAAACAAATACACAAAAACGCTCTTTGCTGATGCACAAGAAAAACCCAACACTATTTACAACACTTCAACTCACTTATTAGAAAGAGTCTGGAGAACAATGCAAAATCTCTTACATACAAAAGTACCTATTCTCGGCAAACATCGTTCTGTATGATGTTTAAGCCTGTTTCCTCATCGGGGACCTCAAAATGTCCACAAGGTCAAAATTTACTGGTATTACTATATTTGTGGAGTCATTTGCTCCCCATACCATACAGAATTATTTAAACACAAACACCACTTAATACAAGAAAAAAAATTATCAAGAAAATTATCATTCCATGTACAACAAAAGAGACCTTAGTGTAAAACATTAACAAACTGTGTTACTTGTACCCCTGTTTTCACAGACAAGGCTTAAGACCAGCCCAAGACTAAAATGTAATTCTGAGCGGTTTCAACTTATAGAAAATTGACAGATCTTTAAAGATATAAATGCCTTTGTTTTGTCTCAAGGTGCACATCAGTAATGTTTTTTCTTAGGCGTGTCAAAGAAAATGACTTAAATGTCCTTACTGAACTATGATCCTGTCTTAGTCGAAGCCCTGTCTGTGAAACCAGGCCATTAGTTCTCAAACCTTTACCAACATTAAACAGCACCGAAAGTTTTCTTCTAAAATCTTACTCCAGCATTAGTGAATGCAAGTTTGACTAAATAAATTACATTTAAAAAAAATAATAATAATGATAATAAAAAAAAAACTCAAATGAACTTGCTGGGACGTGCTGTCTGTCAATGTCCCAGAAGCTTTCCATCAGCAGGAAACTTCACACGTCATGAAGCTGGACACCATCTCTCCACAGTCTGTGTGAACGGAAAAATGATCCAAAGAGCCAGGAAAGTCAGAAAAAAATACTTTGAGAAAAAAAAAAACAAGACCAACCATTGTTATAAAACATATCCAGTCATTATTAATGGTTCATTTGAGTTAAAGCAATAGACACAACTGCAGTCCAAAGCTTATATACACCTTGCAGTATCAGCAAAATGTTAATCATTGAAGCAGTAACAGTGTAGAGAGGTAGAAACATTAATACACTGCAATTACTGCCCTGATGAAGTAGTAAATTCTACAAGGTGTGTTAACCACATCTGCATCACCGAAGAGATTAATTAAAATTACCTCAATCATCAGGGCAACATCATAGAAGAAAACTGGAAGATTTTCCTTCAGATTTCCCATAAACAGAAGAATTCCTGATCACACCATCTTCACTGACACTGGGCTTTAGAAATAGATAACATTTTTACAAACATTTATTATTCCATTTATTACAGGGAATAAAACATAACTGTATAAATATAACCCAAATTTCATTTTACATTTTGAATATGCCTTTAAAATATATGATGATTAGAGGGGGTCTGTAAATGCATAGGTGGGAATATATTACTTGCAATGGAGAAGATTCAAAGCAGTTCAAATCCATAGGAAAACTGACTTAATATATCACTTTTAGCTTGTCATGTGTGATCATCAGGGTGAGATGACTGGTCAACAATTCATTAAAAACTTCTAACATCACCTCTTCAGTGCTGGTCTGTGTCTCCACATTGAATCCAGTAACAAAACCATACTGAACCTGCAAAAATGAATAAGCAGAAACATATTACAAACACAAGCAGTATCGGACCATCTCGCTCTTCAAAAAAACGCATTATTTCTAGAGGTGGGTGATATACTGAATATTACTGGTTGTAATATCGATTATATACAGAAAAATATTACAAGATCTGAATTTTGTACGGTACATGTTTTCACCTTTTGAAATAGTTGTGAAGTCCCTCAGTTGTCCTCAGTGTGAAAATATGGATCTCAAAATCATACAGTCCCTTTTGGAAAGGGTTCAAACATGCAGAAGATGCTGGAAAACCAAATAATTTTGCTGCTCAGGACCAACAAAGAGACTCATGAACTATCACAAAATATAAAAACAGTTGTGGATCATCCAGGTAATGACACACAGTATTTAGATTGAAGGGTATGTAAACTTTTTTGAATGGGGTCATTTTCATCAATTCAGTTATTAATACATTCTGCAAACTAAACCTATGAGCACAATTGTATATGTATAAAATAATAATAAGAAAGAATTAAACTTCATTAAAAAAAACACACCAGTCTTACCAAGAGTAGTGGTCTTGAGGGTTTTACGTATAAGATCTTCAAACTGAACACCTTTAAAATCAAGCTGCCATCCAGTTCTTGACCTTCACTTAACTTTGGTGTATTTCCAAACTGCTCACAATGAAAACCAGTGGTACTAATACACCATCAAATAATAGATCACACAGTAAAATATTTACAATAACTATAACTTCTTAACAAAAAAAATAAAACATATTTATCTTACATCATGGCACTTTTTCTTTTTAGGCCTTCTTAGGTTTTTCTTAAAACCGTTGTACTGTCCCATGCTTTGTCAAATTCAAACGCATTTAATATGTGTCCAATCTCATGCAAGTGCTGTTTTTTCTTTTGCTTTGCTACAGCATTATCATCAGAGGAGGCCAACAGTATAACATCCTTTTTAAAAGTCTGATGGTATTGTGTCCTTGGCCTGTAAAAAAAAAGTAAAAAATTACAAAATTATAAATTACTTGAGATCCTTAGTTCTGAAAACGGCTAAGCTCTCTAGTGAGTGTGGGACTGGGACTTTAATTGGGAAGACATTATATACATTTTAACTATAGGGGCCGGAAATTGTACTCTGGGTCTGTGTGTCCCTCTCCCTCCCCAGAGAAGATTTTTTTTATCTTTGTACCTTTTTCTAGATCGAGACTGCCAATTATCATACTGCTGGCGAGTCTGATTTCGTGGTCCGTGAACTTTGCCGATAGATGATGTTGGGCATCGGTTGCCTGTTATTGATTCTTTGTACACGGTGCCGAAACAAAGTGAGCAATTCAGATTCTGTTTCTGACTGCAGTTGAGCATTAGGCGACACGTTGGAATAGTGGGCGAAGCATGAACACTTCGCAAATGCTAATTGCTTCACTTGTACGATCCCTGTCCCATGTTTGCAAATTCGCCAATTACACAGGCTACTTCCGTTTACGCTTAAACAAATTTATTTTACACTGAAATGCCTTCTGTTGGCCCGGAAAGGTTAACGCATATCCACATATGAAATCACTTGCATATATGTCTGTACACAACTAAAGGATACGTCTTTCTTATCTGAATTTTATACGTTAGTGAATTTTATTTTTGCATGTATGCGCGAGTGTTTTATGGATATTATATGTGCGAGTGTTTATATGTATGGATCAAGTTTAAATGTATAGACGGTTTCAACCATAGACATCATATAAGTAGACGCCCTATTGGCCGCTGGGCGACGAGATTTGCGGCCGCCATCTTGAACCGGTCATACTCTAGTTTCGTTGCGTAACAGCAGTTAAGATGTCCTGCATTTTCCTGTTTTAATCAGCGGACCATCGCAAGTATGGCTCGGGATTACTTTTCACAAGTATGATTTAACATTACTATTATTACTACTATTGTTATTTGTTATCTGATGGTCTTCGTTTCCTGTCCACACTCGTGTTTTTTGACAATAACATTTAATTTTGTAACAAGATAATATTTTTTTTTTTTTTTATGTAATTTTACTCTGTTTGTTAATGTTTTTACTCAACATTTGTGTAGTTTTTGGAGGATTTATGATATCTTCTAAAGTTCCATAAATAAATAAATATTTATTTAAATAAGCTTTTTACAACAAAAAAAACTGCATTTTATGTAAAATCCACTTTATAAAAGACACAGATTTCTAACTTTCATTCATGGGGATAACATGGATAATTTTAAATGATTTAATGTAACAGTTATAGGCCTACCCATTTTTGGGAAAATGAAGTTAAAAAAAAACCACTAGATGGTTATAGAGCTCCACTATATGCTATTTGCAATTTGACTACCTGAAAGTTATCTTTTCACAAGTTGGATTCAGTTGGATTCATATCTAAATATTATAAAATCACAATTATAACAAAAATAAAAAAAAATTACTGAAAAAATCCCAGTTTTTCAATGTTACATTACAATGCACAATCATGTCTGCGCAGCTTTGAGAGTATACTCAACGGCAGATGAGCGAGTTTGACACATGCGCAGGACTACATAGTGGACTGTACTGCTTTAAAAAACATTTTGCACATGTGTTATATGTACACACGAACACAAAAATTGGGCTGTGTGTGGATGGTTTGCATGCACGTCCGTGGACCCTCCTGATGATGAAAATTGCATCACACAGATGTTTGTGCTTTGATGCAACATCCGCCATTTGCGCCCAGATTGAAATAGCCTTGATTTAATAGTGGCCTCAGAAAACACAGTGGACCAAGACCAGTAAATGACATGAAACTATAATTAGTCCTATCGACCCAAACACACACACACATACACACATATATATATATATATATATATATATATATATATATATATATATATGTGTGTGTGTGTGTGTGTGTGTGTGTGTGTGTGTGTGTGTGTGTGTGTGTGTGTGTGCGTGCGTGTGTGTGTGTGTGTGGACGCTGCTATTGAGCGGTTGAGGGCAGTGGAAGCAATGGTGTGTTTATAGCAGTGTCATATAAGGGCATCAGCAGGAAGGAACTGCTTAATGAGTGTGTATTTGACACAATGAGCCTCATCCACATCATTTACTGAGCCTCTCAATCCTGGATATGTGTTTGATATTGGATCATCAGTGAAACTGTGTCATCTAACAATGTAGATAAGAGATTCTTCATATGTTACAGAGAAAAGAAAGAAGTATCTTATAAAGTATTTTATGTTGTATATAATGTCAGTTCAAAAATAAAAAATAAAATAAAAAGTCTCTCACACATGAATATGTATTTTCTGGATGACATACATTTTAAAATATTCTGGATGACATACATTTAAAATATTTATTTACTAAGCAGAAACTGAAACCATAATAATAATAGCTAATATCTTTCAGTAGTTGATGCAGTAATGCGGTCACGTGAAAGAAAACATTTGATAAACCTTAATGTCCAGCAGGGGGCGGTAAAGTGCCGTCTGCATTAATGAGCCTACCTTATTTTTATCAAGCGGCTCCTAAGAAATTAAATCATGTTGTTTTAGTATCATTATGTTCACATATAGCACGATGACTAGATGTTTGTATCTCTTGTTTACATTATTCAAGACTCACATAAAAAGTGTTTTTAGCCTATATGTCTCGGTCCAGGGGATTTATGAACAGGATTAATTTATTTGTTTGATTTGCCTTTAATTAAAAAGGCATTTAGAATAAGCTGTAAAACGAGCACCATCCAAAATAAAATACTCTTGCAGTTTGTTAGCTGAGAAATACAACACAAAGCCAAAACAATTTGACTAGTCTTATTTTTTTTTTTTTTTTTTTTTTTTTTTTTATGCATCATATTTATTTTCCACATTCCTAAATAAAGCATATAGTTCATAAATCGCTGCTCCTGTGCTGGGTCTGTGCACATACTAAAACATTTTGTTATAGCAAGATGGGAATCGTTGAAACTTTGGACAGCTAAATTCTGAAAGTTGCAATATTATTTATTTTAAGAATAGTGTTTGTGTGAATGTTTGTCAAGTTCATTGTGATTTTAAAATGTGTCTTTTATTAAGAATATCGTTTGCCCATCCTTGGGATAATAACCCTTATAAAATCCGTTTGTCCGGAGCTGGATGTTTTGGGTAATCATATGCACAGTGGAAACAATGTACGTGACGTGACAGAACGTACAGTCAGTCAATACATCGAGCTCGAGCGGGAGACAGTCAGTGCGCGAGAGATAAAAAGAAGGGAAGTCTGCCGAAGAAAAAGACGACGTCACACATCTGGACTAAACCGCTACCTGCTCACAGGATTCGGTAGGTTATCACATAGGATGATGAATTACATTTTTCTCGTGCGTAATACCTACTTTGATGCCAAACAGACTGAGTTTGATAAATAAAAAATAAATACTGCTGTCTATTGACAGCTTGACTTTTCTATCTGAGCTTGGTTTACTAAAATTACGCAATATATATTTAGTTTACTAGCAATGAAGTTTGACAGCACATCATGTGGCTTTACCTCTATCAGCATCATGTATATCTAAAACACTATTTACAGATGCTTACGGAACCGGGATTTTAAAAACATATAGATTAATATAGAACAAGCAAAATTTACTCAAATGCTTTTAATGTTGTTAAAATTTTTGCTTTCCTAATGAAATAATCGTACCGTAAAAACGCATAGTTTAAAAAACGATCACGTGTTTAGGGTGTCAAATTAAACCACACTGGGGGTCATAACGTTGTTGTAGAAAATAAACAAGTCTAAGCTTGTCAAAACTGAGAATTAGCTGGACATTTGATGTGTAGTCTCTGCTTGTGGTTCTGCGGTCACTGAGTGAGTTTTCAATAAGGGAAAGCAGGAATTTAGAGGAACATTTTTAATAATTGTTATAAATATAAATCGTTTTAAGTTCAAATATTTTTTTTTTCTTTTATATATAACTTTTCCTATTTTTTAAGACCATTGACAAACTGTAAACTGAAGACTTTGACAAAGAGATGACTTTTAACATCATACTGTAAAAAATGTTCCTCCCTCAAACATAAAGGTTCTAATAGCATCGGTGCTTCCATGAAGAACCTTTAGCATCCAGGGTCTTTATAGTGGAAAAATAGTGGGGTGTATTTTAGCTGTTTTGACTGGTCAGCATTTCATAAAATAAAACTGACCATTTTATACCTTTTAGCTTTTTGTATATCATAGTACACAGCAATACTGTTTTCAAATTTGAAAATGTCAGCTACTTTCTCTAGTTAGCTGTTAGTAGATAATCATGAACTGAATTATATCTTATATCTAGAGATTTTCAGGTGTTGTATTGATTCAGTGATCCTCAGGGAATCTTGGGTTGCATTCTTGGTGCAGCGCCTATGAACCAGTCTTGATCACATTCCCATCTAAACTGGACATTCATCTGATGTCCTTCAAGGTCCCACGACCTGAAGGTTTAAAGCAATGTTTTGGTCACATTCCTGTGTCCTCGTGGTCTCATTCTTCCCCACCCCCTGAACATTTCTGCTCGGTGTCTTTAGAGGTCACAGACACTTCGGAGCCAAAGTCAAAAGCCAGCTATGAGAAAGCTGGACTCCCAAACATGCATTTGGTAATGAAACTGAAAGTACACCTCAGAAAAGGAGGAAAACTGTTAGCTGTTGTAGCTATCACAGTTGACTTTGACTTTCAAAGTGAAGAAAAATCTCATTTTTGATGACCTAGCTGAAAACTATCATGCAAATACAATAAAATAGTAACTTTTAGTGGTGTCTGCTTGAAACAACTTGCAATTTTGTTTCCATAATGTGATATTTATAGTAAAAAAAATAAGCATTTTCATAATATGAAATATATTTTCCAGCTTTATAAAGAATAGTCCTTTACAATCCCCAGCACAAAGCTACAGTTCTTTAGGTAGACCTCTCTGTTGTGTTTCAGTCAGTTAAAGATGAGCACCGTGTGAGGAGCTGAGGCTCAAGTGAGGTCAGGTTTTAATCAAGATGGCATTGGTCAGGTATTAAGTTCGACACTCTCAATGCAATCAGGCTTCAGTGGTAATTCAATCTGGTTCCTCCTGCTTCTGATTTACCACTCTGAGGGGATTGATAAGACAGACCAACTTTCCAAGCTGCTACTGTATCCGCACGAGCTTAGAGCTTATGAAAAAGTGTGAGTCCTTGAAAAAACGAGGTTTTCTGGGTGGCCTTTTGGTGCTGGAGGCATGTACAGTTGTGTCCCCTGGCAGAGCCTTTAGGTCAGGGGTCTTGGACGGTGACCATCTGGACCTTTCGGGGGTGGTTTCCTAAGATGCTGCCTTTGTTTGCCCAAAACAATTGGAAGTTAATCTGAAGGAGATAAGAATAGCTTCACGTAGCATGCAACGAGACATCTCTTTCTTGAAAGAGGTTTTGACTGGCTGGCATCTCAGAGGAGGTGTTACAAAAACAGGCCTTCTTTCCAGGAGTCCAGGTTCTGATCTGATGCTGCTATTTGAAGGTCTGGACTACCAACTATAGCCATTTAGCCAGAAAAGAATTCATTGACAAGTGGGGATATATTTAGACCCTTTGCATTCACTATGCATTGACTTTAAATGGCACTGTAGCCAAGCCAGGATCAAGTTATGGTGTTATTAAAAATAATGAGGTCAAAACAATGTTTTAAAAAAATCGAACATCTACTGTATGAATGGATCATTTGTTCACTGATCAATAACGTGAAATGAAAGGTTCTCTGTGTTGAGTTTCTTTTGCTGTTTGTTGATCGTCAGTGAGTTCTTCACTCTAAAGCTCTTGTGCACTGTTATACATCGAACCCTTTGTCTCTGTGAGCCAGAAACCTGCAGGGAGCACACAAAGATCCTGCTGAAAGCTGCTTGACGTCTCCTACACAGATAACACAGCTCAATGTGACTTGGACACTTCATTGTTGATTGATTTCTTATTTTTAGTTTTCCTGTTACCGTGGTAACTGTTTGGTAAGTCCTTCTCCTCTGTGATCTTCCTCTCTTCCTCTCTTCCTCTTTTCCTCTCTTCCTCCCCTGGTCATGTGTCATTACTCTAATGTGTTTTGACATGGCCATGTGTGTGCTAAACTTCTTTCTGTCATAACAGAAGGGGTTTGGAAGAAAACCTAATATAAACTGCATTGGATATCAATAAAGTCAAGAGGGGCCGGTTTTCAGATTCCAGTATTGATCCGTGTAACACGATAAAATCAATCACTGAACAAAGAAGAGCAGAATCAGCATACAATTACATTGCTTAAATGACCATTAAACTTACACATGCTGTTTCTGGTGTTGATTTATAGTATCACTCTTCAGACAGTTAATCAGCTGATGCTGAATTCTTGGTGTTTTTGTGTGTTTATATTGATAGCGGTTACTGAAATCATCCTATTATAATCAGTTATTTAGTCCATACGGAAATGCATGAACATTTTAATGATTAGTGTAGGACAAATAGTGTACAGTGGTCTAGAAGCAATACCCATAATATTTACAATATATGTTTGGGGCCACTAAGTTTGTTTTTTATTTATATTTTTTTTTTTTCTGTGTTTTGCTTTCAGCAAAGATGCAATAAATTGATCAGAAGTGACAGTAAAGACATTTATAATATTACACAAGATTTATCTTTGTTTCCGCAAATATATTAAGCAGTTCAACTGTTTTCAAAACGAATAATATTAAATGTTTCTTGGGCAGAAAATCATCATATCAGAATGATTTCTGAAGATCATGTGACACTGAAGACTGGAGATGCTGAAAATACAGCTGCACATCACAGGAATAAATAACATTTCATATAAATGCATCCTTGGTGAGCACAAGACATAAAAAAGAAGAAACATTTTTTTTTTTACCGTAGCGTACTTTGGCAATTAATGCACTTAAAAGAGGTCTTTTTAAGACCTTATTCTGTTGTCGTCCTCTGTGCATTTGTTGTTTCTTTGCTCTTTTGACCACTAGTGACCACCCTCTTGTTTGAAACTCTTGGAATAGATTGACCACGACTCAGACAGCAGGTGTTTCTTTCTCTAGATAAACATCTTGGTCTTTCTTAAGCAGCCTGTTTCAGTGGATTTCATTCAAGATTTTAATAACTACATTGAGCCAAACAGTGGCTAGGGGCATCTTAAAGTTTGCTGGTAGTGCTGGATTGAGCAGATCAGGGACCAGTTTTGCATTGGTTTTGAAATATGCCTTGAGATAATTGTAAAAGATAGCAGATCTCGAGAGGCTTCGTCTTCCTGTGGCCATGATAACCAGGTCAGAGGAAGGGCTTCAGCCCACATCGAAATAACATATAAACATATATGTTTTAATATAGGTTTTGATATATGTGACATATATAAAATTGGCAGTTTCCTATATTATATGTGCATATAAACTGCATATATGTTTCATATATGTGCATATATCCTCATATAAGTCCTCTCCATGTGGGAGCATTCAGCTGGGAGCAGGAGAAGGGAAGTCATCATTGCAATTACGCTTCGAGTTAATAAAAGTTCTTTGAACTGCTTTTATTAAATGCTGTTTTTTATTTAGATTCTGTCAGCTGCTGCAGATCTTCTGTGTTTACCGTTAACCAAGAAACTGCTGAAAGTGAGAGGTAATTAATGGCATTACTGTGGGACAGTGTGGGGTGTTTCTTGGGAGGCAGAACGTTTGGAAGTCCATTTGAGTAATTGTGTGTTTATATAAATCTTTCAGGACACGCTGTTCAGTCTGAATGATTCAGTTCTATTAAAAGTTTAGTGAGGGCTAATGCCAATTATTACATGTCATTATACAAAATATTTCACTGCAGAGTGTTGCAGTGTTGCAATGACCAATCAAATTCAGGATTTTTCTATACTGAGCTACTTTAGCTATACTGTAAATATACGAAAGTTCAATTAAAATTAAAGAATTATAAAACTTTTTTTTTCATAAACTAGCTCAGTGTCCAGTCTGAGATTGAAAAGCATCCTCTGCTCAGAACTGCATGCTCGATTTGAGATTAAGATTTTGGCCCCGTCCACACGGAGAAGGAGCTTACCCCAATCCGATCTTTTTTTTCCTCGTCTCAAGAAATATCCGCGTCCACACGAAACCGCATAATGATGTAGTATACATGCCAGACCAGTATGTGGCGCTGTAATTCTGACACAGAGATACACTAAAAACGGAGAAGAAGACTTGGACTATGCTCATAAACCTTGTGCGTGGTACACAATCGAACATGGAATAATACATTTATTAATCTGTGTTAATGTTAGTTAATAAAAAGACAATCGTTCAGTGTTTGTTCATGTTTTTGTTGCTATTACGTGACGTAGAGGTGTCTGACTAGGGAGGAGACGTGGGCTGATGACGTCATCGTTTCTGAAAATATACGGATTAGCCGTCCAGACGAAAACGCAAAGATGGCATTTTCGAATTTATCCACTTTGGGACCCGGTTTCAAAAAATAGCGGTTTCACCTTACGAAAACGCCGGATGAGTGTGGACAAAACGCCTATCCGATAAAAAATTTGTGCGTATTCACAGAAACGCGTCTCCGTGTGTGGACGGGGCCTTAGTCTTGAAGTCTGAAGTTATCCTGAGAATTCAATGCTCTGGAAATCTGCGGTGACCTCAGTCCTCAGTCCTGTTTTCACCTGGCTGTCTTCTGCCTGGCCGTTTGTAAACTTTTAACCTGTCCTCTTCTTTAATAACAGGCCAAGAATGCATGGAACTCTTCTTTGCGTTGCCTTTCTCTCCATGTGTAAAAATGACAGAAGGAATGAGAAATGGGATGTTGAGTGACTTTAAAAGAGTCAAAGTGTCACAAAGTTCTTTCTCATTAGTTTTATTAATACCACACTTATAGTGAAGTATCAAAAATAGCAATATAGTCTTTGATTATCAATATTTTATATATATATCTATCTATATATATATATATATATATATATATATAGATATATATATATATATATATATATATATTTTTAGTGTCTTCCGCACAGTTTGGCCTTGGATTCGACAATATCACACAACTGGATCAATGTAGCTAATTTTACAAAAGACCACGTCCCCTCCCCCTCTGAACGGAGATGTCAAAGGTTGCTGACCTCTTGCTTTCATGTGCATTGAGCATCTCTCAGGGGGTGGGCTGCTCCCCTCCAAAGCCCTTCACATCAGCTAATATATCTTTGTTTGGACCTGAAAGCTGTTTTCTTACATTTTGTTTTCCCACATGACAGATTTTACTGTAAGAGATAAAGCAGCACCAACAGTAAAATAAATTATGTGCAGATTTGGACAGAAACTATTTTACTAAATATTGTGCTTTTTTCTAAAAATGTAACTTTTAATAATAATAGATAGATAGATAGATAGATAGATAGATAGATAGATAGATAGATAGATCTAAATAGATAGAATATTAAATGATATTTACAAGACAAGTATCCCAGTATTGATATATATATATATATATATATATATATATATATATATATATATATATAAAATGTAGCCAGATTTTCGAAGCTGTGGGTGGCCACAATGTAAATGTTTAAGAACCTAATGTTGGACAGGACGTGTCCTCCTCGTTGTCTTATAGTGGCTGTGACTGTAATGTTGAGTTCAGGCCTGTGAATATGCAAATTTTATGCTCCAGCGTTTATGAAGACATTAGATTTCAGGCTTGAATCCCAGCCCCAGTTGTTGTAATTATACTGAGTTTGTACAGTTTAAAGGGAAGGAAGAGCATAGAGGATTGTGTTGATGTGATAGTGTGCTTGGACTTGGCACAGATGGATGTGCGTCTCCTCGTCTCCTGGTAATCCTGGGCACTGAAGAGCAGGACGGTCCTTATCTGCAGCACATGGGTCCCGGTCCTCTTCCTCCACCTCTCCTTCAAAAGGCTGAGGTTTTCAGCGCACACAGCTTATCTGCACCAGCCTCCAGTCATTTGCTAGGAAACATGTCTGGAAACAAATCCAAGGAGTTGGATTTGAAGGAAGACATGTCACGATGAAGGACGAGGAGGCTTTGTGAGCACTGTCACACATAGTTGTGCTTCAACACTTCATTAGCAACGTTGAGCTGAGCATTTGAGCCAGGAACTCTTTAGATAAATCATAAAATATGCATCTGTGTAACTATTGCTTCAGTTAGTGCAGTGGTTCTCAAAAAAACAACCTTGTTGGACATATGACGTCTCTTTGTAAACACTTCTGGTTCCATCGTCCCCAAGTAAATGTTTTTTTATGGGATTTTGGTTAAATCCAATATAATAAGGTCCATGGTTAACTCAATCTGAAGATACTTCACGTTTAACTTCACATCATAAAGCAGACCAGTTTCATCCCACTCCAAATTTTTTTTTCTCGGTGGCTAACAAGTTGCTAAATGGGACTACAGGAATTGGCGGAGACAATTCTTCTTTTTTTCAATTGTGGTATTTTCTAATTTATGGTACAATTAATTTTAGAATAACCAATGAATACTTTTCCCCATTTTATACTGTTGTTCGACAATGGATTTTTGCTTTGCCCCGAAATGCAACTAAAGGTCTTTGGATGGAAGATGCACGTTGCATCACCACTTTCCTACAGATGCAGATCTGGGTTCACAACACAAGGTAAACTCATATTTTGATCATTCAGTGCAAATACCACATTTTTACCATGGTCACCATGATACAGAGTGCTTAAAGCCACGCTAAAATTACATGTTTACGGCCAAATGAAGCTGTTAGGAAGTAGAAAGATGGATGGATTTTCTCTTTAGGTACAAAGGTGTGCCTTTTGAAAAGGTAACGCTCCAGTGACATTTTTTGTACATGTGTACAATACAGATCTGTAGCTGTATCTGTAAGTTCATGATAATGGTTGATATTTAACATTTATTTTAATAAACCATTTCCAAATAATTAGTTTTTTACTTATTTATTTATATATTGTTAAACATTTGAAGATACTGCTTGCTATAGTGCATTCTGCTCAGCTCTCAGTACAAATGTGTGAAAGATTGACTTTTTATAAAGTGCTTGTGCTATTATAGCACTGGTTCTCACATAAATTGGTTGAAAAATAGAGAAAAAACTAAATATAAAAATAAATAAATAAAATCAGGAGAAAATAAAGGCTATAAAGAAAACAACCTTGAAAAAATATACTGCTGGGGAGATGCTATTGAGATTATTTTATTATTATACAGTAACCTATAATTCTAAATGATTTTGCAAGGAGTGTTGTGGTTGTGATCTTTTTTTGGTTTAGTTTTCAGTTTTTCCGTTCTCCTGCCATGGTTTTTTTATTTAATTAGCTCCACACCTGTTTCAGTTCTCCCAGTTAAGTTGTCCTTTCTCTTTTGAGTGTTACAAGCTGATTGTGCGTAGATAAGATCCCTGAAGTTGCAAAGACTAAAATCTCAAAACCGAAGAGATATTCTTTATAAAAGTTAAGACTCTGTCACGCCCCCTTTAAACATCTCATTCAAACACGCCCCCACATGTCTACATCACGATGTGGAAATATCTGCATAATGCCGGCCAAATGTTGACGCAAAGAAAGAAGACGTGGTTTCAAAATAAAAATTAGTTTTTCCTTGGGAAAAATCGGTGCTATCGGTGCAGTGATGTTAAAAAAAGAGCATACAGTATATAGACAAATGTATTTTTTATATATAATTATTTGAATCATTATCATGGAACATGTTTCTAAAAAAAAAGTTTGAAAAAGTTGTCAGAAATATGGTGAATGCTAGCGACCATGGTGTAGTTCATTCATAATCTAAGTTTAGCTTTTTAGTTCTTTCGCTTACATTAAGGCTTCCAAATTCATAGTATATTATAAGATTATCTTGATAGACAAAGTGTGTAAGTGTTATGAACTATGGTTGAACACAGAACTTGTACACACAGCAGTATCTGAAAAGCCCCATGACTTCTCCAGTTGATCCTGCTGGATAAGGATTTTAGTTTTTTTGCACAATTTCTACATAAGATAAGAAAAAAAGCTTTCATGGTAACACTTTAGTTTGGGAACCAATTCTCACTATTACCTAACAATTACTTTTTCCTCAATAAACTAATTTGCTGCTAATTCATATTTAGTAAGGTACTTGTTAAGTGTTAACTCAAGAGTTAACTTTTTATATGGGTAAAAGACCAATAGGGTTTTTTTAAGCATCAAAAGAATAAAAGTTAAATGCTGCTTTTTTTGAGCAAAAAATTAGGCAATCATACATTTTAACCATGACGACACTCACTAAAATGATGTTCAGTGGAACAATAATTTATATACTTTTACATGAACATATCTGTTACACTGAATGACAATGGAACTTTATTTCACCAATATTTTTTCATTTTATTGTCAGAAAAACAATATTTGAAACATAAAAGTAGAAAATTAACTTGCATTATGTTTTCTGTGTATATAAAATCACTTTTGTAAATCGAATTTGATTCAGACACCAAAACGGGACATCTTATCTTTGACCCATATTTTTTATAAAATGGCATATTTGATATATTATTATTCAGTCAGTTTAATAACCCTGGGTGTTAAGGCAGTTGAGGTAGTTCTCTGGTTTAGCAGTATGTAATCGTTCTCTCCCTTCAGCCGTAATCTGACTTGCCCTTTATCTTGGCTTGTCTGCTCAAGTACGTGCTGTTCACTTCAACTGAAAAATTGCAGGCAAGAGTAACTTGATTTACATGTCTTAATAGAGTACAGAGTGTGTTTTTCATGAGCTGTACCCTTTCTGGAAACCCACTGCTAACATGATTTAATGCATTTATGTTATTGCTGTTATTTTGCAGGACAGTTTAACTAAACTTAAAAAGCACAAAATCACTATAATCCCAAGTAGAGCTGTATCATCTGCCCTGCTCTTTGCATTTATATACCCTCTATTATCAAACTTGTGCACAAATACAAAACCCATAGGATTTTTTCAGTTATTATTTATTCATTTTAAATTCTTTGGAGGTACTGAATGAACCGGACAGACTTGGAAACGGTTCAGGAGATTCCTTCTCTAAGGGGATGAACCTCATAAAATTCACACTCTGTAACTGTTTCTCTCTCCACAAGCTGTTTTGTTTCAAACTAGAACTCTGTCCAAATGTTTTAGCATTCCTCCAACTCTTCTGTGCTCTGCACAAAGCCGGTTAAGCCCAAGGTCAGCACAGGGGAGATGGGGAGATGGGGTGATGGGGAGATGGGGTGATGGGTGGGGAGTGAGAGCTAACGGGGAGGGTTTGCCAAAGTCACGGTGACCATGACCCAGTGCTGGACTCCACATTCTAGCTGAGAGAAAAAGAGAAAAGACCACTGGCTCTCAATCCTTGCCTGATCTCTGCTTGCATATATGGATTCTGGACAAAACAGAGATCAGTCTTACCAATGAGCTCAGTGCCACAGCTTTCCTTAGACTCCCACCAACAGTAAACACACATCATCTTCTCTTTAAAATCCCTTTTTATTGGAGGAATTTATTGCATTGCATGCTACTGTTTTGATAGTGTTGATACCGTTTCTTACAGATAATATCATGAGGATGTTTGTGTTTGTCTTGCGTTTGTGCTCTCTATGGGCTTTTTTGATCATTGTCGGTTTAAGTGCCGGCGATGCAGTGCTTGCCAGGTATTGCTAGAGCAACAAACAAAATCAGGCCCCCAAATTAAAATAAATCAAAATTAGTTGAAATCTTTTGTTTTGGAAATAAGATTAGCATGTCGCTTTAGCCTCATCGTTTTCACATCATGGACTCTGAACAATCTAAGCAAACCGTCTAAACTGAATTATAGATGCAGACTCTCATAGGAGGAGTTTTAAATGATAGTTAGATTCAGAGATCTTCAGATTTTATTCTTGAATATGAAAAAAGGTCTGGACCTTGGTGAACTCGTAGCTGATTATTATAGCTCTATATGCAAACAGACTTCATTTATGTCACAGAAAGATGAACATTTTGCTGAAAATGCACAATACATTCTAACAACCACTCAAAACCAGCTTCCTCATAGATAGCAATGCCTCAGCAAACACCCAGAAAACTCCAGCAGAATCATGACGACGAGCCCTAATAAGTGTGGTTTGGTGAGGGTTTCCTTTATTGATGAATTTGGTGATTTTTCTTTTTTTGTCAGATTTATGGGTTTGTCCTATTTTTTTTCTTTTTTCTTTTTATCTCTGAGAGTTGAATACAGTAAATACAAATCCAATGGACTCTTGGAGCTGTTGTGTTTTGGCTGGATCTCATCTGACCTCCGGGAGCATCCGGACTCGTGGCCCTGCCGCTCATGATAAGAGAGAGGGCAAATATTTGCTCATGAGGAACATATGCTACGGTCTTGATGGCCGCGTTTCCTCAGATAAACTCTCTTTATGTCACATTAGAAGACTTCTTTAGAACTGCTGCTGCCAGATAGTTGAGTTTTATTGGATAATTGAGTTATAATGGTGTGCGGCACACGCAGTAGGGCAAGTGATTGTCTTCTTTGGCTGCTCTTTCGCGTGTCTAAAGTACATGGTGCGGACTTATAAATTAAATTTGAGAAAGTCCGTTCATTTAAAACTTTGACACTTCAAAAAATTCTTAAAGGGCATATCGGCTGTCCATTTTCCACAAGTTGATATGATTCTTTAGGGTCTGAAAAATCTGTAACATGGTTTGGTAAAAATTTCTCAATGCTAGAGTAAAACAACCAGGGCCAGCTCCAGGCATGGGCAGGCGTGGGCTGAGCCCACCCAAAAAACGGTCTTGCCCACCCAATCCCAATCTGAATTAGATAAAGATTACGTTGTTATTTTTAATGCATAGATTACTACGGCGCATGAGCATGCATACAGTAAGTGTCTAAAATGCATAGGCTATACAGTTAAAAGCTTACCCATTTTGACTTGCTGTTAATGTTGAATCTAAGAATTACTTTTCTATAGCAGCAGCTGGCTTGACTGTATTATCCAACTATTCAACAATTTATTTTCTCAAATTCTGTTGTTTTGAAATGAAAGTTGGGCTGTCATTTAAGTGATTTATGTAATTCATAATTATTGTGATGACAATAGCATTTTTCTGTCTTGCGCTTTCAAGATTTTAGGATAGCAGTCAAGAACCGGCCCTGAAAACAACACCCTTTTACCCTGTCAAAAACATCTCTATTTTTAGAGGAAGCCGTTTTATAGCATTTTCCTTTAAATGTAAATGAGCTCTGCTGACCCCGCCCCTCTCTTCCAGCTGCTCTACAGAGACTGTTGCAATGGCAGACTGATGACAATCACTCAGGGCGTGTCTATGGTAATACGCCAGTCCAGTCTGTGCTGAAACGCCACTGTCAATCAAAATATCGTGGGAGGGGCCTGTGTGTGTGAAGTCACAAAGATAGGCATCCGAGATAGGCTAAATTCGAGAAAGGGGTAAAAAAAAAATTGAAGATTGAAAAAAAAACACTGGGTGGATTTTTATCTTTATAGGTGTTTGTGTACACACACTGCCAACACACATTCCAGTTCAAACAACTAGTAAAAGTGCATGTAACAAAGTTTTCTGATGAAATGGGAGAACTTTATATGATGAAAATATTCTCTTTAAGTTTTTATTCATATATAAACATTGATCAATGCACGTACATTGAGCAACAAATATGGTCAGTGACTGCTCAAACAAGCTTGATTGATGCAAATGTTCAGTAAATATATATATATATATATATATATATATATATATATATATATATATATATATATATATATATATATATATATATATATATATAAAAGAAGGCATTAAAGTACAGAGGGAGATTATATAGGAGATTGCATATTGTTGTGTTCCAGCTAACAATAACTGGATTAAATTTAGAGTTTCGTCTGAAACTTTCTATCAGTGTAACATGTCTTTATGATCGATTACAATAACTCAAATCTCATCACAAAACACATCTAGAGTAGTCATCCGAGGTCTGATTTGATAGCAGTCTGACTGTTCCCAGCACAGCTGATTTGCAAGGGAAGGGGTTTGTGTCTGTGTCAGCACTAGACAATAGTTTGAACCTGCCTGTCCCTTACGAAAGGAAAATATATTTACCAATATATTTCTTAAAATATATTGTGATATATTGTAATATATTATTTTCCCTTTTTATTTTCTAATATTTTATATTTTTGAATACATTTAATAATATATTGATGATACATATATTATATAATATATTGCAAAATATACAAATGATTGCCGCTTTCAATATATTGCAATATATTGGAAAAAAATAAATATATATAAGAATATATGCTAATATATTACATGATATTTTCCAATATAATGCAATATATTTTTGTTTCATAAGGGTTTTTAAGTCACAACAACAACAAAAAAGCAAGAAGATTTAAATTGTCAACCCTATCACTGTGGGCAACTCACTCAGCTTTATCAGCATGACACTACAGTTACCCTCCACACACACACACACATACATACACACACACACACACACACACACACACATACACACACACACACACACACACACAGCAGTTCTGATGCAGCAGAGGCTGCCCGGGGTCAGAGGATCATGATGGATACAGTTGAGTGCTCCGCGAGGAAGTGGGGAGGGGGTGAGGACAAGGGTCTTTCCTGTAAACATTAAAGACCCTCATTGTTCATTTGTCACTCACTCATTGAAGGTGGCTGTGTGACTCTGAAGAGGGGAAAGTTACAAACGCTTTTATTGAAATTGATTACAGGTTGATCTGCCGAGTCATACAATTGTTTTGATTAAATAGCATCCATGTATTGTTGAGCAACATACTTAATTTCATATAATTCATATTCAAAAGCAAAGAATGGGCACCAGGTGACATTAGTTATAATAAAATAGCACATTAATCTGAAATTTACCATTTGTGACCCTGGACCACAAAACTAATTTTTTTAAATGTTTTATTTATACATCATCTGAAAGCAAAATCATCTTTCCATTGATGTATGGTTTGTTAGGAGGACAATATTTGGCCGAGATACAACTTTTTGAAAATATGGAAACTGAGGGAGCAAACAAATCTAAATATTGAGAAAATTGCTTTTGAAGTTGTCCAAATTACATTCTTAGCAATGCATATCACTAATCAAAAATTATGTTTTGATATATTTACGGTAGGAAATTTACAAAATATCTTCATGTAGCATGATCTTTATTTAATATCCTAATGATTTTGGGCATAAAAGTAAAATGTATAATTTTGACCCATACAATGTATTTTTGGTTTTTGATACACATATACCCCAGAGACTCAAGACTGCTTTTGTGCTCCAGCGTCACACTTAGGCTATAATGTTATCAGAAGACTAATGAGAGATATAAGAACTTTCATAAAATGCATAATTTGATAACTTCCAAAGATTCAAAAGTTAGAGCATTGCATTTATGTAAACCTTTTTGACTCATTGGAAACGGCAGACTTTGTTCCAATTACATACATCCCAACAATATATCAGAACTATACCAATAAATTTGATTGGTTTATGATTTATTTTATAGTTTGTGCCAATTTCAATATTTTTACATTCAGATTACTTCAGCTGACATCTACTGGCCACAACTTCATTTTTAAAATTAAAACACTAATAATTTAATAAGAGTCTTAATAAAAGTTTCAAAATGAATTTCTGTTTTTATACTGTACAGTATGAAAAAATGAATATCATTTTGTGATGCCTAAAATCATCCATTTAAAACTGATAAAACAAAGTTTAGTTTTTAATCTGTTAGAAAAAGTATTCAGGATTTACATTTATCAGTAAATTTGATCAACTTATCAGTTTTTGGACATATTATGAAAATAATGATCAGCTTATCTGTTTCGATCATGTCTAACGGGGATTTCTAATTACAGTTTTACCAATGAAAATACAGCATTTGCATTTGGTACCAACACTTTGGCTTTGAGGAAAAGGTGTAAAACTTTGGTGGAGATTTTCCAGTGAACCAGATGTGCAAGATCAGTCAAGAATTGAAATAGCCTTGTATTGTCTTCTTAATGTTTGTAATGTTCTTTTATGAAACTATCACAAACATTAAATGACAATGCAAGACCTCAGGCTCATATGGTTGAACGACATGGTGTCTTGACCAGCACTGCCATTCCTCGCCTGAATAATGATGGATGAAGCGTCAAAGCAGGAGGAATTGTGTCAGGAAGCACATCTGACCTCTCTTTGGCCCTTGTCACCTGATAAGGCTTGTCTGTTTTTATAATATGTGTTTCATGTGGCACAGGACTATAAAACAATCCCTCTTTTTACACTGTAACAAAAATGTCTGCCTATAAAGAATAAGAGCAGGACAAACAAACCATTAGGAACCAGGAGTGAATGTGTGAGTTTAACAAATGTTTAAGCCAAAATGAGCACTTGTGTTGAAACAAGAACAGTTCAGTTTGTCTATTTCCTAATGTCAGCCAGTCATCAGTGCATAACAGAAACCGATTAACAAACCATACTGAAAAAAAAAATGCATTTAACCCAGTTGAACTATTATTGTCTCTAGTGAATAACAGCTGTGGTCTGTGTTGTAAAATGCAGGGTTGGGTTCATCGTCAGGTCTCCGGTTTATTGGCCAGAGCAGCCTTGCGGTTCTTCACACAGATTGAGCTTTTTGTTTGTTGTCATGGTATCAAGACGCTTGATTTTCCCATGGACATCACAGATTTTGGAATAAGACTTAGTTCTCATTGTTTTATCGTTGAGAATCCACTCCCTATAAAGGAAAACTAGTCATGTTGATGCAAATAGGTCTCAAAATTAGTGTGATCATTGGCTGTTTGAGCACGTGGCATCTACACTTTGGCTTTGAGGTGTAAAATTGTATTTGACCTTTTCCAGTTAGCCAGATGTGCACAAAAGATTCACACGTTGATTATTTATACTTGTTCAAATCAATTCAATCACCTCCTAAATGAAGCCGGCTCAGATGTTTTGATGCTTCTTCAGTTCTCAAGTGCATCTCCAATTATGGTTGATAATTTAATGTTCTGGCCAATAACTGATAAATGGCTGATGTTAACACTAAAACACTAAACACTAATCACTAAAATCAGTCATTTTAAATGTTCATAGATTAACATTATATGAAAATAAAATACTCATTTTGAGATGTGTTAAAGATTACATTTAACAGTGTTATTGAATTATTAGTGTTTTTAAAGATTAACCTTAAGTGAACTTTACATGATGGCAAAGGTAATCCAAATATAAAATGCTAGAAATGAGTATGCACAATTAAATAACAATATTGGCTGAAAAAAAATGTAAATTAAAAATTTTGGCCAGCGACTGTTTATATTGTAAATAGCTTCTTTTCCAAAGTGTTCTTGCTTGTATTGCTGAATTGCACTAATAGGAGGTTTTCCAAAAGGTCTTTGGTAATTACTGCCGTAAAGCATTTGTCTAAGTGCAGGATTTAGTTGAAGGTTAAATTAAAGCCATTTACTCCAGCTGAATGTATGGCAAGGTCAACACTCTAATCAGGGCTTCGGTCACACAAAGGCCAGTTTTTGACTCTAATAAATGAGCCCAGCCCTCCCACGATCCCACCCCGCTGCAGTCTGCCGACCGTATCTCGGGGTCGCCCTCTTATTTTCCAGTCACTTTTATAACTGGACAGTAAACTTCCAGTGGCTTAATGATGATGACTTCTTCATCTGCCCAAATACTCCTTTTGTTGATCCTCCTAGGGCTCCACCCCCTTAAACCCTGGCTAACCTTGGCCCACCACTCCCCCTGTACACTGTTGGACTAATCCTCTCCCCAGGCTGTCACCTCCACCCCCCACAAACCAATCCCTGATTGACCAGTCAGGGATTTCTCTCTCTCTGCCGATTTCAGCTTTGGCTTTCAGCTCGTCGTGTTGCCTCCCCCAAATCCTCACATAAACCCCCCAAGTGGCATGTGGCCAAGTATCGGGGGTTATCTCCATGGCCCTGGTTCATATTCGCCTCACCGGAAAGGCCCAGATTTGCACTTCAGGACCCCCGCAGGAAGTCTGAGAGAGGCCTTTAATAGGCAAATGAGTGCAGGGCTTAGGGAACAACAACCTGCCGGCGGTGTGACAAGCGGCGTGCGACCTCACGCCCGGAATAGCCCTTACGTGGTCAGGGAGACCGAACATGATGGGGCAGCATTGGCTTTCACGTGATGGTGACATCGTCAGGCTGTGTTGTAAATGGCCTGTGTTAAAGTAGATTTGTTTTTTCTGACGCTGAGTAGATAGCTCCTGAAGACCTCAATGAGGTGTGGCAATTGCCACCTCTATCTATCCCTCCTACACAGCTGATGCTCATTTGTCACTGCGTTAAAATCACGTTCTGCTCTCACCTTATCCATGTGATTCTTAGTTGTTGTTTTTTATAAGCATGCAAGGATGAGGATGTCATCGCACTTCTAAAAACACACACTCAATAAAACAATCAAACAGTTCTTATAAAGAAGCTAAAGCCACTCTTTTCAAAGCTTACTTGTCTCAATAATCGTGCACTGGTTTACCCCAGCCTGGGATTCAGTTTTTCCCAAATTTAGATTGAGTTGCTCCATTTGGATTCAATTTGTGGCATTTGATCAGAATTGCGTGTTTCCTCATAAACAAGTAGAGAACTAGAGTCACATTTCTAACAGCTTGCATTTTACAGTAATTGTTTCTGCTTCTGCTTCTGTTTTTTTTTTTTTTTTGGCCCAGATTCAAAGTATATTTGGATTTAGTTTGTCCGATTGAATTTTGATCGAGCACTTTCTAACCAATGTCGGGAAACCTTGTACATTTTGAACTCAACTTATGCTCTGTCTGGTTTGCCCAAAACTATGTTGTTGGCCCAAATTTGGATTAAGTAGCCTCACTTGTATAGTTTTTCTTATAGAGCTTGGGAAACTACGTCACTGCGCATTGCATTCTGGGTAGTCGCGGCCATTTTTGAGGACACGCTTATCAGTAAAAGTGAAAGTGAAAGTGACATGACATACAGTGTAAGATTACATATAAAGAAAAACTCAACAAGGAAGCAAAGATGCGGTATTTAGAAAAAAATCAAGACAATCAACGAACTCAATCTGCACGAACACAAAGAGTGGTCGGATGATCTTAAAGAGCTGCCGCTCGTAACCTTCCCCAATGTGTTTTCTAACCTTGTTTGTAGTGTCAGAGCGTACACCTCTGATCAGTTTAAAAATGATAAATCTCTCGAGTCTCACCTGCAGTTTACAAATGGATGGGTGCAGAACCTACACATTTTCCGTGTCAACGAGCGAGTTACACGGCCCCTTTACTTTTTAATATGCGTTATTGTAAACTGTACAAATTAACCTCAGTGTGTTATGATGCACAAATAAAGAGATACAGAATTGATCAATTTTGCAGTTTATTACTGTAACAGGTGGTATGCAATATGCATAACACTGATAATGCAGGAGATGTGGTTCATGCATAGGTAACATTTAATGTAACGTTAAGTCTGTCAAATCGATTAATCACATCCAAAAAAAAGTTGTTTATATAACGTACATTTCTGTATATTTATATATATATATATATAAATGCACATACATACGTGTGTATATATCAGACCAAAGGGACAATCCTTCTTTTCCTTCTTACTGCTGCTAACCAAGCCATGTGACGCCGCTTTGTTAACTTGGAGACCTGAGATCAAGATGCGGTTTTCCAACGGGAAAGCTGAAAAATCGCACTCCATTCAAATTATTTTTCCATGCCGGTTATGAGTACGAGTATGGCAGTTAATTACACAACAAGGTTTTACCATTGTAACTTATTTTTTAGCTGTAGAGAGCAAACAAAACAGTCTATTATCAATACAATACAATACATACAGCAGCGTCCGTGTCCTAAAGTCCCAGAATGCATTGCGTTGCTGACGTCATGTTCCCAGACTCTATTGGGTCTGGCTTGCTTTTCTCCAGAAAGAACCCAAGAATAAATTACATTTCCAAAAAACTCTGGGCTTTTGTTGGTCAAAAGATTCACCAAGTTGTATTGGTCTCACTGGATCTAAACAATGTTGCTTTCTCTCTGGAATCAGGCAGTTTTTCTGTACCTCGAGAGAATGGAGCACTTTTTAAAGGGAAGTAGGGAACAAAACAAAGCAGATCTCCTAAAGATGTTGAAAGAGCCACAACCACACGACACATCTATTCTCAGGTGGCAGTGGAAAAGATACTTCCCATTGTGAGTGCCCAGGGCTGGAGACTCAAAGCAGTGCTGAAGGATGGGCGAGAGGAGGGTCAGCTCACTCACTGACTCTTTTGTTTTACCCACAAGCTCAATTGAGCAAAGGAACCCTCCGCTTTGCTCTCTTTCTCCTTTTCCAATGACCCATTAAGGTCTGACAGTGTTAAAGCCAGAGACTTGACTCGCTACTTCGGTTACCCAGAATACTGAACTGCTGCATTCCATATGCATTTTTTCTACAATCTTAAAGACAAATAGTATGTAAAAAAGTATTTTCCACAAACAAAGGTACTTTTTAGCTAAAATATCAAGCTTTTGTCAATCACAACTCCTTAAAGTTTTAAAGTTTAGTCCGTACACATTGTGTGGTCCAAATGGTATCTGAAGGAGAAACCTTGCAATTAAAAGAATCAATGTTTAGACAAAGCCCCCAGATTAGCAGGAATGACTGCATTAATGACTCTGGGAGGCTAATAAAGCCCTCTGAGGGCGGGAGGTCATTGTTTAAAGCTGACTCCCATACTGCTTTAGCCCATATCTGCTTATTCTTATTAGGGTGAGAATAATAATAATAATGTTGAATGAGGCCATTTTTATCAATTTGTGTTATTTAAATGTTTTTCAATATTCTCACCAAGCATATGCCTGTAATGCATTGTTTTGTTGACATGGCTGTTTTGTTGTTTGCTTGACAAATTCAATGCGTCTTTAACTTTGACAAATGCATTTCATGTTGCAGTTCTCAGCACACGCTTTGAACCATTGCGTCAAGTCAACTTTTTGTTCCATGGACAGGGCTGTTATCAATTATTAACAAATCCTACTACTCCCTCTAGACAATATTGGATCTTGGGTGTGTTGATTAAATCTAATGTGTATATTTAGCCTCTAAAGTCATCTGATAGGGTTGAGCTGATGAAACTTAAGGTAACACTTTATGCCAGAATAGAGTGAGATTATTAAAATTTTTGGATCTTGGATACATAGTGACTCATAATGAATGGTAACATTTCACAAAACGGATAGTACTGGTTTATTTAAATACAGTTCCTGTTTTCCAAGGTCCTGAAACAACATGGTCAACTGAGTTACAATATTTTGCCATTATCTTGAGAGATAAGAAGAGACATGGAGTCATTGTTAGAGAACCTGGAGCACCAGGGGAACCCGATCCACCTGTATTTGCATTCAAATCTCTTTCACTTCCTCTGAGTCACTTCTCCGCGGCACGCTGTAGGAAATGATCAATCCAGTAACATGCAAAACGTCAATCTCCTATCAAGTTGTTTAGACCAGATGAGTCCCTGACACTTGGCTATTTACAATGGGCCTAAATTCTTATTTTATTGTCAACCTCCAGCGACAACAGACAAAATGTGGCCCCACATTCTTTAGCGAGAATCCCTAGTTTGCCACTGGTGTGCCCTATCAGTAAAATGGCCCCAGTAAAATGGGGAGCAGCAGAAGGGAAGGAAAATTATCCTTCGCCTTACGTCGTACCCCCATCTGCGAGCGTGGCACTTACGGGTCTCCGGTGTCACGTTAAGAGAGGGGCATCTGCGCATCGTGCTTGGCAAACGCAGCACGCGTCTGGCGTGTGGAGGTGCCTTGTCTCTATTGTGCCATGCCTGGCGGTATGGTCCTTTCCCCAACAGCATCTGTCACCTTAGGGGGTCAGCAAGGGCCAAGATGAATGAATCCTGAGAGAATGCCCCTCTCACACCACAGAGCAAATGGCCGAGAAGAGGGAGGGGGCAAGAGGAATGGGGGGAGGGCCTGTTGTTTGTGTATGTGAGTGCTGGAGGGTTTGTGTATTCAGAGCCACTGAGTACAGGACAGAGAAGGTGGCTCCGCTCGAGTTCCTGAAATCAGGCATTGCTGCCCCAACTCTGGACTATCATGACCAACGAGCTGTTGGCTCGCAACAGGGACAAGGAATACTGTCACGTCGCGCTCAGCCTTGGCACTGCTTTTGGATATCAGAAGGACGTTTGCTATGGAAATAGGCTGTTTGTGTTTTAGTTGCTTTAAGGTCTTCAGAGGGATTTGAGGCACACTCCACACCCTGGCTGCTTATAAGGTACAGAAGCGTCATGTTAGTTTCTTTGACACTCACCGGCTCCTGCTAATACGGTGTCAATGGCCATGGCTCTTAGCGCCCCATTTATTTAAAGATATTTGCATTGGCTAATTTCTGTCCCATCCCCCTGCTTGAAGTTTTGCTCTTTAAACTCTCTTTCTTGTCTCTGAATGTAAAAAAAAAAAAAGTGTGAATTGGTCAGTGATGGATGCCGAGTCAAAACTTATTTAACAGTTTTACTACTCTTTTTGTTCAGATGTACCTAAATTTAGGAATTGCTGAAATCATGCATTGTGTTGTTAGTCTAAATCGTTGTACCTTATAAAGGAGCTGTTCTTATAAATCCCACCAGACATTTTCTTGTGAAACAAATGTTGAATTTGTTGCCTGAAAGTGCATTGAAAGCAAGATGTCCTCTCCCACTGTGATCAGTTTCATGTATTTATGAAGATAAGGAAGGAAACAAAAGAGGGAGTGGATTGAGAGAAAGACAGAAAGGTATTTAGTGGTACAGTGCAGTGTGTGACTGTAACCACATTTACTGCAACATGTGGCACATTTCATCTAAACCTTTTATTTAGCATTTCATTTAGAAATATAACATCACTCTCTATGCAATTTAACATTGCTGTATAAATACGACGATTTTACTAGAATAAGAAATCAAAAGATCTGCATTCTGAAAATATCCATACAATTGCAAAGGCATAAATATATTTATCATGTTGTTCAGTTTTATAAACCAAATCTCTCCACCAGCTAAGTGCATTCTTGCTAAATGTTTTGTCCTGGTTGCTATTAATAATAATAAAGTTTTATATGGACATATTCAAAATCTACTTTACAAAGTTAGGTCAAGAAATGATTGCATCAGACTGCACGTGGCACCCAAACAGTGACTGAAATCTCCACATGTTGCGTCTATTGGGCAACGTAAGTGTAAAATTGTTAATCTGAGACAAAACAAACATTATCCGCAAATCAAACAAACTTGTAGCTTTACCTAATTATCTATGTCTGTGGTTTGGTTTGTTTGGGCTACTTAAAGTGTTGTGTTTCCCTTCTTGACTATTTCAGGATCCCCTAGTTTATACTTGTACAGCTTTGGGTTTCTTTAGTTGGGATTGGACATCCTTGAACACACCATTTGCGTCACACCAAGTCCTTGCTTGTCGGTACACTTGTTTTGTTTGGTGAAAGAAGCATGTTTACTGCCTACTAGTGTCATACTGAAGCTTCAGTGATTGATTTTTGTTTTTGGAATGAACTACATTCATTTTCCCCAATTTCTTGTTAATAGAAGGGACTTGGTGCATTTTTAGATGTGTCTCCTTATGGAACAAAAATATATGGGAATATCTTGCAAAATATAATGTGATGTATTTCAGAATATATTTCCATATTTGGGAAACTAGTGCTTATATTTTTCAATAAACTGCAATATATTGATACGTACAGAATAAAAAAATTAGAAATGAAGACAAAAATAGCATAGTAATAGTTTTATACTTTATTGTCCACATATATTGCACACACATGTTCCCACGTAAATGTATGTACACACATGTATACACACATTCACAGAACGAGTTACAGCGGATTTCAAGTTCCTAGCATGCTTAGCTCCCGACTGTTAAAGGAGAGTTACTCCTAAAATGAACTGTTATTTCATGTGTTTTGCTCAATATATATATATATATATATATATATATATATATATATATATTAAACTTTATTAAAAAACTATTGGCTGTGCACTCTTCAGACTTTGCTGTAGGCTTTAATTCATCAAGGTGTGCTTGTGCTGTTAACTAGCTATATATAAAAATATGAAACATATATTATGTAAATAATTATCAAATATAACAAATATATTTGTATTGTCTATATGTGTGTTTACTGCATGAGTAAATGCATCTGCATTATTTTATACCATCTTATGCAGTATCTTATCACATGTACATCTAGATGTTATGAAGTGAATTACTAAATATACAATTATATATATATATATATATATATATATATATATATATTATAATATGTAAATAAATATATTTGTTGCATATTTTTCAGTATATGAAAGTGGCAATTCTTTATGTATTATTCAATATGCAGTAATATATTAACACAATATATTATTTTTAGTTTGCCATTAAATCATTTAATATATTGATCATCCATATATACTGGATCTTGTTTTAAAGGCAGGCCCTCTGCAGGTATGTCTACATTAGCATTTAACACCCTTTGAATGTCTTCAGCAGTCAAACTGGACCCTGAGAGCCCTGAAGGCAGGACAAAACTATGCTCAGGTGCTGCTTCCACACTTTTCTTCTGTTTATCACAGTGATAAGCTGAAACTTGGCCCAACCTGCCTCCGGTGAGCTGTTTGCCAAACAGGGTGTGCTACTTGATTTTTTTAGTTATTTCATGGTGGCATCAATCGACATGACTCATGTGTCACACCAGCAGTTTTCCATGTCGATCTGCATAGACTTTGTTGGATTTTTTTTTTTATCCATATGCATTGGAGTTTCATAGAGGAAGCTTTTCAGTGATTCTGAAATGTGCCTCTTAGGACTGAATTTGGTCTCAATTATATGCATGCTAATCATTCACAAATCTTGCAGTGTTCAAAGAAATGCAGACATCTAATACTAGATTTATTGTGCAGCTAATCACAGCGCTTCACCTGATAGAGATCAGTATATTTACCTAAATCTAAACAAATCAATTTTTTTTAAACTTAAACTACTTTTCTGATTTTATTTAATGTATATATAGGTATAAAGGTCATATAATCTTTGCAAATTTGGGATACTTTTGACAGAAGTATTTACTGACTGATTGATGGCTTTACTGCACTTCACTCTTGTTTTAACCAGGTCAAAAGAACAAAACCTGTCCCATCAGTCTCTGTGTAAGCCTGAAAGTAGGAGACTTGGAGATCCTTTCCTCTGTGCGTTCCACAAACATTCCCTTGAGGTCACAGTGTCATCTAACTCATCCCTCAGTGTTATCAGTTAACAGCTACACATGTAGAAGATCACTGCGATCTGTTCAGCTTTACAAACAACTCTCTGATCTGAGATAACGCATGGATTAATACTCACTGCATATGATTTTTACTGATTTACACGGCAATATATTCTCCATTCAGTGCTTTTAAATCCCCAGTGCAAATTTCTAATGCTAAAATAATATTTAGATTCAATTGTGCAGTTCAAGCAACTGTTATTCCCACTGGATTGTCCTATCTAGAGGTTTATAATTTTGTATTTATACTGTAAATAAAGCTCTGACTCTTTGTCGTATGTCTGTAGGTGCGGTTCAACTTTGATACACCATGGAGAAGAGGTGATCCTGTCCTTCTGCAGCTAAAGAAATATAATCAAAGGTATGGTGGTAAATTTTTTCCAAAATTATTTTTGTTTATTGTTGCAGTTGTATTATTGCAAAGAAGTAGTTTATAATTAGATAGGAGAGCTGTCTTTGAGCGACAGACTTATCTGTCATCATTCGCTGTCCACAAACAGAAACCCATACTGAACTTCTGTCGTTTCAAAAAGCAAACAGAAATGCTAAATAAAACGTCAACGCAGAGCGGAGTTTTAGCATGCTAACAGCTGACAGGGACTATTTTTAATAAATGCATACAGTTGTTATTCATTATTTTATTATCAATATTTATTAAATGACTCTCTGTATCACTGACCAATTGTGGCTTTCTGTAGTCAAATATTTCTGGGAATTAGCTTTGGTGTTATTGCTAAATAAACCCTTTAAAAGTGATTTAAGAACTGGGTTTTGATCATCCCGTCAGTATTTATGTTGTGGTAATGACCGACTGACTGTACATTATCCCTTTTGAACAAAAACAATTCAAGGATCTGCAAAAAAGTCATAAAGATGGTTATGTTGGTGGTTAACATGACAGATTGTAAGTGTGGAAGTGTGTTATTTTATTGGAATATTGTTAATCAGAGTATGAGGCATTGTAACTGTCCTGATAAAGTACAGCTTTCAGGTACTTTCTGCACATGTTCAGGACTATTTGTGCTGAAATACAGCAGAAACAGATTCAAGGTCAAAAAATGTATGCAGGACATATTTATACACAATGAATATGTGAAAATTGTAGGTTTTGTTTCAGATCATGGGGAATTCATACGCGGGGCAGCTGAAATCGGCCCGCTTTGAGGAGGCTCTTCACAAGTCTATAGAGGCCTCATTAAGATCGAGCGGCGACCCACAGCCCATATTCACACAGCTGTATCTCCAGCCCCTTCAGTATCCTAGCAAACTGGAAGGTAATCAGTTGCCTTCAAACTAAAGTATTTTGATTTGTACTTAATCATAAATTGCATTTTTTATGGAGAAACATGGTAGAGATTTTCTAAATCTTAGTCAAAGAAGCTCTATTCCTTCTATAATTTAGGTACATGTCATGCATTGTTTTTTCTAACAGTTTTCTTCAGAAATATCTTATTTTATCCAGTATAAAGAAAAAAAATACATACTATATTCTCACACATATATTTTGTGCACCCTGTTTTTTCAGTTTGTTTGAAATTGTCTAACTATACTGTTTGCAATGTCCACTTTTTGAACGAGTATTGAGTTCAAAATAATGAATAAAACATTTTAAAATCAAGATTATCTATATTGAATTTATTTCTACAACCGAAATACCACTTTTTTTTCCCTTTTACTGATCTCCACAAAGAATCTGTCAACTATGTTACCAACCAAAAAAATACATAAAAAAAAAAAATCACCAAACCATATGACCAGCATCATGTGATCTTCTTCTGCTACTTTTTAAACATTATGGAAAAAATTTCTAAATTTGATCTCCAGTGACCTATTGCCAAGAAGTCTATTGATTGCCTGTAAACTACAGAATGTTGGGTACATTGTTATACCGGTAGTTTGCAATATTTTTTATGATTTTAATTAAAATGCATAGTACATTTCAAGGTTAAAATGATCAGGAAAATAGCATTTGGTTGGCGAGACAAGGCCAAATTATGAGTCAGATGGTGAAACTGTTGACTATGTTACCTGTAAACCCATACAGTTTGTCCATAACATAGTTGACATATACTCTATGGTAAATAACACCTATTTCTGGTTCTACCCTCCAGATATTAAGCCCAAAATGGACCTGAGCATGAGGTCTGGCCTATCCAGCCATGTGCTGGTGAACTGCCAGTCCTCTAACTCCCTTGATGACATGGATGAAGAGGAGGATTCGGACACTTGCAGCCCTCCGTTGCCTTTCCTGCAGGGACCCGCTCCTGATGGCTGCTGCACTGCTGATGGTAGGGAAACTGATAGACTTACAGCATGTATTCCAGGTCTTTATCCAGTCATTACGAAGTTATGAACAGAGCAAATTTGTGATTGGCAAATTTGAAGTGCCAAGTCAGTGTCAAAGTGAAAAGTATGTTAATGACATTGCAAAACCGTGAGTCAGTGTCATAGAACAGTTGTGTAAACAGTAAATCATCGTGTGTTTTGCAACATCAGAGTGCATGGTTTTCATTATATTATCTTGCCCAGGGTTCTGTCAAGCGGGAAAGGATCTGCGCCTGGTTTCCATGGCAACAGAGTCTCTCGAGGTTCCCACGGGGTTTAAGCTGGTTGGTGCCAAATCTCCCAGCATCCCCGAGCACATCCTCGTTTGTGCGGTGGACAAGCGCTTCCTGCCAGATGAGAATGGGAAAAATGCACTTTTAGGTTGGTGTTCCAATACAATTCCAAAACATATAATATACTAAGCTCACTGTGTATATGAAATGTTATGTACAGTAACAAAATCAGCCAATCAGAAGACAATACTGGCTATGTTTTATTGGCTGTTTAGATGCAGTGCAGTCTTGGTGAGAAGCCTTTATTTGTGAAGTCTATCTGATTGTGGGTGTGGGTGTGTGTGTGTGTGTGTGTGTGTGTGTGTGTGTGTGTGTGAAGGGTTTTCGGGGAACTGTGTGGGCTGTGGTGAGAAAGGGTTCCGCTACTTCACTGAGTTCTCTCACCACATCAACCTGAAGCTGTCCACTCAGCCGAAGAAGCAGAAGCACTTGAAGTATTACCTGGTGAAGAACTCCCAGGGTGCTCTGTGCAAGGGAACCCTCATCTGCTGGAAAGGTACCTCACTTACAATCTGCAAAATGCCCCGTGGCACAGTGGCTTGAACATTTTGATGACGTTCTTTGTTTATATTCATATGATTAATGATGAGCAAATGGATTAGGATATTGTTTTTAAAGATAATTTTCTAATGTAAAAATAAATGTTTTTGTGAAATTATTTGCTACAATTAATTTCAATGCTCAATAAGTTCAAATCAGAATAAGAATCAGAAATAACTTTATGGGAATGTATTGCATTGTTATTGCATTAGTTGAAAATGTATCAAATTAATTTAACTGGCAAATCAAATGTATACGCATTTGAATTCTATTTTTAAATTAATGAATTAATAATTGTTGATTGATTCCATAAAAGTAAATTGTTTACATATCATATAATATTGAAGAAAATTTCAGAGTGTAAATATCAAGCGTAATTGTTTTATTCTGCAAAAAAAAAAAAGAACATATATTGTTATAACATATTTTGTTGTGGTATTTTACTACATTCACATTTAGTCATTTAGCAGACACTTTTATCCAAAGAGACTTACAAATGAGGACATTTGAAGCAATCAAAAACAACAAGAGAGCAATGATTATATTACATTTCTAAACATTAAATAAGGTAAAATATTTAAATACATTTAAATGTCTTTTAATTGCAATTAAAACTTATTTGGAATTGTATATAATTTTTTAATTAATAAATTGATTATTGATTATTTCTTTCAGAAATATTACCTTTTTTTCAAAGAATATAGTATACATGTAATTATTTGAAGATCATTTCCAATGTAATTATTATTGTTTTGTTTAAAATTGTGCAGCATTTATAAAAAAATTAAAATATTTAAGTATAAATTAAATTAATTTAAATATTTATTTACTTTAAATATAAATATATTTGCATTGGGTTTTTTTTAATAATTAAATTGATAATTGATGATATCTTCCATAAAAGTTAAGATAAATTATTTGTATACAATATTGTATACATATAATTATTTGTATATAATTTCCAAATTTAATTATCATTGTTTTATTTAACAAAAACAACATTTTATTAAATATTATTTATTATTATTATTATTATTATTATTATTATTATTATATTTTTTATTAATAAAATGATAATTAATGTTTTCTTCTATTTTTGTTAGAATAAATTAGTAACAAGTAATATGATGTAAAATGGAATATAATATGAATATAATTTCCTAATTTAAACATCAGTGTATTATTTAGCAAAGCATTTTTGTTGGTTATTTTGCTGCATTTCTACACATCAAATAAGGTAAAATATTAAAATGTAAATGTGTTTTGCATTTGTATTGTATTTTAAAACTCACAAATTGATAATTGATTATTCTTTCCATACAAACTATAGAAAAGACGTACAGTTTAAATTGGGAAAATAGGCCCTGAAATAATCTATAAAAAAAAAAAAAAGATTAAAAAAAATGTCCCCTATTTGCTGTGCATCCTTTCCATCCACATATTAAACATAAAGCTGATACTGAATCTGTTTGATTTGAACAGATTATTATTATTTTTTAGATTGTAAGACAAGGCCATTATCGAGCAGCGCTTCTTCATCCAAACCTAGCTCCTCATCCTCGCTAAGCAGCAAAGAGAATGGAGACACAAATGGCCACAGTCCCTCTCCCTTCCCTCTCTCAGGTGAGTGCATGTGCGGACCATCAAATATCACATGCCTTATTATACACAAGTCTCTGTTTTTACCACCCAGAGTTGTTTCTCATGTAAAAACATGCAGTTTTAAGCCTCACAACTGAAGCTGTGGAGCAGTGTGAGACTGTGGAGGATGTCCATCTTCTGCTGGTTTCTGCATGCACAGAGGTCATGTTCTGTCCTGGGGGAGGGTGCATAAAGGGGTAGGGGGTGAAACCCGGGGTTAAAGAGGTGTGGGGGGGCATTTGGTGACATCTGGCTGGAGGCTCACAGTGTTTACTCAACAGTGTTTGGAGAAAGAAAGCAAGTCATTGTCTCGTTCTTTCTCACAACACCATTCATTCAGCAGCTGGCAGCAGAGCGCGTCCATTAGTGGCAATAACAGTCTTTTACAATGCACACAACAGATTTAGGAAATGTAACCCAAATGAAACTAATTTTGGATCTTCGATACATTTAGATGCTATAACTTCTTCATTTCCCATGAAGAGTGAAAAAACAAAGCTGCAATCACAATAAGTCAATCTTTGATCCACAGACTCGCCTCCTGCTCTCGTGCAATCTGGCTCATCCTCAGGGATTTTCGGACCCCCAGAGCTGGGCTTCTACAAACCGCTGAACACACCGACCCACGGGACCAAGACTTTACCGATCGGTACCAGATATTTTAATTTCAAGTAGCATTGATTGCTCATAATACCAAGCTAAAAAGCCCTATATCAGTTTGCATGGAAGTGCAACTTGCTTTTGCATTGAAACGTTCAGGGTTTGAATTTAACAGTGTTTTTGTTAATTAGAGGCGTTTGCTAAAGAAAACATCACTATATTTCTCATGCTGTGGATTAGAAATGTAAACAAACATTAACATTAAGCAGCCGACCAATTATTGTATTAAAGAGCCTTTCAGAATTTAATTATCCTTGTTATATATAACCAAAAAATATATGTTTCTGTTAAATATTTTAACATGAAATAGATTCAGATATTAAAGTTAAAAGTTTATCAAATTAATGTAAATATTTAATAGAAAATTCAAGTTTGCATTTGCATTCTATCTTAAAATGAATAAATTGATTATGATTTCATCCATTAAATTAATAGATTGTTTAAATAGAATATACATAGAATTACAAATGTACATTTAAATTTGTTAAATACTTTGCTATACAAACAAGGAACATTTTTAAAATGTTATTGTATTTGCATTTGCATTCTATTTTTAAAATGTATTTTGAATACACTGATAAATAATTACCGACCAATAATGATCAACTTTGTGGTTCACGTTGTTAGCTGTTTCATGGTTTGTTTTTCTCCACTCAAGGATAGAATGAATCAATTCCCTGAGGGTCATTTGTATCGGCTGCTTATGTAACCCTTTTAAAAACACGCACACACACGTTTGTTTTTGTAAAAAGTGTGTTCATCCCATAGGTGTAATGGTTTTTATACTGTATATTCTATGGCCCTACACCTAACCCTAACCCTCACAGAAAACTTTGTGCATTTTTACTTTCTCAAAAAAACTAATTCTGTATGATTTATAAGCGTTTTGAAAAATGGGGACATGGGTTATGTCCTCATAAGTCACCCTCTCCTTGTAATACCTGTGTCATACCCATGTCATTATACAGAGTTGTGTCCTGATATGTCACAAACACAAGGGCACACACACACACAAACACACACAGACACACACACACATTAACTCACTACAAATCATCAACATAAGTCCAGAAATTCTGTATTAAGGATTTCAATGTCAGCCCATGCTTCACACTCCCTGGGATTGACATTTAACACACATGTGCTCTATTTATGTGTGTGTCAGGAATACTAGATGTAAAAGTGGCCCAGCAGTTCATTATCAATATGCCATCAGTTAAAGGAAATCAATAAACTGTGCCCCACAGGACACATCGTCCTTCAGAAATTGCTTTCCTCCCTGTTGAATTTATGTGCATTGTTATGGTGTTTGCATAGTTTGTCACCAGAAGAGTGGACATTAGCCATTAATGTCTCAAACATGACCCCCACAGGGTACTATGGAAATGATTGAATACATTTTAGTCTGAAATGGTGTTTAACAAATTGTTTGTATATTTTTTTTTTTTTTTTTTTTTTTTGAAGGATCATGTGACACTGAGGACTGGAATAATGATGCTGAAAATACAGCTTTGATCACAGAAATTAATTACATTTTAAAATATATTTAAATAGAAAACAGTTGTCTTGAATTGTAATAATATTTCACTAATATTTTTCAATAATTTATATTTTTTTTACTGTATTTTGTATTTAAATAAAAATGATTCCTTGATGATCATAAGAGAATTGCTGACCACTTGTGTATATCTGTTTCTCTTCACTGTTTTATTGACTTCAGAACTGATATTTTTCTTGTTCAGTTCCCACTGCCCTGCGAGTAAATGGTCTAACTAATGGTCTGAGTATGGATGGACGGTCCAGTCTACTGAGCCCACCGCATACAAACCCACTGGACACACCTCCTCATGGCTATAGGAGCACAGAACCAGGAGACAGTCCAGGTGTGCATTAAACCAGCCAATCACAATGCTGTCTGGTGCATATCATTAAATGTCAAATCTGGCTGATGCAATAGTCTGTTTTTAGAAGGCATCATCAAATGCAACTTCAAACTATGCAGTGATGCTTGATGCTAACAAACATTATCCATCCTGTACACTTTTTTGCAGCATCCTCTGCTATGTCATCAGGTCCACCTAAAAAGCGTCACCGCAGCTGGCACCCCGCCTCTCTCGTCCCCGTCCCGGCCACAGCTGTCCCTGTGCCTGCCATCCGTCCGCTGACGTGCAGCTCTGGTGGGTCTCGACTGAATCATCCTCAGCCTGTTGTTTATTAATGTGCTTTTTCATGCTGTTCATCATCCTGGCTATTTATGCATGTCCCTGAGCAGAACACAGCCATGAATTTGATTACCTTCTCTTATTTTTAACATGTATTAAGGGACGTGACATTTTCCATCCACAAGGCTGATTTATTCATTGTTTTCACAGAATAGGGGTGAAAGGTCACGCTAAAGTAGGTCCTGGACTGTTTAGCAGGGTTTATGCGTCACAACCGATCCTTCCTCTGTGATCCTGTAGCTTAGGAACCTTGTCCCCAACATTGATTAGATTATCACTGTAACAGCGTGAGATATAGAGAGATCCATGCAAAGTATTATTAGGTTTCCACAATACCTTGACAGCACATGCTGTATGGTTCAGTACAAGAAGTACATACATGTAATGATTTGCTCTTTTTTTCCAGATTCTTTACTGTCCCTGGCCAATCAGCAGCCTCCATCAGTGTCAGGGGTCATACAACCACAACCAATCACAGCGGGAGAAACGGTCATCATCCCTGACAACCTTCTGAACTCCTCTGGGGTCCGTCCAGTGCTTCTCATTGGTCAGTACTGTGTCTTCATAACAGGCTTATATATTAAAAGCTCATAGATATAACTGTGTGTGTATATGTATGTGTATTTATATATTCATTTCTGAATTAACATTTGTATATTTTTAGTGGGAATAAAGTAAAAACTGTCAGAGTGATGAAATATAGACGTGTGTGTGTTTGAATGTGTATGTGTGTGTGTGTGTGTGTTTGTGTGTGTGTGTGGGTCGGTGTAAGTGTGTTTGGATGTGTGTGTGTGTGTATGGGGGGGGTGTTTGGATGTGTGTGTTGTGTGTATGTTTGGATGTGTGTGTGTGTGTTGTGGGTGTGTTTGGATGTATGTGTGTGTGTGTGTGTGTGTGTGTGCATGTGTAGGTGTGTGTGTTGTGGGTGGGTTTGGATGTGTGTGTGTGTGTGTGTGTGTGTGTGTGTGTGTGTGTGTGTGTGAGTGTGTGTGGGTGGGTGGGTGTGTGTGTGTGGGTATGTGTGTTTGTGTGTGGGTGTTGTGGAATGTGTTTGGATGTGTGTGTGTGTACGTGTGTGTGTGTGTGGGTGTGTGTGTGGGTGTGTTTGGATGTGTGTGTGTGGGTGTGTGTGTGGGTGTGTTAAGGATGTGTGTGTGTGTGTGTGTGTACGTGTGTGCGGGTGTGGGTGTGGGTGTGTATGTGTGTGCGCGTGTGTGTGTGTTTGTGGGTGGGTTTGTATGAACTTGTTTGTTTGAATGTCTCTGTCCAGGTCAAGGCACTTTACCGTACTTCTTTGGAAATGTGGGTGATCTGGTGGTGAGCCCCCTGCTGGTGAGCTGCTATAAGGGCCGAGAGCTCAATGAGAAGACCCTCATCAGTCTGGGCATGTCAGCAAGCCAGTTACTCACCACAGAGACCATGATACTGCTCACACTGCAGTACCTCGCTCGGCTGGGTAAGCAACACTAGTGCATCAGTAACATGAATTTATTTGTACACTTAGATAAGAATGCACAGCTTGTTAAATGTCTCACTTCAAATGCATGTAGCTCAAGTATTATGTAAGAGCAGTGATTATTTTTTTCTATAGTGAGATGACCATTCCTTTTCCTGTCTTTAATGCAGGTACGGAGCAGATCCCGTTACGGGAAGAGTTTGAACAGATTGTACTAAAGGCCATGCTGTGCGGTCCGAATGGCCCTCCCGTGTCCCCTGCCCAGCTGCCCTGGTTAGCTCGAATGGAGGCCAGTGTGTCAGGGGGCAGTGTTCAGGTGCTGGTCAGCCACGGCTCTCTAGGCGAGGGCATCTCTGAGTCGCTGCGTTCACTGAGTGAAACACCACCGCAGCAGCAGCAGTGTCTGCCCAACTACGTGCTCATCATCTGCACCTCCAAAAGTGGAGCGAATGAGTTCTGTGTGCTAGTGCTGGGTACGTTCCCAGCTCTCAAAGACTCCATTCTTAGTCTAAAGTTTAGTCCATTTATGGCCTTTCAGTGATATAAGAATGCATTTAAGTAGTATACACATTGTAAAATTGTGCATGAAAACTCAACTCCATTTAGTTGAAAGCTTTGTTTTTGTCACTGTCATGTATGCGAGCCTGTGCTGTTGTTTTTCTCAGGTAAATACCAGTCTCGAGCCTTGACAGAGAGCATGCTCACTACCAATGAGTTTCTGAAGGAGATCAGCTATGAGCTCATCACAGGGAAAGTGAGTGTGCTCGCCTCGCACTTCCAGAGCACCTCGTTAGGTGAGTCTCAGTGCAACTATTCAGTGCATCCAGCAGTTTTCATCAGCTTATCATTGTCCTTTATTTAGAAACTCATTTAATTATATAGATGTAAGCAGCAGTTTTGGGGAACACACATAACAAGGTGGAGTACAGTAGATTAGTGTGGTTCTTGCGCCCTCTTTGGTGATTTTAGGAAGTAGTTCAAAAGCGGAACATAATTTAGGAAGAGCTTGTAAATAATGTTTTTGACTACCGTATTTTTCAGATTATATGTCGCACCTGAGTATATGTCGCATCAGTCCAAAAATACGTCATGATGAGGAAGAAAGCATATTTAAGTTGCATCGGACTATAAGTCGCATTCATTTAGACCCAAGAGAAAAACATTACCATCTACAGCCACGAGAGGCTGGAGACGGTAATGTTTCTCTTGGTTCACGTCTCTTAGTTAATTTCTCTTGGTTCATGTCAAATTAATTTTGATAAGTCGCACCTGACTATAAGTCGCAGGACCAGCCAAACTATGAAAAAAAGTGCGACTTATAGTCCGGAAAATAGGGTATTTATTTATTTATTGTGCAATGAAATTACATTTATTGTTCAAAAGTTTGTGGTCGATTAGTTTTTTATGCTCACAAGGGCTGCATTTATCTGATCCAAAATACAGTAAAAACAGTAATATTGTGAAATATTATTATGATCTAAACTAATCTAAAATATTTCTAAGAGTACAAACCTAAGGTATCAAGGAAAAAATTGTTTTTAGGCAACACTGTTTAAGATTTATAAGCCTTAGGTTTTCTTTTTTTTTTTTTTGCTCAGTGACATTGACTGTATCAGTTGTACATTTACAGTTCAAAAGTTGGTTGAAAGACGTCTCTCATGCTCACTAAGCACATTTTTATCCAGTATACAGTAAAATCTGTAATATTGTGAGATATGATTTCAATCTAAACTTTTCTATGTTTATATGTTTTAAAATGTATTTTGTTCCTGTGATAGCAGAACTGATATTTCAGCAGCTATTACTCTAAATGTGCTGGTTTGGTGCTCAAAAAACATTATCATCAGTGTTGAAAACAGTTGAATATTTTGTGGAAACAGTGATACATTGTTTTTTCAGGATTCTTTGATTAAAAAGAAAGTTCAATAGAACAGCATTTATTTGAAACAGACATTTTTTTTATTACTTGTTATTACTGTTAATTTTGTAATGTCCTTGCTGAATAAAAGTGTTACTTTATTTTAAAAAAACCTTTTCAGATTTTGAACTGTATCACATGCATGTGTCTTCGTTATTAATTTCAAATTGATTGTGGTGCTACAGGTGACAACATGGACAAACAGCTGGTTCGGTACCAGCGCAAGCGCAAAGAGCGTGTGGTTCAGCCGTTTCAGGGACATCTGACCGAGTACATTCACTCTCGAGAGGCCGCAGACATGGTGCCAGAATCAGGGCCAGGTGAGCCTTTGCTGTCTCCATACATCTCAAACCCTTCATTTGGTTGCCCTGATTTATGATAAACTTTATATTTGGCACTTGAGAACACTGAGTGACTTTTGATGTGTTCTAGATCTGCTGAGTGAGGGCTTTCAGATACATCCTCCTCAGCTGAGTGTTGCACGCAGCCTTCTGTCGCAGGTGTGTGCCATCGCTGACTCGGGGAGCCAGAGCTTAGATCTGGGACGCTTCTGTAAAGTGGACTTCCTGATTCTGGTGCCACCGTCCCACGTCCTGGTTCACCAAACAGTCCAGCGAATACACCAATCAGGTACGTCACAGCAGAAGCCACAGTTTCGCGTATTTAAAAAAAAATATTCAACTGGTTTTCAATATCAAGCCCACTGTTTTAAGACATTAAAAAAAAAAAAAAACCCTGGCAGCGACTGTTGTGGAATCTGTTATGCCTGCCGGCCGCAGCATATTCAAGCTAAAGCCAACACAGATTAGTTGTGTGAAAAAGAAAATTCTATGTAACTCAAGAAGAAACAAAGCGACCTCTGCATCCAATTCCAGGCCTTCCCACTCCTTGAGTACTCTCCACCGCAGGAAAGTTGCTACAAAATTTACGTGGGTGCTTTTTAATGTTTTGTTCCTCCAAAATATTCCTCTTTTTTTATCTGCCATCTCTCTATCTATAGTCGATCAGCTAATATCCGTCCTGTGCATTTACAGAGTGCTCTCTTCTCCCTATCATTACTAGACACGCCCCCTTACTGCTGATTGACAGCGAGTGTGTTTTTGGACTCAGACTCTGTGGTCAAAAGAGTTTTTTCAAATACTGCTTTGTGTACTTATAAATGGATATTTTACCAATGGAAATTCTGTCAGATGATGTTTTGAAGAATGTGGGTGAACAAACAGTTTTTTGTCCCTACTGACTTTCAAAAAATGCTTATAGCTAATAGCCAGTTTATTTTACTTATTTAATTAAACTGGTCTTGATAGACTCCTTAGATCACATTGATAGCAGTTATGCCATATTCAATCAAACTTGCAGTTCACCTTTTCGAATTTATACCATTGATCAGATTTTCATAGAAATCAGCCCAGATCATCTTCAGACCATGGTGGCAAGAAGTCATCAGAAACTTTTCGATAAACCAAACTCTTCTCAGATAACACATCAATGATTTTTTTTTCTTTTTTTCATGATGTCAAGCTGATTCTGATGCTGCAACACTTTGTCATATTCACACCAAACTTTATCCTCAAGCTGACCACACCATAATAATTTGATAAAGCGCCACCTACTGATCAAAAGTGATAAGCATTTAAATCAAATTATAAGTGACTGTACTTGTGATTTTTCAACCAATTCGACTAAATTAATATAAAAATATCTTTAACCACTCTTTGTTGCAGTTGGTCCGATGCTCCCAGCCATGTTTATCTCCTCATTTTCCCTCTGTTGTGCTTGCAGCTATTTTTTACATGGTTGTCGTCTTCATGTGTTTGCTAGGAGTCCTGATTGATCTAGGTATAGAGGACGCCTCATTAGCCCTGCAGAAGTCTGACAAGTATGTGGTACGTCTGGATGCAGAGGTCCACACAAAAATGGAGGCCTTCATGAGGAAGGTCAAGCAGAACCCTTACACGCTCTTCGTCCTCATTCATGACAACTCACACGTCGACCTAACCAGGTGAGAAAACATCTACGCGGTTTGTAAAAGGGACTGTGAGGACTGTCAGTGTTAAGACGTCTTGTCTTTCTTCTCTCTCTCCGTCAGCGCTCTGTCAGGGTCGGTGTGTCACGGAGAGTTGCAGGGATTGGCCGACCGCGTGGTGAACTGTCCAGAGGTTCTGGAAGCAACAAACTTGCTGGTTCTGCAAGTCAGCTGCTTCCCGTTCACCCTGCAGAGCCGTCAGTCACGCATCAGCACCCAGAATGAAGTGCACTGGCCCAACACTGACGACCTGGTGAGTGTCACTGACCCCGAGAACAACTGGGAAGGAATTTATGGAGGACAGAAAAGACTTCAGCTAAATTAGATTTTAGATGTGCATATTACACTGCACACTACTTTATTTCTTTTTTTAAAGGAATGCATACCTTTATTCAACAGGGATGCATTGAGTTTATCAAAAGTGATGGTAATAGACATTTATAATGTTAACAATGTTTAATAAAAATTATATATATTTACTATATTTAAATAGAAACCAGTTATTTTCAATTGTTATACTATTTCACAATATAGTACTATTTTACTGAACTTTTTAACAAATAAATGCAACCTTGGTGAGAAGAAGAGACTTTCAAAAACATAAAAAAATGTGAATGAAACCAAACTTGCGAATGGTGGTATACATAAACACAGTTTCATGCACAGATTTAGAGGTGCTTTTAATAATGTAAAATTGAATTGAAGATGATCCATTTTCTTAAAGGTTTTCCTCGTTTTCCTTTTATTTAGATTTCTGTAGGTTTCCTATTTTGAGGAAAGTAATCTCAAGAATGGTGGTCAATCAGTATTTTTTTTATTTTTTTTTATAATTGATTTTAAAACTTTTATATTTTGTGCCACACTTCTAAATATGTGGTTACAGCCTTGATTTTTAATGTCGTATTGTTCAAGTTTTTTGGTTTGCCATTTTGGGTGTTTTTAAAAAGGTTAGTAGGGGTTAATATTTTCAATATTCAATATTTAAGTGTTTTCACATTCTGTGCACTGCAGTTCAGCTTGGATCCCAGGAAGTTTGTAACTTAAAAAAAATTTAAGCAGTTTACTGCAGCAGTTTCAATCTAAATTCACACAATCACAAGTAATCACATTTTTAACACACTGTGATATGATATTAATATCAGAGATTCCTATTCATCAGACACATTAAAATGAATCTGGATTCTTGTTATTTTATAATGACCAAGACGTGTTCATAGAGTAAACAGAGAACAACACTGTGTTTTGCTCAGTAAAGTAAAATGAGCAGATGACTGTTTGCATGTAACAGCAGGCTGAGGCTTCTCCCAAGGACCTGGTCTACTTTGGGCTGAAGGACTACAGCAGGTCTCTTCAGTGGGGAGTCGCGAGTCCGATCCTTCGCTGTGACGACGCTTTTGAGCGGATGGTCAAAACCCTGCTGGAGAGGTCAGTCCCAATTTACATATTTACTCAGAATGTCCTTCTAAAATAACATTACGAGAACAAAATGAGGATTTAAAGCAAAAATGCATAATTATTAATGTAAATTAATAATTATACCTTTAAGATTATCTCAGACAACTTTTATTAGCGTATTAATGAATTTTTTTTTATATCTATTAGTACTTTTATATTTTTTGTTTTTTATTTTACTTTTTTTCATTTGTATTTTTGTCGTTTTCATTATTGTTTTTTTTTCTTCTTTTTTTATTTCAGGTTAAATAAAATTGATAAACATTTCTGGTAACATTTTAGTTTAGGTTACACATATTTTCCCTCAATAAACTCCTAAGGAAGCAAAATACCAATGAGAACAATTAAAAAAAAAAAACAGTCCAATATCAAATCTTCCATTCTTGGTTAAACTTTTTTAGAGGGTGTTGTTGCTTCTCAATTACACAATCGTTTTGACTGTTAACAACCTTTTTTGATCCATAGCAGTCTGGGTTTCAGAAACTGCACAGTACTGCCTTGGTCAAAGTTACTAATGGCCTGTTATTAGCATCTGACACTGGATCTGTGTTAATCCTTATCCTTCTGGAGCCAAGTGCAGCTTTTGATATCGTCAACCATAAAGTATTACTTAGTCGACTTGAATTGGTCTTTGGGGTGACGGAGATTGCTCTGGATTGGTTCAGATCCTACTTAACTGATCCTAGTCATTTTGTTTTTATGGATGGTCACAGATCTAAGGTCGTTCTTGATAATTCTGGGGTCCCTCAGGGCTCATTACTCGGTCCCTTTCTTTTTAGCATTTACATGTTTTCCTCTTGCTAAGATCTCTCGAACTGAACTACCATTTTTAGTTGACGATACACAGATTTACATCCACTCTAATTAGGGCCAAAATGTGAATATTTCCCATCTCTCAAATTGTCTCTCTGAGATTAAGTTGGGGATTTCTGAAAATTTATTGTGTTTAAATAGTTCCAAAACAAAAGTTATATTTTTTGGCTCTCCCCATAAACTGTTTAATAGTGGATCTTTAGCTTTGTCTGTTGATGGTGTAAATTAAAGTAAATAAAAGAATCTGTGCATTATTTTGATCCCATCTTGTCATTTGAGCCTTTCATGCTGAACACTGTTAAGACCTCATTCTTTCATCTCAGAAATATTGCACGGCTAGGACCTGTGCTGTCTTTCTCTGTTGCTGAAAGGTTCATTCATTTGTTTGCCTTTTCTCTTTTAGACTATTGTAATGCCCTTCTTATTGGAGTCCCAAAATCCTGTATCAATAAACTTCATCATTTCCAAAATTCAGCAGCCAGAATTCTTTCAGGGGCCAGGGTTGTTGATCATATAACTACTGTTTTGGAATTGTTGCACTGGCTCCCAGTTAGATTTCGTATTGATTTTAAATCTCTCATGTTAATGTTCAAGGCACTCCATGGTCTGGCTCCTCGGTACTTGGCTGAGCTTTTAATACCCTATTATTCACCTAGTCGCAATTTGCGTTCTTCTCAGAGTGGTCTTTTAGTCGTTTCTAAAACACGGCTGCATTCTGGGGGTGATCTCACATTTTCATCTTATGCCCCCAAATTGAGGAATTCTCTGCCGGCTGACATCAGAGAAGCAAAGTCATTAGGGATATTTAAGTATTTTAATATAAAAAAATTAAAACTTGTTATTTTCGTTTTGCTTTTAAATGATTGTTATTCAGTAACTTTGGATTGTTGTGTTTGCCTGTGTTGAGAAAGTACTCTTTTAAAGGCACATTACTAAATCAAATGTATTATTATTATTAATAATTTGGTGCTTATTGTTAGTAAGGTAGTTGCAGTAATTAAGTTTAGGTATGGGGTAGGGTGAAGGATCTAAAATATGCTCATGCATTAATATGTTCTTATTAAATACTAATAAACCACCAATATGCTAGTAATATGCATGCTACTAGACAACTAGTTAATAGTGAATAGTGTTCCCTAATGTAAACTTTTACCGTATATACATGGAAACTAGCTGTACTAAAATAAATATGTTTTTTGTTGTTGTTTCTGTTGTTTTTAGTTAACATTTATTTTTATGGTTTTATTTTTAGTTAACTCTAATAATCCTGTCTCGGACTCAGTTCCATATCAAAATTGGCAGTTTTGTATGTTTCAAACCATATGCATTTGCTGTATCTTTCCATTTATATCCCTCATTGTGTCTTCCTTATTAATTTCAGGCACCCGCATTTGCACAGCATGGTGATCCGCAGCTATCTGTTGATTCAGCAGTACACAGAGGCCCTGATGGCCCTCACAGCAGCCCCCTCACTGCGGGATCACGTGACCCCTCAGACCCTCGCCATGGTGGAGGATCTGCTGAGCGTCCCGGGCCGCAGCAGGCATGGGTGCGGGCACATGCTGCTGGTGCGTGTGCCCTCTCTGCAGCTTGCACGGCTGGCACAGGAGCGTTTGGAGGAGGCCCGGGATAAGCTGGGTCTACAGTACCGCTTTGCTGTTCTGCTGGGAAGCCCTGCTGCCGAGATCAGCCTGCCGGTCCACTTCTGTGCCCGTCTGCGGGTAAGAACTAGATCCCCTCATGAATATGGGCTCCTTAAAATCACCAGAATAAGCTGGGAATAAACCATCTGTGTATTTCAGGCCTGGATGGGCTGTAGGAATGAAGAGTGGGTCCCACATTCATATGAAGATCTGGAAGGACTTCCATGCATTGTCATCCTCACAGGAAAAGATCCTCTAGGAGAGACGTTCCCAAGGTATTCCATTTGATGTTGTTCTTTATATATGCACAGTTGTGTCCACTTGAAAATATATCTGGATTTTCTAGATTTACTAGGTATGAGTTTGAGTAAAATGTAAATATTTGTTTTATTCTGTAAAGGCCTCCAAATTCTTCCAAATTCCAAAGAAAAATATTATCATTTAGAGAATGTTTTCTTGACAGTTGCTTAAAATAACAAATGTTTTTATAATTGGTTTCTTAACTCTCGCAAAGTTAAAACATATATGTATATACATGTATATACATGTATATCACGTCTGAAAACATGGCAACTTTTTTTTTAACTGTTATTTTATGCAAAAAAATGCACTAAAGTATACATTCTTTATTTAAAATTAAGATTTACAGAATAAAACAAACATTGTTTTACTCAACCACACATGACTATAAATCAAGAGAAACATTATGGTAACACTAGCTGAACAAATTCTTAATTTGCTGCTTATTAATAGTTAGTAAATTAGTTGTTAAGTTTAGGTATGGGGTGGATTACATCTAAAATAGGGTTATGCAGAATAAGGCATTAATATGTGCTTTATAAGTACTCATAAACAGCCAGTGTGCATGGTAATAAGCAACTAATTAATAGCAATAATTGGTCCTTAAAATAAAGTGTTACCAACATTATTTATATATTAACATTTATCACAGGAATGATTAACATTTTAAATTATATTCAAGTAGAAAACATTTACATTTATAAAACAGACTAAAATTTGCATAGATGCCATTTTACAAAAGCATGAAAAGCAGTGGTCTTAGTACTGAGCCTTGTGGTACTCCATTCTGTACTTGGTATAAGCTCTACCTGGAATCAAACCTGAAGTAATACATTAAATCTTCAGGCTTAAGCCATGTTTCAGTCTAAAACAGATGTTAATTATCTGACATCATATGATGGCCTTGATTAATATAAATGCTTCAAAGTGACTTCCAATATTTTGTTTTCCAAGAGTACCACCTTGTGGTTACTACAGTTGTTACAGCTACAGTTCTAAAATCTTTCCCATGCACATATTTACTTTTAACTGTTCAGTAGCATAATTTCAATACATTTCATGCTTGTCCTTTTTAAAGATTATGTGCTATAAATAAAGGTCAAATAACATCTGCTGGATAAACTAAATTGACATTTTTTTTTATTATTCTAAAAGGACACAGGAAGACTGAGCATATTTATGTGTGTATTTTGTTCAGGTCATTGAAGTACTGTGACTTGCGACTGATCGATTCCAGCTACCTGACACGTACGGCACTGGAACAGGAAGTGGGTTTGGCCTGCTCTTACGTGACACACAGAGTAATACCCGAGATGAAAACAGCAGCAGGTAGAGAAGAGAGACCAACAGATGACGAGAGGAGCTCAGGAGATATGGCAGACCATGACGAGCTCCAGATGGAGCTGGAGAGACCACCCAGCAATGCCAGCGCTGCTACCAGGACCTCTGGTGAGGGACCCTGAACACAAGCTGGGCCTGATAGCTGTCTTGTGTGGTCACATGATCTAATATAGTTAATCTTAATTATGTTTCAGGCTCTACCACAGAAAATGGCGTCAGTTCTTCAAGTGTACTGGACAAACCATCCTCACACAGTGACCCTTCCAGCAGCAGAAATGTAATGGACTCTTACTCCTCTCCCATTCGCTTCAAACAGGAGTGTGACTCCCATGCTCACTCCTCTTCTGCCACATCCTCGTTCTCCTCTGCCTCCTCGTCCTCATCCTCTTCCTCCTCTCCGGGAGCTCAGAAACCAAGCCAGTCCACGCAGGCTCCACGTGAATGTAACAGGACGCAGGTCTTCCCCCGGACAGTGGTGCTCTCCCGGGCAGCGTACGCCCTGCTGGCCCCTGAGACACTGGGTCATCCCAGTTCAGCGTCTCTGCTGCCTCACACAGATGTGGTGTGGAGCAGCCCGCTCAGACCACCTGTTCCTCATGCTCTCGGAGGGGCAGAGCAGTCCCTGTACTACCGCCAGTGGACCACAGCCAGGCAGCACCACGCGGATTATGAAGGGCCAGCTCTGCCCCATCCCAGAAGACTGCTGTTGAGTGGACCACCACAGGTGAGCAGTAGCTAAATGGTTAAAAGAAAATGTTTTGTTTGTTTGTTAAGGCAAGCATCACTATTACTTGTAATATGGTGTTTATTGACAACACAGGGATCAAAAATATAGGTAGAGTATTGAGAAAAATGCAAAAATATTTAAAAATGTAACATTTTATTAAATAGATAAAACTGAAATGACATACACATTTAAAATACACAAAGTATGCACAAATATTTTGAAATATATGTCTTTTAATGGTTAAAATATACAGAAATGCAGTAAAAATAGACAAATTATACAAAAATATTTAAAAGATTAAATTTATAAAATATAATCAAAATTAAGAAAATTATATAGTTTAAATGCAAACTGTAAAATAGATATTTAAATGTAAAAATATTAAATATACAGATTACAGTTAATATGCACAAAATACACACACCTATTTTAAAATGTATATTAAAAAACAGTTAAAATCTATAGAATACACTGAAAAAATACGCAAAAATATTTACATATTTAACAAATATGCAAAATACATGGTTTATACAACAAAAATTAAGTATTAAAAGGGATAGTTAAAATATGCAAAATACATAGTTAAAATGAACAAAATTAAAAAAATATATTTAATAAGTTAAGTTTCAAAAATTGTTTAAAAAGTTAAAATAGATGTGTTTTAAATGTTATAAAAAATAAATATAAACATTATATAAATGTATTTTACATATAATAAAACATTTAACATTAAACATAAAACAATATAAATGTACAATATACAAGTAATATAAAACAATTAAATAAAGCATTTATAAAATTAAATATTTAAAAATAGTTAAAATGTGCCAAAAAAAAAAACAGAATACTTAAAACATTAAAAAAAAATTATTTTAAACATTAAGTATTCAAATATTAAGGAATAGTTAAATTATGTCTAAGGAAAATTATTCTTTATTGTGTCTGACCAGTCAAAGACAATGTCTGTTACTTAGCCACATCCATTTACAATGACCTCTGCGTACTGGCCTCTTTGCCGAGCATCCAGTGTCTCATGCTCTCTTTGGTTGTTTAAGGTTGGAAAAACAGGTGCATATCTGCAGTTTCTACGAATCCTGTTCCGTATGCTGATTCGCCTTCTGGAGGTGGACGTGTATGATGAAGAAGAGCTGGAGGAGGGTAAAAAAGCAATCTCCATACTACTTCACCCAATGGTTCTGCCCTTGACCTTTTTATTAATGACCTTCAATTGAAATCTCTAGATGTGCAAGACAAATCAAAGGTTCCCGCTGTCAGTGGGGCTCAGTGGCCTGATGAGGAGGACATCCGCAAACTGCCCTTTGACCTCTACCCCCATGACCCCAAGTTCAGATATGCGAGTCCAGTGTATGCAGACAGGATGCCAAAGTCACTGAACGGTATTGAACTGCTCTTTTATTATTGTGTGCCTCGTTCCAAAGCAACTTCAAAATAGCACGTGTGCTTATGTGCTGTTTTGCATCCTCGTGTGAAAACACAGGGGTTAAAACAGAAAGACTGGAGGAAGAAGAGGAGCCGCCGAAAAGAAACATGGTGTCTGTTAGACTCAGCCTGTTTGCGGCCCATAATGCATTTCACCACTGTGAGCAGTGCCACCATTACAGCGAGCCTGATCCTGCTGCTCAGGTGAGGACATGTGTGGTTGATCATGTGATGCATCAACATCTATTGACATATTTTTAAATTACATAATTTCAAAACCCTCACTAAAGCAATAGCATGTCTAGAAAGGTATATGGCTGCTGAAAGATGTTCTGTGTGTGTGATTCTAGCTGTCCGACTGCACCTTCCATGCTTTCACGTTCTGTTCATCCATGCTGGGAGAGGAAGTCCAGCTGCACTTTATCATTCCTAAAGCCAAAGAGCCTCACTTTGTGTTCAGTCAGCAAGGCAGTCATCTAGAGAGCATGCGGCTCCCACTGATCTCAGATAAGGTGATTATATACTCCCCACTCATGTGGTGTTGTCTGTTTTTGTTTTCTGTGGAACATTAATACACACATTGATCATGTTTGTGTTCAAAATAACACCCCAAGAAAAACACTGTAAAAATAGTGTATGTGTATTATGTCTTCTATGATAGTTAAGAAATAAAAGCACACAGGTTTTGAAACATTTACATTGACATTTACATTTAATCATTTAGCAGATGCTTTATCCAAAGCGACTTACAAATGAGAACAATAGAAGAAATCAGATCAACAAGAGAACAACAACAGTATACAAGTGGCATTTTTTATATATATTAAAGACAAGAAAAGAAAGAAAAGTGCTAGTATTAGTTACTTGAGTGCTGGCGAAAAAGATGAGTCTTTAGATGTATCTTGAAAATGAGTTGAGATTGGGAGGTCATTCCACCAGCTGGGCACAGGTCCGTGAGAGTGATTTTGAACTTCTTTGAGATGGCACCACAAGGCGTCGTTCACTTGCAGAGCGCAAACTTCTGGAGGGCACATAAGATTGAACTAGTGAGTTTAGGTATGTTGGTGCCTTGCCAGTGGACGTCTTGTAGGCATGCATCAGACGTTGAATTTGATGCGAGCGGCTACTGGTAGCCAGTGTAACCTGATGAGGAGAGGAGTAACATGAGCTTTTTTGGCTCATTGAAGACAACCCTCACTGCTGCATTCTGGATCAGTTGCAGAGGCTTGACAGTACATGCAGGAAGGGCTGCCAGGAGAGCATTACAATAGTCCAGTCTGGAGAGAACAAGAGCTTGGACAAGAAGTTGGGTGGCTTGCTCTGACAGGAAGGGTCTAATCTACCTAATGTTGTATAAGGCAAACCTGCAGGACCGGGTCGTTGTAGCAAAGTGGTCTGTGAAGCTTAACTGGTGATCCACCACAACTCCTAGGTTTCTGGCTGTCCTCAAAGGAGTAATGGTTGACGAGCCCAGCTGTATAGAGAAGTTGTGAAGAAGCAATGGGTTAGCTGGAATCACCAGGAGTTCAGTCTTCGTAAGGTTAAGCTGAAGGTGATGGTCATTCATCCAGCTAGAAATGTCACTCAGACAGGCTGAAATGCGAGCAGCTACCGTCGGGTCATCTGGTTGGAATGTAGTGACGTCATGTAGATGGAGAAGAGAAGTGGTCCAAGTACTGAGCCTTGAGGAACCCCAGTAGCAAGTTGTTGTGACTTAGTAACATCACCCCTCCAAGACACGCTGAAGGATCTGTCAGAGAGGTAGGACTTCAACCACAGGAGTACGGTTCCAGAGATGCCAATCTTTCTGAGGGTGGACAGGAGAATCTGGTGATTAACTGTGTCAAAAGCAGCAGACAGGTCCAGTAAGTTGAGTACTTTTGAAAGAATGAAAGGTCAAATAAATGATAGAATATTTGGGTGAATCTTTGGTTGAATTTTTTTTTTGATGGAAATTTTTACTTTTATTACTTTTGCACAGTTTGATCAAAATTGACAGTAAAGACATTTATAATGTAAATATATATATATATATATATATATATATATATATTTGAAATAAATAATTAAAACATTTGCATCACATGAACATATTACATTTTATAATCTATTACAAGAAATATGAGATTAATATTTGATAATATAATATTTGATAATTTAGCGTTTTATTAAAGCATACTTTTTAAACTAGACTTATTTTCTAATTAGCTACAATCATATTTAGCATAATAGCATTATTAGTATCATTAGCCAGAACAACAGATAAAAGCTTAAAAAAACTGACCAACGTCAGCGTTTTGTTTTTTGGAAATACCTTGTGTTCAAGTGCAGTGCAAATCATATAGAGATGCATCCTGATGTCAGGGGCACCTGGATACCTGAGCAATGCAAAAAATCCCGCTGGTTGCTGAGTAAACGCTCATGTTTTTTTTGCACTGTTTTCTTGTCATAATGCACAAATTGTCTTAAAATGAAGCGTTGCTCTGTTTGCTGACTCAGGAGTGCGGCTTGCTTAAAAGTCCCATCTTCACACCCACCACGGGCCGGCATGAGCACGGCCTTCTCAACATCTACCATGCCATGGAGGGAGCCGAGCACCTGCACATTCTGGTGGTCAAGCAATATGAAATGCCTCTCTACAGGAAATACTGGCCCAACCACATCCTTCTAGTGCTGCCCGCCATGTTCAACAACTCTGGAGTGGGTGAGTACTGGCCAGAATGACGAATAAGATCACATATTACATTATTGTGGCTGAAAAAACTAAAAATATAAAAATATAAGAATGTTGCCTATATTTACTTTAAGCTATTTATAGTACTTTATTATTTTTTTAAGATTAAATAAATAGTGACAAAAAATTGTGATGATTAATTAAAATTATTAATCGTAGTATTTAGTGCTTTAATTTATTTAGATAAAATAGCAAACCATTAATAATGCACATTTATTTGCTATAAGCCATTGCAGGACACTAGTTGTTGGATTTTCAGTTTTTTATTGCAAGCATAATCTAGTCTAATATTTATGTGTTTTTTTTTTTTGTACTGGGTAATTCAGCTTGTATGTAACAGATACAGTTCCTCAGGAAAGCCTGTCTCTGCCACTGAGTAAAAAATGTATAAAATGATGAATAAATCTCACAATTCTAACTTTGTTCTTACAGTTCGAGTTACATCTCACAACTGTGTAACTCGGAGTTGTGTGTTATAATGTTAGAATTGTGAAATATGCAAGTACAGGATGTTTTTAAATAATCGTGTCATATAAGCTTGCAATTGCGAGTCACAAATTCAGAATTGCATGATGTAAACTCCTAGTCCTGACCTTTTTCTAGCAGTTTATATCCTGAATTCTGAGAAACAAACTGGAACTGCAAGGAAACCAGCTTCAGTAGTTCTTTCTTGTTGTGATTAATTGTATTTATTGGCGTTTCAGGAGCAGCTCGATTCATGATCAAGGAACTGTCCTACCACAACCTGGAGCTGGAGAGGAACAGGCAAGAGGAGCAGGGCGTCAAACGACAGGACGTGTGGCCCTTCATCGTGATGATGGACGACTCCTGCGTCCTGTGGAACGCCCATCAGCCTGGACCCGAGGGCAACAGGTATGGAATGATGGATGGATCCGTGGACGGATTTGTGGGAATGTCTTCATTGTCTGACATCTCTGGATTCTGTCTCTCAGCGAGGTGATGAGCGTGTCACTGAAGAGCGTCCTGCAGCACATGGAGGCCACTCCTAAGATCTCTCTGTATGCCATGTGTGGCCTGCGCAAATGGAGCAGTGCTTTGTCTTCTCGAGCACCCACAAGCCCTTTCTCTCGCTGCCACCTCCACGACCTCATCATGCTGAACGTCGACCTCACCCAGAACGTCCAGTACGACCTCAACAGGTGAGTGTTTGCATTTCGAGGGGGACGATCATGTCGTTTTTGAGTACTGGTGTTTTAAGGTGTTTTATGTGATAAATAACAGTTTAAATGTGTGTGTAGGTTCACATGTGAAGAGGTGGACTTTAACCTGAGGGCAAACAGCAGCGGTCTTCTGCTCTGTCGGTTCAATCACTTGAGCGTCATGAAGAAACACATCCCTATCGGAGGACATAAAGAGTTCCTCATCAAGCCCAAACTCATGGTGAGCTTCAGAATGTCCCTTTAGAGCTTTAATTACATCCAAACACTAATATTAGCTTGGAGTTAAAGGAAACTGCATTTATACTGTTCTTTCACTAGTGGGCGCTACGAAACCAGTCATTATAGTGATGGCTTTTTTTTAACATTTCATGCATTTAAATACAGTTCTTTCAACTCTTACAGACTGAAACAGTTGACCTTCAAATTAATCTATTTTCATTCAAAATGTATGTCTGCATTTGCAATTTCTATAATTAAATATAGATATAGACTATAAATCAATATGATATGTTATATTACAACTACCATTCAAAATTTGGGGGTCAGAAATTAATAATTTTATTCAGCAATGATTTATGTACTGACACTAAAGAGTTAAAAATATATATATTTTGAGTTTCAAAGAATGCTGAAAAATATAACAATTTCCACAATAATATCAAGCAACTGATTGCAAATATGATTTCTGAAGGATCATGTGACACTGGAGTAATGATGCTGAAATGTCAGCTTTGATAAGATGAATAAATCACTTTTTAATCACAAAATATATTCAACTATATATTCAACTTTTTTTTTTTTACAGTTGGTAAAGAGCAAGTATAATTGTCAGAGACTCTCTCTTTTATTCTGCAGAGGTTGGAGACCCCGGTGCGTGTGTGTGCGTCTCAGTACGTGTGCGCTCCGGACACTGAACACACACTTCTGTCGGCGCCGGCTCAGTTCCTGCTGGAGAAGTTTCTTCAGTCCTGCAGCCACCGGCTCTTTCCTCTGGCCGTCTGTAACAGCGCTAACCCCGTGCTCTCCATAGACAGCTACCTCAACCTCGGCCCACAGGTACAAATAAACTAGGAGTCTCACACTTCAAGGGATAGTTCACCCAGAAGTAACGTTTTGATTATTTAATCACCTTAATATCACTCCAAACCTGTTCGACAGCAGCTTAAACCACAGCTAACTATCAGTGAATAAGACAATAGCGACAGTTTATATTCTGCATATTAGTTCATTCTGTAAAAATTGTTCATTTTCTTTGTGTTTCCAGATTCAGATGTGTTACATGAGCTCCCGGCCGCACTCGGTGAACGTGGATCATCAAGGCGTGATGTTCGGTGGACTGCTGCTCTACTTGTGTGACTCCTTTGTCGTGTCAAGCCTCCTGAAGAAATTCAACTTCCTTAAAGGTCAGTCCAGATCCCTTACAGCTGGAATATATAAATCCAAACTACACTTACACTATCAAAAAGTCCAAAATATCTGGGGTCAGTAAGTTTTTTTTTTTTTTTTGTTACAAAGTCTTTTCCGCTCACCAATGCTGCATTTATTTGACAATTTAAAATAACTGTTTTCTGCTTGAATATATTTTCAAATGTAAATTATTCATGTGATGCAAAGCTGTATTTTCAGCATCATTCCTCCAGTCTTCAGAGTCACGTGATCTTCAGAAATCATGGGGATTTGATATCACCTTTGAACCATTTAATGAATCCTTGCTGAATAAAAGTAACTTATTTCTTAAAAAAATTATAACTGACCCCAGACTTTCAAATGTTTATGATTTTGAACAGAATCACAAACACAAAACTTGTTTTCATGACTAAAATTGCAAATTCTAACTTGGACACAATGTAATCTCAATGGTCCAAAATCCCACCCCGTATAGTTATTTAATACTAAAGTTTATCAGAGCCATCAGAACAGTAATAGCACAACTCTCTTAGCACATTGTGGTCCTATAAAAAGCTTTAGATCATTGTTTCTGTGGCTCATCTTGCAGGCGCCACGCTGTGTGTGATCTGTCAGGACCGCAGCTCTCTGCGTCAGACTATTGTGCGTCTGGAGCTGGAGGACGAGTGGCAGTTTCGTCTGCGGGACGAGTTTCAGACGGCCAACTGCAGTGAGGACCGTCCTCTCTACTTCCTCACAGGCCGCCATATCTGACCTGCACATCTCCCTTTCCTTCAGCTGTTTGTTCAACACGAAGAGAGCACCATAGCTCTCCAACACTGAGAGTTTCTGCTTCTGAAGAGAATAAGACTTGAGATTCTCAGGCATTGTGCATCACCTCAGACGATGTTACTGATGACATAGATACTGTGCTGGATACAGATGTTGTGTGTTTCCTTTTTGTGTAAACTTTGTTTGTTAGGGTTGTGATTTTGCATGTCCTAACACAAAAGAACATTGCGAAGGATATGTCCTTCTACACGTGATCTCAGGGTTTTGTCGCAAGACAAAAGGACTTACCACTGCTATTTTTTCCTTTATGTCTGCTTTATGTATTGCTTATCATCAACGCCATCCACCAAAGACTTATAAACCGCTCAAGCTGGACGCTTGCACAGCAGCACATGATGCGTTTAGGTGTGCCGTCTTGGGAGCATTTTATTAGGTAATCCAAATTTATGTCACCAATGCAAAACCTTTTATAATCTCTTGCCTGACGTAATCCAAACCATTCCTTGCTCCTCGTTTAAGTTTGGGCATTGCAATGGACCCACAAGGTTACAAAGTTCAATTACTGAAGCCAACATCCACTATACAGTATCTAAAGAAATCCATTTATGATCTTCTTGATTCCTGAATCAGACGATGTGTGCCGATGTTCTTTATGATTGTAAATGCTAGTTGGTACATATCTTAAGTGTCAACCACAGAGTTAAAAGGTCATGTTGTCTAAAGTTGGCATCTATTAATCATCATATTTCAGTGAAACATTACTGTTAATGAAGTCGCTGGGAATGTTTTGTAGTTGCACACTGTAAATGCCTTAAAGAACCCTGATGACCCAGACTCCACTCCAGAACGCACTATTAATATCAGTCAAGCAGTCGAGACAATGACCCTTTCATAAAGATGGCTATTGGTAATATAATATGCCTGAGAAGATGAATGTTCTGGATTGGTTTATCTTTTTATGTTGACTTTTTGGATGTTAAAAGAAAAAAGCTTTGTTTACATTTCGAAAAATGCCGATATTAATATATATGACAAACTTTTTGTCACGTTGGATTATGTCTGGACACTTCGGGTGTGTCACGGATCAAACGCGCTCTTTTATTTTTCCGTGGCACAGAGAATCTACCTAGGACCCATTAGTTTCTAAATTAGAAAAATGGATCCTTTTTTGAGCGATTGTTTTATTTATTGAAAAAGCTTCTTTGACTGATAATCATGGAAATATCAGGAATGCTTTGCTAGGGCAAGTTCTTGAATTCATCGCCAAAAGCTTTTGCACACTTTCAGATGATGTATTAAAAATTAACTAATGTAAACAAAGCCTAACAAATATATGGTTTACATTATTATGGACCAACTGGAGCGTCTAGAATAAAATGCATCAGTTCCCATAATGATTGTAATGATGAAGAAAGCCAAATGCCCACTGGACAACGAATGTGTCTCATTTGTAGATTATTTGATGTGCACATAAATTATGCAATTTGCTTCTCACAACCTTGGCATCTTTCCTGTCAGCTGTGAATATTCTGAACATATGTAGCACCGAACCATTTGAAATCTTCTACCTCGTGATCTACTGGCCGGCTTTGGTTTAGTAAACATCTGGTTTCAGAAAAATGTTCTTATTGCTGTTGAGATAAATGAATGTAATAAAGTGTTATCAACAACCTTATAGCATCAAAAAATCGGTGACTTTCTCACCCTCACATAATGACTTGTATGTGCCTCTTGAGAACAAAATAAAATGACAAAATAGAATTTCTAAATAAACCTGAGTTTGTATCTCAAATTTGATTGGATGAGCTGCAACTGGTTCGTTCAAAAACACTAACCTGGGAACAAAAAAACGTTCATTACGCTGTGTTTGTAATAGTATTAAGTGGCAAAGCAAACCCTGATAGCACACATACATCATGGAGACATCTATCTGATGTCTGTATTACATCTGTGAGATGTATTTTTTAGTGTTTGCTCATCTGCAATACATCTATAGGATGTTTCCTATCAGATGTCAAATAGACGTTTAGAAGATGTCTTTAAGATGTTTAGGATTTAGAATGTATATAAAACTGACATCTTAGAGATATCTATCAGATGTTTGTACACAGCAGATGCTTTCCAGATAAAGCCATCTTTAACAGACATCTTGCACACGTACCTGGGAAAAGTGTCACCTTAACAAAACGTATTCGATATGTCATGAGGTAATGAAAAGAGCTTTTGGCAGAATTTAAAATATATATATATATATAAATAAATAAATAAATCCACCGCTTGTCAGTAGCATTGAGATGTATGAAGAGCATCTCACAGAGAGATACATTTCAACCCAGGCATCTTTCTGTCTAGGTCAACATGGCAAATCTGTGTGACAAGTTTAAAACTCCTGCTCAATCTAAATAAAATAAATATTAAAGAAAGAAAGAAATTGAGCAAAATGCTATTTGGTACTGTTATATATCTATTGATGATAAAATGTTCTAACACTTTTATAATGCCCTGTTTCCATAACACAGTCTTATGTGTTTGCTGTGCTTATTTGCTGAGTAAAACTATCAATCATCAACCAATAATGAACCTTGTATGCAGTCACCTCTGTCCTCAATATTGTAGGATTCTGTATAAAATCACACCACGGTTCAACCAAAGAGAAATAGTGAACTTTAACCCTATTAAAGCTGTCAAACTTTTTCAGTCCAATCAGGTTGACAAGATATCCTTATGATGACTGTCAAGGGTGAAAACCTGTGGGTGGTTTTTATGTGGTTTTCGAGTGAGGCGTTTGGTTGAAGTGTGAAACACACAGTCCAAAATAAATCTGGCAGGCGGTGTTTTGATGCATGGGTACATCCTATTATAGTCAGAAGAGCCCAGATGCCCTACTTACATGCCTAAACACACACCGTTTCCTCACTGGTACATCTGAGATGCAGACATATGCTCTGTTAGAAACAGATACTGGCTGACAATAAAAGGCTCAAATATATGCAGTAAAGGTAAAAAGAATTGAAGATAATTGTTTGTTACAAATAAGTACAATGACTGTACCATGCTTAAGTATTGGAATCAGATAATACCATGGTAATTTGCTTTATTCAAGATTATTCAAAGAATATTATGGTATTTGTAGTCCAAGTCCAAAAACATACAGTAGTTTTACAATTGTACATTTCCACTTGTTTTCTTTCAGTGAATCATTATGTTGTATATAAACACTCTGAGGTAAACATATTAACCAAAAAATATTTTGATGATGCTGATGTCACACGCATCTTCTTGGCAACTTCTCCATCTGGCTAGATGTTTATGATGAGATTATAATTATGCATGCATTCATGAGCCTGTTTTCTAGTCTGGATGAGGTTTAAAACAGAAAAGGACTTGGTAAGTAATGTGGGTCAAAGTTCCTCCAAACAATGTCTGTATCATACTCACAGCTGTTAAAACAACATATTAGTGTTTGAGGTGAGACACTACAGGCAAAAACATTGTACTTTCATGCACCATTTCATTTTCTGAAGCTTTTTACAGAAGGGTCCGTTCATATAACACCAGATTTTATACAACCTTTTATTCCTAAAAACACTGTAAAAATGTATTGTTTTTATGACAGTATTTTCTGATTTATGGAATGATAAAAACAGGTCCAAACCCTCTGTAATAAAGAAGGAGCAAGGGAGATGACAGGAGGGACTTGGAGCATGCAGCCATAATGGCAACCCAATGTGGAGCCAACAGAGAAAGGATCCATGGAGGAGGAAGGGTCTTCTAAAGATAAACAAAACTGTAATTTATTAAATCCCACACACAAGGTAACTCCACACTTGGAAGGGAAGGAAGACACACGTACACAACTGACAACAGAAGAGCGCACAGGCTGGAACTAAATACATGAGTTAACGAGGTAACTGGTGAACAGCATGACTAATTAACAAACAACGAGGACAGGAACAGGACAGGAATGACCATATAAGGGCAGATGAGGGAGAAAACACAACAAGAAAGACATTCCAATCCTGAAAGCCTTCCATTCTTTTTTTCTTTTTTTTCTAAAGCATGACAGGATTAAGTAAATAATTTAGTAAATAATAAGTAAATAATTTCCTTTTATTAGGTTTTGTACAAATTGATGTTTTTACTATACCAAGTCAAGCTCAAATATTCAACTGTTACTCAAGTTATTGTGAGAAAAAAAATTAGCAATCAAATATAATTAATGTTCATAAATAACTAAAAACTAAGATTTAATCCTAAACAAACTATTTTCTAATGAGTCACAGATTGTTATTATTATTGTTGTTGTTATTATTATTTTACATTTAATTTGTCTTCCTTTATTCCTACCTGTTAAAAAAGAATAAAAATGGATCTGCAATGTCTATTTTATACTGTATTCATGGAAATTTCATAATTTGATATTTGACTGTGATATTCAGATTACAACAGGGCATAATTAATTAATCATTAAATAATGAATAATTGCCACATTGCTTATATATATATATATATTATATATTATATTATATATATATTAGAAAGAAAAACTGTACGGTTGAATTCCAGAATTTATTTAAGACCACAAATGCACTTATAATCCATACAAGTACATGTGCATATATTTATTCTACACAGACATAGATCCTGTATTAAAACTTATTGCTGCACAAGTTAAATACGCAATCCTTTTATAAATCTATAAAAGGAAATATATTTTCATGGAAAAATATGTCTGTTGTGCTACAGGTTATATGATGCATATCAGTACAGTTACTCGAGACACTTAGAACAGTGACACATGCTACTCAGTCAGGAACAGGATGGACGGGAAGCAGAGAGGAAAGCGTCTTTAAAGTCTACAGAAGCAAAGGCGTTGAAAGTTAGAAGCGCAGTATGAAGCCATCATAAAAACAGACAAAGGTTAATATACAACACATGGCTGGGAGGTTTCATAGGTTTCAATAACTAATGTCTAGTTCTGGACATCATATCATTCCTGCATGAAAATCCCTACATACATTTATATTCGGGAACAGTTACATCGTTTATTATAAAGAGCTTCCTCATAAAATCACTGCCATCACTATTCCTGCCATTCTCACATAGCTTTTTTTTTTCATTCTTCAGATCATTTAAGGAGCTGTTAATAGGATTTCAATGGCACCATCATATAAAAGGCAATTCAAAGCAAGCATATTTTAGTTTAGACAAACAGTAGCTCAAGTCATTTTCACATTCACAGAATCCTTGAAGCCACATATGTGTCTTTTTGTTTTTTGGTTGTTGTTTTTTTTGCCAAAAAATCACAAACTAAAAAGAAACTAAGAAAGTAACATTTAAGATACTTTAAAGAAACATTAAGTTATAGTTGGAAATATACTCTCTGTAAATACATGACCACAAGTATCTACTGGCTTCACACACTACAATGATACTGTAATGACAATAATAGCTTAATCTTCCTTTCTTAACACTATAGGAACTGAACTGGAGGCCTGGATGCAGTGCATCAATTGCAATGGAAACCAATGAGTTAAACCTTTACGTTTACATGAGAAGGTGAATGTGTTGCTGGACTGTGACCTCTTTGCTTGGACGTGGTATTACGGCATCATGGGTCATCAATCTTTTAGGTAAAATCTTTTGACTTGCACAAAACAACTGCACAAATTCCCTCAAACATTCTTGGCTACAATCATTTCTACAGTAGTGCAATTTGACAAAATCTTATAAAAACATGTCCATTTCTCAATTAAATGGAGGTGGAGGTAAATAATGTTTTTAAATTTAAATGTTTACATTTTTAACAATTTAAAAACTAATTTTTCTTTATTTAAAAATTGCTCCTGAGGAAGCAGTTAATGCTTAACTAAAGATTTGATCTTCGATCTTACTGACTTACAGGGTTAAGGTAATGTGATTAATTAATGTGACTATTATAAGTATACAGCATGCCAATATTTGAAATAAAATATAATGGTGATTTAATTACGCATTATATGCAAAAGGATTAAAGGAAATGTACTTCATTGTGTTGAGAATAATGTCAAAACATGAGTATTTCTTAAATGAAGCTTCATTTTTATTTATGCAAAAATATATATATATCTTTTTTTATTATTATTATTTTATTAGTGAATCAGGACATTTCTTTTTGACATGGTCCCAATAGGTTTTAGGGCTACTAACGATGTTTTTCTGGATGTTCTCGCTCTCATGTGGATTGATGTTGAGTAATATCACCTAGTGAATGATTCAGTGGTCCAGGTGGATGTTTAGTCATGTTTAAAAATCCATAATTAAGAGAGTGATACACAGACATGCAATTAAGAAACAAATAAGTGCACCAATGGATGGACGGATGGAACATGTGAGCCAAAGAAGAACCTTTGTTTCAGAAATGCAAATCAAATATGACTACTTAAATAAATAAATAAAAAACAGACAAAAAAAAAATATCTTGGCCCTCAAGTGAACCTGTGGCCTTCATTTTGAGATTTTTTTGCTCATGGCTGTAGAGGGAATGGAAAGAGAAGGTCAGTGGAGATCATCCAGACCGCTGCCATTCTCAAACATGGCCTTGGTGAACTGGCGAAAAACTCTGTCCATGTAGGTGCTCTGCCGTGGCCAAAGACCCTCCAGAAATCCAATATGGCCGCCGTGACAGGTAATGAGCAGGGCCACATTGGGGTTTTGCTTTACTGCCTCTACTGGAAAGGCTGAAAGAACAAAGACCTCTTTTAGCTCAACATGGATGGGACAAAGTCAACAGGCTGGGCAAAATTGAAGTTTCTTTCACTTCAGCCCTAAACTTAAATGTCACATTTTCTTAAAAATAAGGAAAATACACTTTCTAATGGGCTATAGTCTCTCATGCAGGCCTAATAAACCTGGCCGACTCACCATGATTGGGGGAAAAGACATCGTCCGCTGCGTTGAGGCACAGCATTGGCACCTGCACAGACTTGATCTTGTGAATGGGGCTCGCGTCTCGATAGTAGTCATCATTGGATGGATAACCGAACATGACCGATGTGAAACGTTCATCAAACTCTCGGATTGTTTTAGCCTGTGGAATGCAAGCAGTAATACGACTACATTAACATGTGACAAATGTGACACAATATTGTGTAAGTCAGAATGAATAACTCACCTTCATCACATGGTCTATGTCATATTTTTTTTCAAGAATGGTTCTGTGACTGCAAAAAGAAAAGAGGAAAATGTCTTAAAATTATCTTCTTTTATGTTCAACATAAGAAAGCAACTCATACAGGTTTGGAACAACATGAGGGTGAACTATCCCTTTAAGCACATTATTCAAATACTCTAAACCTGCATTGGACATGCAGTTTGGAAAATGGATGGATGGATATTATTTAAATAAGGCATAAAATACACACCTTTTTAAAGGTCATTTAGATTTGGAAACTTTTTTACCATGTGGTAAATATGGTTCTTCAATTTTATTCTGTACTGCATGCATACTAATTCTTAAAAATAGTATGTGGAAACAGTACAAACCATGTAGTGAGGCATGTTACAAAAATCATATTGCAAATTTAATTCAGATTTGTCATCCCTTACAAAAGATATTTAGCATTTTGAATTAGATTTTGTTTAGAAATGGCAGGTCAAGTTGTGGGAGAGCGTACCAATGTGTACTAATGAGCTCTGTTCCAAATGTGGAAGGATATTGGTTTAATATATGCGTACAGAAAATGTGCATACTGTGCCCAGTATACCGCATACTACACATATAGTTAGAGTAGTACACCAGTGTTCTATTTCAGACAGCCATTCAGTAGTATCATAGTATATATCAAACACAACTGTACCATGGCACCGCCATTGCATTTCTGTGGTAAGTTTTTGATTAGCTGACTGAGAGTTAATTAAAGTAGAATAAGCCCCTTATGTGCGAAGTGTTCAGTTCATTACAACAGCCTGTTCTGAAACTGAAGCAAAATACATAAATTCCATTTAATCTTATTTGGCACATTTGTTAACACTCAAAAAGAGATCAGACCCAAAAAGAGGGGCGGTCGAGGACGTGGCGATGTCATTACATACAAACACTCTAGACTACAGTGAATTAAACCGGGTTTATCCCCTTCTGACCCCACTGACCGGTCCACGGATGCCTGCAGGCAGCTGGTGAGGTAGGAGTTGAAGAGGAAGCGGTCCAGGGGCTTCTCCAGTGAAGCGGTGCACTCAAACACATCCCAGCCTGCCGAGAAAACCACCACTCCCTTCAGACGCACCTCCGAGCCCTTCCGACCCAGATAGTTCGCCAGCATCATCCTGCAAGGTGTCAAGATATGAGACTTTGTTGCATGTCGTCACGAAAGCGAACTATTGCCCGTTGCCAGTTTAAACATTCAAGAGACTTTAAAGTGCAAGAAGACATGAAAGAACTTAATTTAGTACTCGCATGCTGTACGCAACCACAGAATCGAGTTCTCTTTTGTGTCTTATTGTGCTTGAATGGACAAATCCATTAAAAAATTATTGGCGAGTCTCCTCGAAAACTGTTGGTTATGGCATAAGTGAACAGCTTATAAAGATGTGTATCTTTATACTGGATCCATGAAAGTAACTGCGCCTAATTTACTAGCTGCTGTATGTATTGTTAATGTTAATACAAGAAAAAAAAAAGAGAGCAGGAAAATTACTCACAGCTCTTGAATAACTTGAATGTTGTAGCTTTAACAAGGATTAATCTATATATAATTTAAACAGTAAAAACTATGCAATGCTTTTACATTCGTTGATTAAATTTCTGTACCTAAACTATTAATAATAATTTTAATTGTAATAATTAATTTATCTGTATTAGCTTATTAGGGCCCACGGGTACAGTCTGCACCAGGGCCCGCATACCTCAGCTACTGCCCTACACACACACACACACACACACACACACACACACACACACACACACATATATATATATATATATATATATATATACTGTACATAAGCTGTGTGAAGCTGACCCTTTTCTTTCTGTAAGAGCGGATTAGATCCCTGTGCTGCCAACTCAGCTTTTACTCAGAAAGAGTTATACATTTAGGTTGAAATGATGTTGTGAGGATCTGGGAAATTTCATCTGCATTACATGACAGGGAAATAAATGCATGAACAAAGCATGAACTGAGAACACTTTATAATAGAAGACAGGAATGATATATAATGCTTTTTATGGAAACAGCAATGTTTAAGTTGTGGGTAGCACTTTATTTTACAGTCCTGTTCCTCATGTACATACTATGTACTTATTTTAGTAATTACAATAACTATGTAATAACTAGGTAATAACCCTGAACCTAACCCTAAACCTTACCCGACCCCATGTAGTTACCTTGTATTACCAGAACTTTCTTAGATAAATACACTGTAAGTATACCATAAGTACATGTTAGTACACGTACTGTAAAATAAAGTGCAACCAAGTTGTGTATGGGTTTGTTTCCTTTTGCACATTTGAAGTATTAATGAAGTATAGTATGTGTAGTAGACAAAACTGCAGCGCTCATTCACAGAGATACAAGCAGACTTCATATAGTTCGCAGGCCAAATTAGAGTTCAATCACGATTTCCACAAAAATATTCAGCAGCTGTTTTCAGCAGTGATCATATAAATGCTTCTTGATCAACAAATCAGCATATCAGGAGGATTTCTGAAGGATCACGTGACACTGAAGACTGGAGGAATGATGCTGAAAATGGTATTTCCCAAAGGCAAATGCATGCTGCCTCTCTGTTTAATTAAAGGCACTATAAAAAAACCAGTGTTAGAGTGTCCTGGTGTGTGTGATCACAGCAGCTGAATTCCCATTTAAGGGCAGGATAAACCCCTGTGTGTGTTAAACTCACCCGCCCATAGAAACCCCAGCTGCCATGAGCGGAGCTTTGTCAATGGTCTGCTGGACATGTTCAATGACCACCTCCAGATCCTCTGTGTTCGCTGCACAGTAAGTCCTAGGTGTCTAGAGCACAAGATATAAACTCATAAGAGAGAGAGAAAGAGCTCTTACACACAAATACACCAAAGCTCATATCATCCTTTTTTATATTCAGTGAATCTTACAGTCTCCGTGCACGAATGCGGTTTATATAAAGTCAACAGTATGAACATGATCTCAGAGTTTGCAACATTGCACTGTACAATATATGCACCTGCGCTGATATATTATAATAGAAACTCATAAACTTAATTTCCTTAGGTTATTTAAATGGGAAAACATGCATTTGCAGAGGTTTCTATGAACACATTCTCAACACATTTCAACTTGTTCAAGCACATGAAGAATTGAGGGATTTTACACCTCTTCTGATGGCAAATACACATGAAGAAACATTATCATCTGAATTCCAACAAAGTTCATGAGTCAGAGGAAAGGATTTATTGACAGGCTCTTGTATACAAGGCTTGTTCACACGATATTACATAACTTTAATTCGAATGACTCAAGCTCCATATATTTGGTGATTTTCATGCTGACAGAAGCGTGTGTCACCTGTGCCAAAGCTTTTACAACATTCGGTTTAAGTTCAACAAAGAGGAGATAAAAGATGATCCTTACCAGTAACTTTTCACCTGAAACTCCTCTGTTATTAAACACCACACATCTGAAAAACACAAGAGAAGACTCATAGAAATGGTACATTTGACAGTTTTTGAACATAGTGGAATTCTTGATTCTGACTGGTTCTAAAGGCGTCCATCTATATAAATAAATTACTTCCAGTTTTGTTGATTATATTATAGTTTTAAATCACTAAACCACACTCTTACTGACAAGTAAAAAAAAAAGACAAGAAAAGGTGTGTATTTCTAAATGAGATATTTCATTAGTAGTTTAAGGAAGTACGTCAATCATTTGAACGTCACTTTGGATAAAAGTGACTTAGAACGTGATCAGCTAAATGAATAATTGCAAAAATATAAATGGTTCTTACATTTATACAAGCATTTTAGGGAACACAACCTAAGATAAGCACACAGGCCAAGCAGATTATGTATTTGTATTAATGCCCAACAATAATTTGGTCAGAGTCAATTCTACAGAACTTTTAATATTTAAATAATTCCCCATTACTTTACATTTGAAATTCTTCTTATATTTCCAGGTTTTCATATTCCTATAATAAATATGTACACTTAAAAACTGGTGTCACCTTCTCTGAAATCACTTATCGTGAGAGTTTTCCTGTATCATTTTCCTATGCCAACCTAGTCTGTTTCCTCCCAGAACATAATAATACACATTATTACACGGATCTGTGCAATGATTGATTTTGTGTAGTCAGTCATGGTATTCAGAGATCAAATATGACTGCTGAACTGTATCAGAGACCACTGTCCAAGGTATTATTTGTATTTTTTCCTCTAGTTTAACACCTCTCACATTACTCCGCTGTCTATTTCTTGTCATATAAATAAATGTATTGCTAATTTGTTGTGTAATAAGTGCTGCATTGTATCTGCATTGATTTTGAATGCAGATTATCACTTCATTTAGCTTAAGATGCCGCAACATAATTTATAAGCACTTCATCTGACAAAATTGCTGCTTTTTGAGATTAAACATCCATTAAGTCAGCACCAAATGACTCCTTTAAACTTTCAGAGGTTAAAATACAAAGCTTACATGCTCAGCAGCAAAAAAAAGTATACATCTACTAACATATGTCACTGCTTATGTGTTAGTGTATCTTTAGCGGCTGGTGGGCTGTTTTCTGCTGCGCCATGGAAAGTCTTAGCTAAGCTGCAAAGCTGGTCAAAGCTGCAATTCATTAAGCAGAGAACAGGCAAAAGAAAAATGCTGAGTGAGCTGCTGTAGCCCCCACTGCCTCACGCCTCTCGAGGTTTACAAGAATGAGCTCCTGACAGATGCCCAAAAGGAGAGAAAGTGCCCGTCTCTGCATCCCTGAAGGCTTTAATACATAGCTCAGCTGTTTGTTGACTCTCTCTGTTTCTCCCTCTCCCTCTCCCTCTCTCTCTCTCTCTCTCTCTCTCTCTCTCTCTCTCTCTAGCAGCTTTAAAAGTGGAGTCTGACAAAGATGTTCCAGGGTTACTGTAGGCACGTGTAATGCATTGATCTACATCACAGCTACATATGATCTAGCACAGTTGTGGCATAAAGCTTACAAAAGCATCCGTTCAGGCCTTTCTGAATATTTCAGTACAAAATATGCACAGCTAATGGAAATTATGTTGCTTCTGAAGTCCATTACACATGCAGGTAGAGTTGAAGCTGAAGATAAAGGAGAGCACAATTGTGCATTACTGAAACTGAGAAATTGTGATGTGATGACTCAGGTCCAAAGATGTTGTAAAATATCTGATATAAGCATACCACACATCAGTTTATCTATATTAATGAGACTTAAAGAATTGAGCACCATACGATGATCACAAGTATCATAGAAGTTGTCTGTGAGTCATTGTTCCAGTACACAGCTAAATTCAATGGGAGTGGAAGAGTTTTGACTATTTGGGCTAGTTTTGTTAATAGATATGGCAACCCTGACGTGTTATCATTTTTGCACTGTGGCTGGACTGGAAATTGCTTAATTGTGTTCTATATATCACAAGCATTCTTTGTCGAGAGAGCAAGCATGAGCCTTTTCTAAATGAAAGGCTGTGAACCAGGCTGCTCACCTGTAGCCCAGATCCCGGCTTTGCTGTACCATATGTAGGATGTAGGATTCGCGGCTTGTGCCCGTCAGTCCCGGGAGCAGCAGCACAGTGGGGCGCGTGGACTGGTCCGGGTGGGACTCGCTGTCATCATTGTCAAACCAATCCAGAGAGATCTGGCCTCCATCTGGTGCTGTAATGAGCTCACTGCCGGACACACAGAACAGCTTAATTTAGTCAGAGGAACATTCAGTTAAACTGTGGAATTGTGTGTTAATACTAGCTTAAGCGCTCATGAATAGTACAAAGAGAAACTGTTATAGGAATGTTACTCAACTAACAAAAGTATCACAAAGTCCCATGGTAGTACAAGGGTTGCATAGCAATCCGTATCACACCACAGCGGCCTCTTAAGCCACTTAAAATGTACAGTATGAATGCAATTGGATTGGATTGGGAACAAAATAATGTGCTTTGTTCTTATGTGCAAATGCCTTTAAAACAGTTTGTGCTTTTATATGCAAGCTCAAGCCCCATTAAAAATGAATCATTCCGCCTTTGAATCAATCATTCGATCTTATCCAGCAAACAGGAAAATGCGAAAATGTCCAAAAGGGTTTACTAAAATAAAAACAGGATATTTTATAAGACAGAAAACAAAAAGAGCACTGAATGAAGCAGATATTTATGTGCAATCCACTGTAAAAGACTGTAAAATATTTTTTCACCAAAAATGAAGCAGCACAACTGTAATAAGAAGTATTTCTTGAGCAGCAAATAGAAAAAAATATAATTATTTTTGAAGGATCCTGTGAGACTGAAGACACTAAAAATGAGCCTTTTCTTCGCAGAAATAAATGACATTTTTAAATATATGCAAATAGGATACAATTATTTAAAAACTTTAACATTATTTCATAATATTACTGTTTTTAGTGTTTTGTCTAATAAATACTTCATATGTAAGCATAATCTTTTTTTTCAAAAACATTAAAACAATTAGTACAGACCCCAAACTTTAATCATAGTATATAATGTGTACACAGATTAACTGTTAAACACTTATTTGACACGCTATTTACTAAAAATTACTTTTAAAAAGTAAGTCTTCTATATCAAGGTCAACCTTTAGATACAGTTGATATATATTCACAAAATTGCCTAAATTCACGCGATACTGCTCATGATGTATTTACAGTGGATGGCCTCTTCTGTTGTTTTATTTGGCCTCATCATGATTCTGCTGGTAGTCCTGCAGAGATGCTGAGGAGAGAATCTGTGTCAAAGGGCTCTCGTGTTGTCTTACAGCTCTACACTAAAGCAGCTTTCTCAGCGAGCAGATAACATGCAGAGCTACATGTGTGCGATGTAATTTCAGAGCCATCATGAAATATGCACTCTAGATCAAGTCTGTCTGCAGTCACTGCCATCAAGAACAGCCTGCTCTCTGAATGTGGGAAAGTTTTTTATAGACATGTAAATCCCACCTTTCAAAATGCCGTATAGAGAATGAGAAACCAATCTGGCACGTCTACCAATGACAATCTATCGACTTTCAGAAATATTTCTGCAGAAGAATAAAAAATATAGTGCTTATTTCTTTCATCAAACATCTTACTTTCTAACAAAATTTAATTCAACGTATACTGACACTAAGGCCAAAATAATGACACTATTTCTGCACAATTTTGGGGGGAAATCAAATTTATATTTAATAACTAGCTCCAGTTTTGCTGTACTTTGTGTAGGGCTTCACAATTTGGGTCAAAATGTTGTGATTATGTATCAAGATAAATTAAAATATTAAATAAAATAGGAAATATTACCATTGCAAATATATTACTATTATTAATTTATTTATTTAATTTACTACAATTAAAAATGGTATTAAAAAAGCAGGTTTGTTATATTTTTTTATTATAATAATAATACTTAGTATTATTATTAACAATTATACATATTATTAATAAATGAAAATAATAAAGAAAAGAGGAAATATTAATACTGCATAAATACTGTTTCACTTTAAAATAAAAAACTGTGTGCATTTAAGAAAAAAAGGCTTCATTTTATTTTGTACTGTATCTTGTAACTGTAAAATTATATTATATTTTTGTTTCAATTCTTTATGTTCAATTGAATTTGTGTCACGATCTCCGGTCTTTCGCTCAGTCACATCTGCATTACAGTTCCCATCATGCTCCTTGATCCACACCTGCACTCAGTCAGTCTTGAACCACTGCCAACACCATTCACCTCGTTAACTCACCCTACTTAAGCTCACAGCTTACCCTAAGCTGGTCTCGTTTAGAGTTAAGACTGTATTCTCCAGAGTTCATGTCTCCATCATTTCTCCATCAGTTCCTCCTGAGCTCCCGAGTCTCCCTGTGTTTGACGTAACCTGGATACTTACCTAAAAGAAGATGAGGTGTGTGCATTCCTGGTACCTCATCTCCACATCTATGATCTCTCCAGCACCTGCAGAGACAGTAAACACCAGTTACCTCTCCATCTATACTCTGAATTGCTCTTACCTCTATTTACTTACCTGCATTACTCCATTTGCTCATCACTGCAATAAAACTGAACTGTTGTTGAATTGTCCATCTGTCTGTGATCCGTAACAGAAGACCAGACCTACACTGATCACAGTACAAGCATTCCTCTCCATTAAGCTGAACTGCTATACTCCTCTCACAAAATGGCCGTCACCTTACCCAATATGCAGAGGAATTCTTGGGCTTGGCCTCCTCCGTCTATTTGGAGGTTAAATTTTTTATAACAATCTTCCATGGAGGTTTGTATGAATCATTATACTCAATGCCCTTGGATAGTAACAACTGCTCATTGGAGCAATATATCCCTTATGCACTCTTGCTCAGTCGATCTTTCTCCAGAACATCACATTCTTCACCTCAAGCCCCTGATTCGCCTCCAGCGTCAGCTCCAGCCATCGAGGGTTTACTCCAGTGTTGGCTCCAACCCCTTGAGTCTGCTCCAGGTTTGGCTCCACCCTCTAAATCGCCTCCAGCTTCGGCTCCAGCCCCGGAGTCTGCTTTAGCCCCTGAGTCCCCTCCAGCTTTGGCTCCACCCTCTAAATTGCCTCCAGCTTCGGCTCCAGCCCCGGAGTCTGCTCCTGCCCCTGAGTCCCCTCCAGCGTCGGCTCCAGCCTCTAAATCACCTCCAGCTTCGGCTCCTACTCCTGAATCTGCTCCAGCTTCGGCTCCAGCCCCTGAGTTGGCTCCAGTGTTAGCTCCAGCCCCGGAGCTCATCTGAGAGTCCACTCCAGCCCCGGAGCTCGTCTCAGAGTCCACTCCAGCCCAGGAGCTCGTCTGAGAGCCCACTCCAGCCCAGGAGCTCGTCTGAGAGCCCACTCCAGCCCAGGAGCTCATCTCAGAGTCCACTCCAGCCCCGTAGCTCATCTCAGAGTCCACTCCAGCCCCGGAGCTCATCTCAGAGTCCACTCCAGCCCAGGAGCTCGTCTGAGAGCCCACTCCAGCCCAGGAGCTCATCTCAGAGTCCACTCCAGCCCCGGAGCTCATCTCGGAGTCCACTCCAGCCCCGGAGCTCATCTCAGAGTCCACTCCAGCCCAGGAGCTCATTTGAGAGCCCACTCCAGCCCAGGAGCTCATCTCATAGTCCACTCCAGCCCCGGAGCTCATCTCATAGTCCACTCCAGCCCCGGAGCTCATCTCAGAGTCCACTCCAGGCCCGGAGCTCATCTCAGAGTCCACTCCAGCCCCAGAGCTCATCTCAGGGTCCACTCCAGGCCCGGAGCTCATCTCAGGACGGAGCTCATCTCAGGGTCCACTCCAGCACCAGAGCTCATCTCAGGGTCCACTCCAGCCCCGGAACTCATCTCAGGACGGAGCTCATCTCAGGGTCCACTCCAGCACCAGAGCTCATCTCAGAGTCCACTCCAGCCCCGTAACTCATCTCAGAGTCCACTCCAGCCCCAGAGCTCATCTCAGGGTCCACTCCAGTCCCGTAACTCATCTCAGAGTCCACTCCAGCCCCAGAGCTCATCTCAGGGTCCACTCCAGTCCCGTAACTCATCTCAGAGTCCACTCCAGGCCCGGAGCTCATCTCAGAGTCCACTCCAGGCCCGGAGCTCATCTCAGAGTCCACTTCAGGCCCGGAGCTCATCTCAGAGTCTACAATGCTGTCTGTAATGGCTCTGGTAATTATTTGTGTTTGGGCCGCTCTCTCCCAAGAGCTCAGTCAGGAGCCTGCTCTCACCCCAGTGCTCAGCCAGGTGGCCCCAAAACTCACCCGGAGCACACTTTCACTATAGAATTCTCTAGCGCCATCTGTATCTCCAGTTGCTCCCTTGTGTTTCCAGTATTCCCTGAGCCTCCAGTGCCCCCTGTACCTCCCTGGCCTTCTTTGCTGCAGGCACCTCCTTGGTATCCTGTAATGCTGGCACCTCCCTGAGCTACCAGCACCTCCTTGGTTCCCTGAGTTACCGGTGCCACCCTGGAGTCACTCCAGTATATTGGCACAGCCTTGGTTACCTTCCTAGCACCTACCACGTGTCCAGGGCATCTATCCTTCCTCTCTGGTGGTCCTCTTCTTGGCACGAGGACACACCTTCTGGAGGTGGAGTACTGTCAAGATCTATTGTCTTTCCCTTGGTCACATCTGGACTACAGTTCTCATCATGCTCCTTGATTCACACCGGCACTTGAACCACACCTGACCGTTCACCTTGTTAACCCGCCCTATTTAAGCACACAGCTCTTATACCCTAGTTGTCTGGTTAAGACTGTATTCTCCAGAGTTCCTGTCTCCTTCGTTCTCCGGTGTTTCACCTGAGTTCCTGTGTTTGACATAACCTGGATACTTACCTAAAAGAAGACAAGGTATGTGCATTCCTGGTACCTCATGTCTATGACCTGCAGAGACAGTAAACACCAGTTACCTCTCCATCTATACTCTAAATTGCTTGACTTATTTACCTGCATTACTCCATTTGTTTTTTCACTGCAATACTGTTGAAAGTATTTGATCTGTGTTTTATAATTTAAGTATTTTTAATGTCAATACTGTTTATTACAAACTTTTAAACAAACTATAATATATAAAACACTAAATAAATGATATAACTTTGAAATACATTGAGTTTTAATGTTTATCAAAGCCTTGCCAAATATACTTATATTGCAAGTTTTGTACAGCAAACACAAATCAAAATACTTTGGTTATTTAGTCAAAACTACTATCTGTGACATTCAACAAACCTAGATTCCTTCGGTGCCAAGATTTTAGACAATATATCTGAATAGAATGCACAAATATTGCTGGTATTTGATGTTGCTCTCTCGTTTGGATTTGTACTCCTAGAACATTCAGTTTCCAAAACAGAAGCTCCCATTTCACACCTGACTACATGGCATTGAAGCTCGTCGGCAGTGTCAGAGATGGATGGCAACACACACAAGAGCAGTCAGTGAGTCCCAGCATGCATCACACCCTTCCGTCCTAATGGGAATGTGCAGCTGCTGGGACGGTCAAACTCAGATGCCCTTGACTTCAAACACTGTCCTCGATTATTCCATACAAACAGCAGGATCTGTAAGCAGATTTGCTCACTCAGACACATGTGCATCTCTCACGACCACTGCATATTGAGACAGAGGAAACAGATTAACTATTGCTTATAATTCTGCTAAAAGCAATGCAGGTGACGAGTCGAAACAGAATGGTGGATACTACTGTTTTTGCGTGCATGCATCTTTTCTGATCACAGAGCAGAAATGCAGGGGCCATTTTAGCCTCTAAATTGCTTTAGTGAGAGATACACTGCAGCACTGAATCAGTTTAACCAAATCAATAACTGACTGTTTATACATGCTGATATACATAAACATGCTGCTATTCACCACACAATACACTATTTCACCAACAAACTGAGTTAAAGCAAATGTTGAGTATTTTATTTAAACAATGTTCAAATATCAGATGCTTTAAAGTTGTGACATAACAGAAGTAGCATATATTTCTTAACTGAATTGAACAAATTAAGGTAAAAATACAATTTCAATGTAAAATACAACAAATAACAGTAATAATGACTTTATTTTACAGTACAACTGCAACATGACTAATATTAATTTCTTAATTTCCAACTGATTTGTTTCATAATTGAAGAATTTTACAACATTATTACTGATATTTTCATGTTTCTTACGGTGAAGCTGCATTGAATCAATGTATTGATTGGATTGTAGGCAGATCTGAATGCAAGTTTGCAATCAATTGTAAGAGTAAAAATAATTACAAAGTAAAAAAATATATATTTTTGCAATGCAATCAAAAACATACATCTAAAAATTACAATAAATATATTTAAAAAAAATATAACATTGACTATATATTTTCATTTCATGCATTTTTTTCTCAACTATGCTTTTTTATGTACAGTAAATTTCTTTATACATACTGAATTAATTTGTAAAATATGTTTTCTTTCTATAAAACATAATTTATTTATTTTTTGTCACTTTGGTTATGGGGTGAAATATGACCCTCTATACTTGCATCAGTGTTTGATTCCCATTACATGCAATCATCAGAATATGAAAGCTGATATAAGCTACACCTTCTCTTTCTCTCTTTATACTGCTGAGAACGGGACTCCTCTGAACATTAGAGCTACTCTCCTTCTGCATCAGACAATCAATGAAATGAATGCTGAAAGGAGCTCTCTGATCATCTATCAAGAGCACTTTCATATGTTAAAGAAGGCAAAACAAGTGTTCAAGTGGAGAAACGGTGGCAACTTCAGCATAAATACGAAACCTGCTTTGATTCTGAAGTATCTTTCAGCCAAAGGAGACCCAGCTTTCTGCAAAATTAACTTCAGAAGGACAACGACTGCTTCCCTGCTCCTCAGGACTGTTAAAGAACCCCAATGGCAAATATTGTATGTCTACTTTATTATGAATAAAGTTGGCATATACAGTAAGTATTCAAATTCAGAGAAAATGCTTATTTCCTGCCTAAACTAACCTAACTTCCTCTGACCAATAATACCAATATTTGTGCATTTCGTCGAAAGCATTTATGGGCTTTGTAAACCGTCATCCTGCCACAAACACAACACTAAACACATTCTGACTGTGAGGGAAATGTGCTCACTTTCTGTAGTTGACCAAGGGCTTGGCGGTCACGAAGGGTCTGAGCAGCGTTTGCACCCGGCTCTCCCAGCACCAGAACGTGGGATAGTACGTCTCTGAGACCACAGGGCATTTCTCCCTCAGGAACTGATGAAACTTCTTTCCTCCAGCTATCAGTATGGGCTTCTGCAAAGAGCAAGACAGTTGAGACAGTTCAAAATATTTGTAGAATAGAAATTGATTGATTTATTTTGATAATACTAAGACTTTTTAGTAAATATATGATAACAATTACTATTATAATCATAATATACAATACACATTTATTAATTCTATTACAACTTTATTTGATAAAATACATATAATAATAATAAATATAATATAATAATAACAATCATAATATATCTTACATAATTATTATAATGATGGTTAATAAAAAAAATACATTTGATATCAAATTATAAATATACTGTATTATTTTATGATAAAATATTATATTATTATTATAATAATAACAATCATATATATATTAATAAATAATAAAATCAATTAAATTAAATACAAATAATTTTATATAAAATTAAAATATATTGTATTATTTTATTATAATACAAATAGAATGAAATTGTGACATATATTTGCAAAAAAAAAAAAAATTATCAAGAAAATTAACTTTTAACCCTAAAGAAACCGAGTGACTTGATAGAATAGCTTATGAATATGTTATAATAGTAGTTTTAATAGTCTGCTAAATAAATTATAATTGTATAGTTTTATATTTCTGTGTGCACCATACAGATATATTTGAGCTTTGTCTAGAGACAATCTTGCTGAACAACTGATTTCATTATTGTCTATCAACCTTTAAAAACCAATCAGTGTTTTGTTCAGTGTGGTGAAAATGAGAACACTAGTGAACTATTATACAATATGCAGAGTCACTACCTTAAAATCTATTTCCCTGTCTTAGCTGTAAAAAAGGGGAAATATGCTTTTAGGGCACTATTTTTACCCGTGCATATGTTTCAACATGGCAGCAAGATAATTCCTTTGACAGATGAAAGCTTGAATACATATTCCAAGGCGCATTATGACATTAATATCCGCTGTGCACTCGCGTAAGATTACATTATGCGGACTGAGTCAAATACTGGCATGCATTATGACATCATTTGCCACCAGTTCTCTGCAAATATGACCCAATCGCGTGCACGAGCATCCGAATCAGTCCATTTATGTGGTCATGTGAACGCAGCCGACTCGGATACACAGTCACCTTACCTTGGCCACAGAGATCAGGTAATAGCAGGCATAAGCGGCGCTGAATCCGAGCACCACTGACAGTCCAACCCCAGAGCCAAATAGCCCGACTTTAACTTGGTTTTTGAAGTAATGTGAAAGGTCACTCGTAAATAAATTAAAATTAAGCTCCGGTGAGATCATTTCCTTATAAGGCCCTCGGTTCCGGCCACTGAGACACTCGGGCTGCTGCTGGATGAGAGGATGCGCGTCCGAATGCAGAGGTGAACGGAGACAGGAGTTTAGAGATGAGGAGATGGGTGGCGCTCTGCGAGGAAAGTCAGTGCAGCCCGGAGAAATGCAACCCTGTAGAGCGGAAAACAGAGACAGGTCGAAGTGGGCGGGGCTTAGGATTCGGCATTTCTTTTTCTTGATTGGATTGATCATTTAAAGCCACGCGGTTGATGTAAAAGTGCCCGAAAAACAACGCCTGCACATGAAACGTTGTTTGTTGGTATGTTTGTTTTTGCCAAATATTATTTAAAAAATTAAAACACACAAGAAACATACACCACTCTAAGTAGCTTAAAACACACAAATTACTTAGGCCTAAATAAATATTCTGGAAATCTTACAGATATGTAAAGTCCTTTTTTAATTATTATTAAATCTTATATGCTTCCTTTTTCCGTGAAGATGGGTTGAGTTTAGGTTAATGTGCTTTTGTTTTTGCATTGCCAAAATAAATGAAAATAAGTTTAGAGAAATTTATAACTAAAACAGAGCCTGTATATATTTATATTTTTAGAATTTCTGTAATTCTTACTGTAAAGCGATGTCACGTGATGCGTGTTACTTTACTCAACATAGGAGCAAGTAGCCAATCAGAATCTTCTGTGGTTGCACGAATGCGCATTTTACTAGGACTGCTTGGGCAGATTTTCATTTTGCGTGTCACTAAAATGTTCCGAGTTTCAAATGCGGCTCGGCGATGGATGTAAAAATACTACTTGGTCATGAATATTAATGAGGGTGCGTGAGTGGACACTTCAAGAAGGTTACTAAGCAACGTCAGCGCAACCTAATTAATATTCAGTGTTGCTTTTGGTGTCGTCCAGGGTTTTATTTTATTTTTTATTTTTATTTTATTTTTGTATTTTTTTTTTTTTATCTTTATTATTCATTAGCATTAGCGTTTCCACTCATTTTATCTAGTTGGTCATCTTTATATGGAGTACCAGTGAATTCTTTTTTGTTTTTTGTTTGTTGTTTTTTTTTTTTTGCCTGCACGCTTTAATGTCTATATTAACATACATGACTACTGGTTTACTCAGAGAACTGGACAGCAGTTATATAAAATGCGATCACTTTATTAATGCAGTATAAAATAACTACGACAGATTAATTAGAGTTTGTCTGCTTAGTTTAATATGGACAGAAAATCTGCAGTATAGAGCCCTCTAGTGAAGACAGGGTCCAATCGACCCAAGTTTGTCTTTCTCGCCTGTTGTTTTTTGTTGGTTGTTTTACTTCTGCTGAACTGAGAACTAACTAACTTATTAGACAGATTTTCATCATAGAAATAAATATATAAATTGCGACATTAAACGTTTTTTTTAGGTCCATTAACGTCACATACAAGGCAAAGAGTACAAGGCAGATGTGCTGTGCAGTTTAAAGCATGTAAAACAGAATAACAACATACATTTTTTAAATATTTAAAGTCATATAAAAACAATTCTAGGATAAAAAAAAATGCTATATAATATTAAAGGGTTAGTTCAGCCAAATATTAAAATTATGTCATTAATAACTTACCCTCATGTTGTTCCAAACCCGTAAGACCTCCGTTTATCTTTGGAACACAGTTTAACATATTTAAGATTTAGTCCCAGAGCTCTATACTGTATACCGTATACTGTCCATGTCCAGAAAGTTTAGAAAAACATCATCAAAGTAGTCAATGTGACATCAGAGAGTCAGTTAGAATATTTTGAAGCATCGAAAATACATTTTACTCCAAAAATAGCAAAAAATACGACTTTATTCAACATTGTCTTCTCTTCCGTGTCTGTTGTGAGCTAGTTCAAAACACAGCAGTTTGTGATATCCAGTTCACGAATGAATCACTCGATGTTACCGAATCTTTTTGAACCAGTTCACCAAATCGAACTGAATCGTTTTAAACTGTTCGCGTCTCCAATACGCATTAATCCACAAATGACTTAAGCTGTTAACTTTTTTAATGTGGCTGACACTCCTCTGAGTTCAAACAAACCAATATCCCGGAGTAATTCATTTACTCAAACAGTACACTGACTGAACTGCTGTGAAGAGAGAACTGAAGATGAACACCGAGCCGAGTCAGATAACGAACTAAATGTATTTTCGATGCTTCAAAATATTCTAACTGACTCTCTGATGTCACATGGACTACTTTGATGATGTTGTTCTTACCTTTCTGGACATGGACAGTATACCGTATATACCGACATTATATAAAATATGTTAAACTGTGTTCCGAAGATAAACGGAGGTCTTACGTGTTTGGAACGACATAAGGGTAAGTTTTTAATGACATAATTAAACATTTTCGATGAACTAACCCTTTAAGTTCTTTTCGGGGTTATCAGGAGAAAATGCCTCATAACGCATATATGTGTTAATTGGCATTTAATATCATATGATAAACGCATTTATGCATTTTTTTTTTCTTTCTTTCTTTAGAAATAGCCCCTTTGCACAAATTCAAACATCTGGCTTGGCTGTTCGGTTGTAAATAAATCTTAACCAATGATTCCTCATTGACATAGAGTTTTGTAACTCTGCAGATCTTATACATGCACAAATAGCTACATAAAACACTAAAGAAAAGGAAAAATAGAAATCACATCATATGACTCCTTTAATCTCACCTTTTTGTAATTAATCACATATCAATATATTTATATTACATTAATATTATATTAATTTCACACTGAATCTAAAAAAAAAAACACAGAGCCGTAGTTCACTGACAAGCTAGGAAATATCATGTTCATAATCGCATTCAATTATAACCGTGATATTGCCTGTTTGTCAGTGAACTACGGCTTTGTGTATTAAATGCCGCTCCATCTGAAAGCAGGTGATGGCAATTTACTACCAATCACGGAACTGGCTTTACTGACGAGATGTGCTTGACAAACTGCACAGCCCTAGTTCATATAGTCTCATATAGTTCATATAGTCATGCATTGTTCCTGCATAGTGGTAGTTGTGTTAGATGCATAAAAGGTTGTGGGTTCAATTCCCAGGGAAAAAAAAGTATAGCCTGAATGCACTGTGTAATAATAAAAACTCCATATTCATCCGGAAGAAGGAGGCGGGAACCGGCGGACAATCAAATGAAACTTTAATAATTCAAAATAAACACAAAACAGTGCATCAGCCCCTCACGGACGACTGATGCGCACAAATAAAAATCAAACCCAACTAAAAGCCCAGGCCTGGTCCTCTCTTGTCCTTCACTGTCGTCGCTCCAGTTTTATATCCTTCCATTTCCTCTGTGGGACTCGAGACCGGTGGTGGGTCGCAGGTGTCGCTCATTTCCCAATCACTCCACTGGCCTCGCTCGTTCCCACCAGGCGGCAAGGAAGTCGACCGGAAGTTGAAGTCGGCTGCGTGCCGCCATCTTGTAGCAGAACTTCACTTGTGTTAGCATTCCCATTGACTCCCATTCATTTTGGCGTCACTTTGACAGCGAATAACTTTACATCTGAGGCGTTTAAAGACTCCGTTTGTCCATTTTTTATTTCTAAAGATACACGACGATGAATAAAGGGTTCCATTACCTTCTATGTTACATTATGGCCCCGTATAAACAGTTTTTGTAAAAAAATAGGCTAACGATTGCGTCATAACCACTTGACTCTCTGTCGCATTACCGTACAGACAGGAGGAGAAGCTCGCAGGCAATTAACTTAATATGGCATACTGGCGTTACATTTTAAAATACTATACAAAATAATTAATCTGAATTCTTACTCCTGCTCACTCACGACAAAGAATTCCCCGCTCAAGCTCGCCGTCTCTGCAAGATTAACGATGGCAGTTTGCACGCACAGCTAATAGAAGATTTACATCTGTCAGACAGGTTGCTGATGTCGTCAAGCTTCGTTTGAGTCTGCGCGTCAGAAACGGAAGTGCTAAAGATAGCTAAAAACGGGCTTCACTTGTCTCAATTGAGTTCCAATGGGGTCGCTGTGTTCATTTCTTTCACTGTCTATGGTTCCCACATCCCTCGGCCCCGCCCCACTCGTCACACACTGTAAGTCACTTTGGATAGAAGTGTCTGATAAATGCATAAATGTATAATATATACGATGCATTAATTTTGACAGACATAATTTTAATCCATGTTGAACACAGTGCTGCTTAATGTTTTTTTTTTTTTTTTTTTTTTTATGGAAACTGTAAGCATTCATTTGTTTCTGGATTTCTCTGGATTAGCCTACTGTCACTTTTGATCACTTTAATTTGTCTATGCTGAGTAAAAGCAGGAATTTCTTCAAAATTGTCATGTAATAATTCATAAATGATAATGATAATGATAATTCATAAATTACTTTTTCTACTGTAGTTTTGTTCATTTTTGTCCTTTTTTTGTCCTTTTTGTGTTGTCTTTTTTCTTTTTTCAGAAAAGCAGTGTATTTTCTAAACTGATTGTGATATATTTAGAGACCTTTCTCATTGTGTGTAATTCATGTTAATTCATGTTAATTAGATGCCATGAAAAATTACACCTCAAGCTGAAAGTTCTCCATAGTAGGGATGGGCAAATCGATCCTGAAGTAGCGATAAATCGATACTGATGTGAGTATCGAAAGTATCAATGCTCTCTGAATAAAATGGTTGTATTTTATGCATGCAACAGCGTATTACTTGCAGTCCCTTATGACAATGAACCACGGTGAAGTAAACATAGTTTAACTATAGTATTTGTAGATTTCCTTGGCTACCACTACAGTAAACATATTTACACCATGTGTAAACAAAAATATAACCTAATAAGTTGCAATTAAGGCGTATTGAATGTTAAAATGTATTTCAAATATAAAGTTAAGTAGGTATTATTACCCATTGTGCTCGTAATCTAAAAGTTCAGTTTAGAAGTATCGCATCGGTATCGATGATAATGGCCATCAAAAGTATCGGTATCGTACCGAGAACAAAATGTATGGTATCGCCCATCCCTACTCCATAGGTCTTCCACAAAAATGGTCGAGAAATATAAAGCAAAATACATTTGTGAGATCACTGAAATGTAAATCTGGTGTTCTCAGAAACCCATGTAGCCTAAATTACTAGACTCATCGTTAATGTTTAATATTGAAATACCGCACGTGTTCTGTGGTCCTGTAACTTGATATTTGATATATGCAAATAACCTTTTATTATGAATCAATAGAGCCTTGACACGCATGTCTTAAGACTTGAACATTTTAATGTCTTCTCTTTGGCACACTTTTCGATCAACTAAATAACTAAGGGGTGTATGCATTTGACTGATAGAGCTTGTTAATGGATGTTGCTTCTAGATTCATTTTAAATGTGTAGAAAGTTCTTTTTTTTCCGTTGTCTGTTGCTCTTTGTGTCTCTTAAGGTCAAGATAGTAGGTGATTATTATTACGTAAAGAAAATGTAGACACAAACTAACAAACACTAAAACTTCTATAATACTGAATGTTCCTGTTTTTGTAATATTACATATCATTTAGATCTAAACCTCTTGAATTAAGGTATAATAAATCTAACAAATAATGAAAGGCTGTGCTCTCATGATTTTACAAAAATGAAATTTATTTTCCATGTTTCTGTTTTATTTGTCCTTGTAGTTAACATAATAACAAGTTAACAAAGTTTATTTTTATTAATTTGTGTTGTTTTTGTTTTGATATTTGAAAGTGGTCTCCGAGTCTGTTCGGTGTAGCTGCCCCAGATTTGCCTGAGCTGGCCATTCAAGTCTTAAATACTTTTTAATACTTAAATTATATTCGCTTATAAATGAACCGTTTAATTAACCTGTTTACGCTGTATATTTTACGGTCGAAGATCAAAAAATACGATCAAATAACATTCTGATTAATTAATTTTATATTGGCGCTATTTGAGCCAGCCCTCCGCTGAGAAGTTTCTGGGTCTTAAATAAAACACTCGTAATGAGGAGGCGCGATCATGGCGGACGTGCTGAGTGTTCTTCGCCTGTACAACATCCAGAAAAAGGAGATCGTTGCGAAAGGGGATGAAGTTATTTTCGGAGAATTCTCCTGGCCTAAAAATGTCAAAACTAACTATGTTATTTGGGGGTAAGTGTGCGCTTCATCCGCGCGGTTCTTCGTGTTGTTTTGAGCCGAGCTGCTTTAGCTGCTAATACGCTGCTGCTAAACTCGTGTTGTGTTGAAGTGTTCTTGTACATAATAAAGAGTTCTGTGTCTGTAAGTCACAGTAGTTACGTGTCAAACACTGGGAGACTGTAACTAATCTGTTGGTTGTTGTTTAAAACACACTGAGCTGTTTGCACAGAAAGCATTTAGGCTTGCGCAACAACTTCTCATTTGTGACACTGTTGAATCGTTATTGTTTCAAACTTTATAATCCAAACTAACTTGGTACCGCAATGTTTTCGGACATAATATACCTCAAGGTACACTGGAGTAACACGTAAAGACCCATGTGATAATCAAAGTATCACCTAACACTGTTCTTTTGTTTGTTGTGTTTATGGTAATGTTATAATGTGTATATATATTTTTATGTGTCCTGTTTAAGGTTTGTCTGAGGTTGCTGTGCTTTGTAACCCAGTTTGATGAAAATGTATCTTTTTGAAAGGTTCCCAGATTTGTTTTAAACATGCAATTTAATTACAGAACTGGAAAAGAGGGACAGCCTAAAGAGTACTACACTCTTGACTCGATTCTGTTCCTGCTCAACAATGTGCATCTTCCTCACCCTTCGTATGTGCGGAGAGCTGCAGTGAGTACAGATGCACAGTTTATAGCACGCACTTTAAAATGTGATCAAAGTGTATTCATTTTATTATTACTATTGCCATTTTTGTTTTCATGATATTTACGTACATTTAAACCTTGCCCCTCAGAGAAGTCAATAGTTTTTTTTGTGATGCAAGTGTTCTTTTATATTCAGGTTTCAATTAAAGCTTAATCTATAAAAGGAAATATCCTAATCTCAATGGTTTTCTTTAATAGTGTTGTTTGAGTGCACAGGTGGTTGGAAAGTAAAACATAAGCCTGCTTTTGTGATTGCAGACAGAGAACATCCCTGTTGTAAGACGACCCGATAGAAAAGACTTGCTGTCTTATCTCAATGGAGAAAGCTGTAAGTGTGACGAGGAATCACAGACATTAGTGTTCAAGCTCTTTATTAAACAACACTTATTTATCTGTTTGTCAATTAATTTTACAGCATCATCAACAAGCATCGACAGAAGTGCTCCCATTGAGATTGGTTTACAAAGGCCGACGCAAGGTGTGTGTTTTTTTTAGTGTATTTTTGATATTAAAAAAAATCATAACAGGCCATAATTTGTTCTTTATTTTAGGGCATGTTATAATATGATAAAATAGTCAAAAGTGCCTCTATTTGAGCCGTATCCTGGCAATAAATTGCAATTGTTTTAACAGTTAAAAGGGCAGCAGATGAAGTGTCTTCAGAGGCCAAAAAGCCTCGGGTTGAAGTAAGAAGCGTTTTAAAACTTCAATACAAAAAAAAGATCTGTTTGAAATGCTGTAAAGCAATATGCCTGGATGCTGCTTATGATTTGTGCATGTGCTTCTCAGGATGAAGAACGTGTGCGTCTGGATAAGGAGCGTCTGGCCGCGCGTCTCGAGGGTCATAAGGAAAGCATTGTGCAGACAGATCAGATCAGGTATGATCAAACTGATCCAGCGTTTTAACATCGTGAGCAAAAATATGGACACAAGGTTTTCCTCTGTCTTTTGTGTTCAGCAGAAGATAATGCATACCGGTTTGGAAAAATACTAAATGATGACCATTTTCATTTTTAGATTGACTATTCCCTTCAATACGTTTTCTAAATGACATTTTTATAATTTGTGTGTAATTAGTTATATAAACCCAGTAAAGCTGTGTAGTTCAGTAAATTTAATCAATGTTGAAGCGATTACCTAACATTGCCTTTTTATTATAAATCACAATATAACAGCTTGTCATATCTTAACTGTTTAGTTCTCCTAGTTTGTAATTCTTCTTCTGATCTCAGGTCTCTGTCCGAAGCCATGTCAGTGGAGAAGATCGCTGCTATCAAGGCCAAGATCATGGCCAAGAAGCGCTCCACCATCAAGACTGACCTGGACGATGACATCACCCAGAAACAGAGAAGCTTCGTGGATGCTGAAGTGGACGTGACCCGAGACATTGTGAGTCGAGAGAGAGTGTGGCGGACGAGGACCACCATTTTACAGAGCACCGGCAAGGTAAGAGGAGACACTCAGGGCTGTCCATTAACCCTCTTGGCGCCACGGTCGAGTTTACTCAACAAGATGCGGCACTGAATAAAACGGCCGATTTTGTCAAATAGGGTGTCAAATTTCATGCAACCTCCCCTGCACTAGATAGCAGACATGTAATACATCATCTCTGACTGAAAAAAACGTCATGCTCCTATACAAAATCTTCGAGATAGAGTGCATTGAATCAGTTCAAAAAAAAAGCGGAGCTTGTGTGAGAGTGAGCCATTTTATCTGACCAATATTGTCAACGTCAGCGAGTATTGGCATTAGATTATTATTATTTTCATTATTATTATTATCTAGTGGCATCAATAAAGCTTCAATAAAGCCGCAATGAGGTGTTGGAACTTTTATTCGCGGACACTGATTCTGAAGGGGAATATCTGCATTCAGAAGATGACGGTCATACTGAAAGTGAAAGTATAGCCCTACACCAAGCACAGACGGTGAATCATTTGCCCAATGTAAATAAATGGTCCTTTGCCAAATGTCAGAGGTGTGAACAATGTTAGCCGGGGTCGGAGTGTTCATCGCGAAATTATCAGGCATGTTTTTGTTGCGGGGACGAGGCGGGAGATTTTTACCGCGCTAGACATGTATACTTGTCTTCTGACCGCACCTCTCCGCAATCGCGGCGACAGTATTGTAGTGGAGACTTTGTCTAATGCCACTGGGTATGTTAGACGAGGTCGAAGTATTCATAGTACAGTTAGGAGGCAAGGTGGGGAGTCGCAATGACACTGACAGTAGTCCGAGCTGTGCACACTCGGCGCGTGCGCGAGGCAGATCTGGCCGCGCTGCTCATAGCAGAAGCAGAGGCGATGTGACATGGGGCATAGATTTTGAACTAAACAGGTCTTGTCTACTTGTGTTTGTGTGTCATATGAATAATATATATGTGCCCCATACATGGAATCAGAGTGCCTGCTGCATGTAGTAAATTGAAAATCCCAACCGCTACATACATTCGGTTTGTTTCTACCATTTATTAGTAATGATTTACACAGTTTGTTTACTGCTTACTATTTACCTGAGCATTCAGTATTGTGCAATATAGCACACAGAAGGTTAGGGAAATTTTTTGGGGGAAAGAAGTGCTCCATTTTATCATTTAAACATGTGACTTTTCATGAAAATTCTATAATTCAAGATGACCACCCCATATGACGTCATAATATGCAAATTAGATGGGAAAATAAAATCACTACATAAACATTGGGTCATCCTTAATATTTTTATAATTGACAGAAAGTCTCTATCTTTTATACATTTTAAGATATAGCCTTTTGAAATTAAGATGTCAAAATCGAACGTTTTAGGAAAAAACCTCTGGCGCCTAAAGGGTTAAGACAAACATATAAATAAATGCCATTGTGGACCTTAGGCTTTCCTACCAATGTCTCTGTAATTATTTACTCTGCTGCCACAATATCTTTTAAATGTATTTTAATGAATTAATAAACATTTAATCAAATTGTGTATCAAGTTGGAGTGAATTGTTCTGATTTTTCAAAATTTGCAGCCGATGAACATTTATTGGCAAAAAATAAAAATCTCAATATATTGTAAATTGTTGTACACAGATGAGTTTGTACATTGTTTTCATTTCTTTTTTTATATACATTTATATTTGTTACAAATGATTTATTGGCCAAATAAAATTATTTACATCTGTAGTTAATACTATTATATTTTTCCTACGATTTATTGTTTAATTAAAATGATATATTATATCTGGATTATAGCATCTTGTGCTTTGGTGGTTCTGAAATCTAAAACGGTTGTCCTGCGGGTGGAGGTGTTTCACTGATCAAGCTGTTCTCTAATTTGGGTTATTTTGTTAGGGTTGGATTTTGAATGGTTAGTTAACTCATAACTTGGTTAAAAGCCATGTTTAAAGAATATGAACTACTGAACATGATGATCTTTTGATGTTGTAGAATTTCTCCAAAAACATATTTGCCATCCTACAATCAGTGAAGGCGCGGGAGGAAGGTCGAGCCCCTGAACAGAGACAGACCCAGAACCAAACACAGGTGGTGAGTACACAATCAGAGACGCTTTATTAATGTGCGAGTGTTTGTGGTTCGTTTCCTCCTCTGCTGTATATCAGAATAGATGCTTTTTTTTTATATATATATATATATATATAGAACTTCAAACGCTAATTAACAATTGCTTGGATACATTTCTCAATACTTAAACTTTTTCAAAACTCTTCAATTGGCTTTCATAACAAACTTTCACCTGGGCACAGCAGTTAATTTTAAATGGAAAGAGCACAGACAAAGCCTTAGTTTGTTCATATATAGAGATTTATTTTATGTTACTTGTTTGTTTTAAAATCTGTTTAGTTTAATTATTTCAATTTCACAAAGAAATGTGCTCCAATAGCCTAAAAAAAGACACCTTTTCATTTACTTTATAATGTCTTCAATCTAATAAAAAAAATAATAATCATGAGAAAATCGAATCGTGAGTTGTGAATCGTTACATCTCTACTTAACAGGAAAAATTAGTTGTTGGTGGGGTTTTTTGTCTGTAAACTTTCATTACAAAACAAGAATGATGCTATATGACACTGTTACGTTTACGTTACAGTGCAAAATTACCATCTACAAAAAAGACAAATAAGAAATAATGATTTTGAAAGATTAACACAAGTGTAGTTGTTCAACTAAATCTGTTTTGGTAGTATTTCATTTTTTTTATTTATCAGGAATATGTTCCAAGGAGGGGTGTGCGGCTTCGCTATTTTGATCAAGGACGATTAAAATGTTTCCACAATCTGCTTTTAAAATGGTTCTTAATATTTTTCAGTTATCTTTCGCATCGTATTGCTCTAATACCGTCAAAAAAGCAAAGAAAAAAGAGCAAGGTTTATATATAAACGCAGTTGGTGTATCTAAAGTGAAAGTAAACAATTGAGAGAAAGATGCGTGCCTGTATATTTAGACACGTGCAGGTCTGAAAGTGACCGTGCCAAACCTGCTGCCTCGTGCCATTAAAGGGAAAGTGTACCCCAAAATTAATTTACTCCGTTATCTCACACTCATGTTGTCCCAACCACCAACTCTTTGGTTACCAACATTCTTCAACATAACTTTTATGTTTAACAGAAGAAAGGTTTTAAAACAATCAGAGTTAGTTAATGATGATGGAGTGTTACAATTAAATACAACTACTTTACCAAATAAAGCACTTTTGGTTATTTTTATATTATTTTATTGTTACTTTCTAAGGTTTAGTATTTAAAATAGGGAAATTGGTTCAGCTGTACTTGTCAGACAACTTAAAAAGTTATGACCCTCAACAGGTTCAGGAAACTTTCCTCCGTAAAATGTGCTGCACACACTCAAATATTTGGGTGTTACTTAAAACGTATCTGCTGATTTCTAGTTGTCCTCTTTTGGAAGACCAAAAAATGTACTAACAATTAACAAAACAAACAGTGTCTCCACAACATGGTGGCGGCGGCAACAAAACAACAGTGGGAATAAGTTACGCCTTCTTTCTTTGAGTATATATTTGCACTGTGTTATGCAAATCCTCCCACACAGTGATGTAGACATGTTGGGGGCGTGTTTAAAGTGTTTTAGGAATATATCCCATCATAGGACCCCTTTAACAATTGTTTTTATCCCATAGGATCCAGCAGTAAGAAATAAACAGCCAGTCCCAGCTGCCTACAACAGATACGATCAGGAGCGATTCAAAGGAAAAGAAGGTAAGTTGGACTTCAACATGTTTGGTGCTTCAAAGGCCAAACTAAATCTGGTGATTTTAATGATATTTGCACAGCCAATAAAAAAAATTCTTCTTTAGTACCCGATCGAGGAAATGTAGAAGTAGCACTTTTAGTATGACGTAACATCTATCTGAATAAAAAAAAAAAAAACATTTTTAAACAGGCTGCCATCTTTGGTTGAATCTTATTGAACTTAAGTGACATGTTTATAACTACACAAATATGCATGTATATATTAAAATATATATATGTAGGTGTATATATATGTATTAATATAAACAAAAATACAGGGCTTAAAGTTCTCTTAAAAATAAAATAAAATTTTGATCACTTTCGAGTGCACCTACCAACGTCCAAAACAATTAAAATAAATAGCAGCTTATTAACATATATAAATTACATTAATGTTCACATAGTTGGTTATGAAGAAGCCATCTCTTATAATGATGTGATGTTTTCCCAGCTAAGCAGGTTATGTGTATTTAATATGACAATGGTGAAAACAATTTTTTTTTAATCTAAAATTAATTGCTTGTTTGTACAATAATTCCAATGGTTTTAGAGCCATAGCATGTGTATTATCATATCATATTAATCAGTTGTCAAAATAATCAGTAGATTACTTGATTACCAAAATAATCATTAGTTACAGCCCTAGATTAGTTAAAATGTCTTAATACAACTGCATTGTTTTACTTTTTGTACATTGTTTAAAAGACCCATTTTGTCATTGAAAATCTTAAAAATAGTATAAATAGTCACATTCTAGTGATCCAAGTATCTGTATTGTTTAATACATAATAAACATACACCACACACACATGAAAACAAAAACTTTTATTTTGGATGATTTAATCATTTGACAGCACTAGTTTATCGGGTTGTGATGAGATCTAACTGGTCTCGCCAGAATGTGTTGATAACCTCACTCTATTCGTATATGTCAGACCTTTTTAGACATAACTGTATTACACCAGCCTGTTCACCAGCAGTGGTATGCAAGATATTTATATGTTCACCTGTGAATACAATGTTTGCCTGATGTTAAAGGGAGACTCCAGCCTAACATACCCCCATGTCGTTCCTAACCCGTAAAAGCTTAGTTGGTCTTCTGAATACGATTTAAGATATTTTGTATAAAAACCGGGAGGCTTGTGACTGTCTCATTAACTGCCAAGTAAATAACAGTGTCAAGGTCCAGAAATGCATGGAAGACCTCATCAGAATAGTCCCATCTGCCATCAGTGGTTCAACTATAATGTTATGATGCAATGAGATAATATAAGTTTAATTTCATGAACTACAAGTTGATTTCAGAATGCACCTAGATTTCTTTGCATTTTGTGTTTTTCAGTTGAATATATATATATTTTTTTTTTCTTACAGAAACGGAGGGTTTCAAAATCGACACTATGGGAACTTACCATGGCATGACACTGAAGTCTGTGACGGTGAGTTTATATGATTTTTTTTTTTTTTTTTTTTGACATAAAGTCAGCAATGAAGCCTTCCATTTATGAAACAGACCGGTTTATTCATTGGATTTATTTGGTCCAGTTCATTGAAATATATATAGGTTCATCAAAAATATATTTTGTGTAGATGGGCAAATCTATGCTCCGCCTGTTTCTTATTCAGTTTGCCAAGCCTTTAATTGCATGCATTTATTTTAATAGACTTTAAAAAATAGCTTTTTTACAAATTCAGATTATTGTCATGACTATCTTACAGAAGAATACATTATTTTAAAGAGTGTATATCTGGATACCTCAGTCCTTGCATGTTTTCATTTACTCCATGTCACTTATGGCTAGGGTTGCGTACCTATGGAACCGGTATGCTCAGAACCGAATCAGAACGCAGATTTTGGAGCCTCATTTTGGTGTCTCTTAAATGTCTGAGCAATCGATTGAAATATTTGTCCTGGTTCTCCGAAATGTAGACAAGAAGTACAGGCGTCGCTAGGCTTTTTTAGCTTTTTTTTTATAGCATTTAGCGCCATAAACTGTACACAAATTCGCGATCGCCTCAGTCATTCCACTTAAATTTCATAATAAAACAAGAGCAACACTAAGCGGACTCAAACAGAAGACACAAGGTGTGTGTTCATCTATAGATTGTTAGAATATCTGTATCTGTGCAGTTCTTCATATATAGTTAACAAAAGGTCACAATGGAGCAATCGGTTTCTCATCTACTGTAAAGTTTCCGATCCATTCACTGCTCCTCACACCACAGCTGTTTCCTCCAGCGAAAAACTAGCTCTTAACACATATGAACCATACTTTAATTAAAATTATTTAAATATACTTAGTTTAATTAAACGTGCTTTATACATGCACTACTGTGCAAAAGTCTTAGTCTTAGGCAGTCTGTTGTCGGACTGCTTGTGCATTCAACAATCTCACTAGATTATTATTAAAATTAATGGCAAAATGTTTGTAAATGTAAACTGATATTTCCTGCTGACATACTACAGCAAAAGATATAAATAACTGGCTTATAAAACCCTTTTTCAGGGTGAAAATACTAATGTGCCTAAGACTGTACTTTACAAACAACATTGATGCTACTTTATAAAGAATGAGCATACAGTAATTCACAGAACTGATTAAAGCCAGTAACAGACCACACTCATTTTAACTAAATATCAGAGTGATTGACCGAGATACAGTAGAAACATCATATGTGGTTTTCTATTAAACAATGACCCAGATCATCAAATGCATTTATTAGCCTAAGAGTAAGGGATGCACAACTTGGGAAATGGATTTCTTTTAAATATTTTGTAATGCTCTTTAATGTTATCCATAGGTTTTGTGGCTTTTTTTTTTTTTTTTTTTTTTTTTTTTTTTTTTTTAAGTATCGTTTCTGGCACCGGTACCATTTTAAAAGTATCGAAATGGCACCAGTATCGGAAAAAGCTCAAACGATACCCAACCCTACTAATGGCGGGACCCTAATGTCCAATCGCAACATGAGCAAAATGAGGGAGTATTTAGACTTAAAAATAAAATGAAAAAGTTTTAACAATTATTCTTTATTTATACACTTATTAGAGATCGTAGTTGATTGTGTGATCTGTGATTGTACGGACCAGACCCCAGTCCCTCATAAATAAATTAATAAGTATTAATACTCGCCATTAATAAAACCCCTAATGCTGTCGGGAGCAGACCAATTTTTCTAAATTTGGCATGAAAGGAGTAACAAAAATGAAGTTGCGATTGAAAGTTGCAGTCTGTACGGATGCCCAGAAGCGTGACTTGACACGTGACATTGCAGAAAATGTGTGTTCACAGATGTAGCATATGTTGATCCAGATTAATATCAAATATCGATGTGCCATCAGCACAGCTGAACAGTTCTGCATTCATCACATCAGTGGTGTCCTCTGCAACTTGCACTGGCTTCCAGTTCAATCACGTATTGAGTTTAAAATGCTTAAACACTTGTTTTAAATTGGCTCCTTATGTTAGTGATTTAGTTACCCCGTACATACCTTCTCATCCTCTTCGCTCTGCTGATTCTCTTATTCTTTATCAGCCCCACTCTAGATTAAAAACTATGGGACAGAGAGCCTTCTCTTGTGTCACTCCGAGGTTATGGAATATGCTTTCTTTTGAATGTTCGAAGTGCTCCTACACAAAATACTTTTAAGAAACTGTTGAAAACCCACCTCTTTAAAATTTCTTATCATGATTAAGCTGTTGATTAGGGTTTTGATTTTATTTTGGTGTTTTATATTGTATCATTGAATTTTGAAATTTTAATCTCATCATATGACTCCTTTAAGATCTTTTAACAGCCTCCTCCCGTGTAGTTTGTGGCTGATCCCTCTCCTTTGTCATGACTCCATACCCAATGAATCAAGATCTTGCATGGAGCTCCTGGCTGAAACCGATTGAGGGTTAATTTGTATTTCTCCCATTTCTGAATAATCAGACCAACAGTTATCTCATTCTCACCAAGCTTCTTGCTTATTGTCTCGTAGCACATTCCAGAGTCTTGTGATATTTTTTTTGTGAGTCACAGGATTAGCTGTCATGTGTACGTGCGTTCACACAATGTCATTTCCAGATTCCAACTAATTTTTACAACATGTAATTATGACTTCACCATGTGAACGTTGTACCTACTAACTGCCGCGGATTCATTTTGGTGTTATGTTTAGGCATTGATAATGTTGATAGAAATTTATGATTCCTTGTCCAAGGATGTGAACGACTCAAAGTAGAATAACCTGGATATTTCATAGTATATAACTGATTTAAGTTATCATTCTCCGTTCTCTTTGCTGATGGTAGTACTTTCTATGCCTTGTAGTTACTGTTTACATGTAATCTGTTTCCTTAACTTAAGTACTTATAATCAGATCAGTTTCTTTTTAGAGATTACATGTGCACAAAATGGCAGTAAATTAATCGTAATCTGCAATTCTATCATGAACCTAGGTTCAAGAAACATCCAAAAGATATTTTGTACTACCATTTTACTCTCTATTAAGGCTGGTTCACACGGCAGGATAATTAGGCCGATTTTAGCCCCGATTCACCCCTTCCGACAATCTTAGGATGCTCCGATTATCGTAAAATAATCTGATCAAATATTTCTGCCGTGTGTGGTGTCCCCCGAGGACAAACAATCACGCAGCCTGTGGCGTGTATCCAATCAGAAAGTGAGGTGACGAGGCGGTGATCAAAAATCAAAACAGCGGGCGTATATAATGTAACAAATACAAATAAAGTCGATGGGCATAACTATATCCACAACTGCAGTCCACCAGAGTACATGGAAAGAATATATGAACGTTTATTTCAACGGTTATTAATCGGTGTAGTACGTAACATTTCTATGAGATAAAACAACAACTTTCCTCCATATCATGATGTAGCAAGTATAGTCCACGCTCGCGTTGTCTCCACCTCTTTGACAATCGCCTTTTCTTGTTTTTCTTATGTTTTTTTTTTCCCGTTAAAAACAAAGCACAAACTATGGCCACTGCATCCTCTTCGTCAGCCATGATTGTTTACTCTGAAGTCACGTTTGATCTCGAGGGATTTTGCAAGATTTCCCGTCTGACCTGGGAATGCTCGGGAGACAAATCGGTTCGTGTGTGATGTGTTGAGATTGCCGTGTGGCTGCACACCACACACTGAACGACCAAAACTGTTAGACCCGTGATTTTTTTTTATCGCCGTGTGTGGGGTCTCTCAGGTTTGGAAAATCGGCCGACAATTTTAAAATCGTCCCTTGTGAACCAGGCCTTATATGGCAAATGCTACACTTGTGATCCTTTCTTTAAGGCACTGGTTGAACCAAAATGGCCTTATTTTCTTAATGCATTATAACTGTTTTTTTTGTATCTTGAAGACCCTTTTCTGCTTTTCATCTTGAAGACCATATTCAAAATCCTATATATAAAAATAAAAAAATACTTAAAACCAAAACTGAATATTTTTATACAAATTTAATCAACCAGATTTGTGAAAATAATCAATTATAAAGATTTAGATAACTGTGGAAAAAAGATGATGATAATAATAATAATAATGGAAAAGGTGTTTTATTTGACAGAACCCAGCCCTGGCACGCACACACACCCACACACACACACACACACACACACACACACACACACAAAACCTGTTTATTGAACGTTTCATCCTGTTGTTTGGCAGGGAATGTGCTTGTTGCTCTGCAGGTGCTGCCAGTACTGGATCAGCTCATTGGGTTCAAACCCATGGGAGGTGATCAGGTTGCTGTACGTACAGCTAGAGTAGGGCACTTGCCAGTGATTGAACAGATGTTCATTTGGTGGCGGCTCTGGCTCTATCTTCAGTTTAGCTAGACAAATACCCACGTAAACGTCTTCTAAATGCAGTCTGGGTATGGTCAGAGATGCCACATATATCCTTTGAGCCACATCACCTGAGAAGACGTATCCAGTCCCAGAACAAAAGGTGGGGTATCGCCTTCCAGGGAACAATTCTAGGGGCATATACCATTTACTCTCGTTGTTTCGGTTTGGGAAGAAGCCTGTCATGTGAAGTCCGGTGAAATACTTCTGTGTCTGTTGCCCTTTGGGCTTTAGGATTTTCTCCATGAGGTATTCGGTGTTGACAAACATATCGCTGTCGGTCTTCATGACATATTTGGCCTCGGGACAGTACTTTGTGATCCAGTACATCCCCATCAGCGTTTTTAGGGTAAGGTTGTTGTAAGTGTCCCTGTAATCTTGTTGGATGATGTCATGATACCGGTCACTTTCTTCTTCTATTGTGTGCTGTAGTTTGCTGCCATTTCTTTGGGTGTCTTGATTTACACCTATGAAAAAAAGCCTGATGATACCCAAACCCCAAGCCACACTTTCATTGGCCCACGTTTTCCTGATGGCATCCCTGGCATCTGTTTTCTTGGGCTCAACTGCAATCAAAAGCACTAAGAAAGGAGCTCGCAGCAGACATGAGAATGGTTCGTTAAGGATGTACTCATAAGGTTCATCTTGAAGTATCTTTGCCACGCTCATCTCGTCGTTCAAACTGATGTTCAAAAGCGAGGAGTTTTCCAACTTCTGCTGCAAACTTCCATCCGTAGCTGAGATGTTTTCATTTGACGTCAGTAGTTTAGAAGACTCTTCAAGCTCCTTCAACCTTAATAGATATGTCATGGAGAAGTTGAAGGAGGTTTTTATGGTTTGGAGCTCTTGAGCAGCAAGTGTCTCCTGGGTGATTTTACAGTGCCACTGACCCTGATAAACGAGTCTTCCCACAAACACGAGCACAATGAGGAAAATGGCGACACTGCAGTATCTGTGCTTTCGCTTCCATCGCATGATCTCTTTGGTTCTTTGGATTTGTCAAGCCTTTGAGTAAACTGTCCAGATATGTGGAAACCTGCAAATAAAAAAGGGATTTTTTTTTACTTGTTCATCTTAAAGCATATCATCACAGGCAAGAGCTGCAGAAAGCAGACAGCTGCTTATGCTTATACTTTGATGTCCTACACTGATCAGTCTGTGCAGCACCGCTTCAAATCCAACGGGCCTAATGGTTCACCCAATTCATTCAAACTGTGCATTGAGAAATTAAATGCCACTATGTTGCTTGGAGACAAGCAGTTCTGCTTTGTCTTTATATTTTTGTTGCCAAAATTTAGCAAAACATACAACATTGTGTCTAAAATAACACTAACTTCTTAATTTCTGAACTGTTGTATAAGACCGTTATCACATTTGCACTCGTGTGATATTGCACTTAGCCTTATCTTTAATTTTAGGGAAATTCTACCTACGTTCTCTGGGCTCCATCATGAAGTGAGTTTTTGCCCTGCCTCATTTGTCATCAGTCAACTGTATGAAATGTCAGATGACCCACATAGGTCTGGGAAGTGGCTTAAATGTGTTATATTTTTTACATGTTTTTCACCGTGATTAATTGAATTAACATGTTAAATTATCAGCCTATATATACTTGATATTTTTATAAATTTATATTGTTACATATTTTAATTCATAAATATGAATCAAATCCCTACATTCAAACAGTAATGAATGAGAAACAGAGCCTACTTTTTTTCCATTGTATAGGTTTCTCTATGGCGGAGTAGAGAATGATCACATGAGCCCTTTTGTCTTTTTTTCCTGTTGATATGACCACTGCGGCACTTGTCGCGGAAATCGCCAGCTCTCCATTAAAAAGAATGGGATTGTGTTGCTTTATCACTTGAAGTGAATGGGGATTAACACTCTACAGTGGACACAAGCAGCGCAATGCAAAAAAAATACTATAGAGCCCATAATAATCAGTGATTGTCTACGCTGAATGCTGTGACATGACATTCCCAACAGTAAACTGCTGCTGCCTCGTTCTATTAATTACGTACGGACTCAGAATTCAAAGGATGTCCAATGGTTGCTTTGTCCCTTCCAGTGTAGACAGACTTTAATTGTTGTCGTACCCAGTGTATACATGATGTGATTTACCTTTCCAACAACTAGTTTTTTTTTTGTTTGTTTTTTTACATGGTTAAGTTGGCTAAGTGTTTGTTCTGTCCGAATTGTTTATAATTGAATTTATTGCTATGTCCAATACCATGTTGTGCAAAGTTAATACACTTAAAATTCCAGTTATGAATGACGAGGACAAAAGATTTGTAGCTGTGTATAGTCGTCTAAAATACAGCCTCAGTTATCTTTTATCTAGATTACACATACCCAGGGCATTAAGTTCTCAAGCACCATGCCAGATCTCAAGCATTCTGTGATTGGCTGCGGAAAAAAAAAGTCGTCCTACATTTAAAAACACTTGTTGATCATCACGTTTGAATTAAATGAGTTTGCCTATCAATGTGTGAGGAACACAGCTTTTTTTATACTCCGCCAAACTAACATTAATAGCCAGTCAGAGCATAAGACACACACCATAGTATCCAATTGCAGAGTCGCAGCTGATGAATGAAAAAGAGGCCTTGGTCTTGTGCGTGACACATTGAAAAAAGCTCCGAGATGCAATGGTCCAAGATTTCCATCTGTTCCATCTGTCTATATCGCAGTATCAAAGTGAGTTTCTTACTTTGCATGTGCCAATATATTACAATTAAATGGGTTTAAATGTAGTTGAACCACATGAAACATCCCCAAGCCGTTGGTGCCCTCTGCAGGTATTTGTTATAATATAGGCACATTGTATTGTATTTTTAAGTGTTTAATAAAACCATGTACTTGATATCGATACTTTATTTGCGGCCAGTTATAGAGTACAATGGAAGCAATCAAAAACAACAAAAGAGCAATGATATAAAGTGCTATAACAAGTCTGTTAGCTTCAATGCAGTAAACGCAGCGAGGGCTTTTAAATAATATAATAAATAAAAAGAAAACTGATAGAATAGAAAAAGAATAAAGCAAGTTAGTGTAAAAGCTATTTTTTGTATAATGTACAGAGCCCCTAAAGGAAAAATTTTTGTTTTTTTTGTGTTCCCTCTCAAAACTTTTGCATTCTCTCACAAAACTAGTTGAGTTCAGACAAACACCTGTTTACGTTACAGCTTGTAGTGGTTCATACAGCTTCATAAGTTCAGAATGGAGTGGTTCAAAGAGTTTTGTTTTGAACTTGAAGAAATAGTCAGTGCATGCTTAGTATGTCCCAAAACCGTGCCATAATAAAACGCTTAATCTAAAACACTGTGTGACGAGAGCCCAGGGAACGGAGCGAGGCCGTGGAGCACCTGCGCCATTCACCGGTGTCGAGTCCCACATAACAACAGGAAGAGTAGCCTATGTCCAAGCTCAGCTGGTTTTGTGAAATAATGCAAAAGATTTGCAAGAAAACACAAAGTTTTGCGAGGGAACCCAAAGTTTCTCGAGGGAATGCAAAATCTTTGCGAGAGGATGCAAAAAAATCACAAAAAAAAACATGTTTTCTTCCCACCCCAAATTGTTTTTTTTTTACTCAGATTTTTTTTTTCACCACAATGATCTTTTAGGGGCTCCGTATAAATGAAAATAAAATAGAATGCAAATAGATGGCTAAGGACTGCTCAGATTGAGTTGGGGAGGTCATTCCACCAGGAGGGAACATTTTAATTTAAAAGTCCATAAAAGTGGCTTTGTGCCATCCCAAAGAAGCACAATCAAGCAACATTCTAGATGACACAAGTGTATTACTTTATATATAAATGGTCAAATTAAAGTTTATTTTCCACTAAATATATCAGATTACTCGCTTGTCAAAATAATCAGTAGATTACTTGATTTAGCAAAATAATAATTCCTTAAGAACATTTCAAAATACAACTGCATTGTTTTACTCTTTGGGATTAAAAGACATATTTTGTCATTTGAAAATTTCTTAACGTTAAAATATTGTCACACCCCTAGTGTCGATAAGCGGTGATATAGCTCATAATTTTCCAAGTGTATGATACAGCTTTCATTTTTCAGCTCAATCATATATTCATGAAATTGAAAATCATCAATGTGTGGTGCTTGAGAAAATTCAGTCCTTTACTCACCTTCAAAATAGTCCAAACTTGTGTGATTTTCTTTAGTGATGCATTAAAGATATTTTGAGATGTTTTCTTAATGTTTTTTTTTCTTCGTCAAAGTCCCCTTTTAATACCATCTGAAAACACAGCCAAAGGTGACTGATGGATCATTTCCTCTTCTCTTTTTTCTAGATCTAGTGCACACTACAGCCTTTGTGTTGTCACTAGCTAATTGTAGGTACACTTTCAGAGACCGAATGCTTTTCCATGTTTAGCCAGAAATCAATGTGAATTATTCTTGGTCACGTCCAAATCATCCAAATAATAATAATGAAGCCCACGCACATGAACATAGTTTGGGCTAGCTGCTCCCAGATTGCTGTGAAGAATGAGACCGTTTTGTTTTGTCAGTACGGTTTCAAATATAAGCTGTATGCTTTCCCATTGTACCATTTTATAACGCCTGTAGGGTGTTCCTACTCCTATGATTTGTCAAGCCTTTGCTTTTCATCTCTTTGATTTGCTGCTCCTCTTCCTGCAGAATTCACAGATGATGATCTCTCCCAGCTTGGCTTTAGGCATTTCCTGGGTTAACTATTTCAGTTGCCAAGATCAACTGAAACGCGATTCAGAGCTAGGCAAAGCAGTCCACTCCTATTTCTGGTATACTTTCGTTCTTCTTTCACATACAGTGATGATCGGCTGCAAGGGTGCGGCTTCCTTTTTGTGGTCTGCTTTTCTGATCATTAAGAAATAAAGGAGTTGGGGAAAGGTGTGAACACAGCCCTGTTGACATCTTCAAACACACACACCCCTTCATTCATGTGACCTGCTTGAGCAAAGAAAACTCCATCGGTGACAGAATGGAGAAAAAAACCTTGGGAGAAACCAGGCTAAGTTGGGGGATCAGTTTTCCTCTGACCAGACGAAACCAGTCGTTCAATTCCAGGCTGCAGCAAAGTCAGATTGTGCAGAAGAATCATCTGTTTCCTGTGGTCCTGTCCTGGTGGTTGTCTGAGACAAGGTCTTTACAGGGGATCTGTATCTGGGGCTTATTATGCTGCTGACGCACTTTCTATATGAAATTGATTGTCCTTTACATTCACAAAATATTAGGGTTCTTAATTTCAAACATCTCTTTTGCATGCAAAGTTTTGAATTATCAACAAAAAATGGAAAGTTAAATTTTACTGGTATTTCTTTTAATTAAAACTAGGGCTGGGTTGAAAAAAAAATTCTCAATTTTAATAGATTCTTATTTTTATGAAATGATATTGATTCATTAATCCAAAGAATCAATTTAGTCTAGCCTGTCAGATAATGAACAGATGGCCTCCCATCCAAAAAACTGCAATAAGCTTGATGTGAAACAAAGTTACTGTTCTTCAATATAACATTTTAGAATAAATCTGTCAAGTTGTGACAACCACCATTTAAATGTAAATTTAGTTTGTTTTTTTTCTTCCTTGAGAAAATTTGCCATGCCCTTTTCCTGATATTTATCCTAAATCAATATTGAATTTAATTTAATTCGAATATCAATCTTGTGTAAAATAATAGAATCGAATTGTGAATTCCGTGTCAAAACTAGGGCGGCCCTCGAGTAAGGATTTTTCTGGTCGACTTGTCGTTCATTTGAAGCATTAGTCGACTAACCTTGTTTATTAATAAACCATTTAAACATTATAATGAGCCTTTAATTGACTATGTAGCCTAAGTGCTCAAGCACACACATAAAGCTTGCCACAGTGGACCGCAGAAGTAATGATTGAGTTAGTCAGGAAAAAAAAAACGTAAGCAGAATGCATTAACATATTAATAATTTGCTAAACTAGTGCTTTCTTTGTTTTCGGATTAAAAGATGAACTCGGCGACTCTGACTCGTCATCTCCAGAGTAGTAGACTCGCCTGTAAGCATGTTTCATACAGATTAATCTGAGAATAGGCCATTTGTTTTCCATTTGAATTTATTATTATTATTTTTTTGAAAGTAGACATTTTACTCTCAATAGATGTTTTTAAAAGGCTGTAAGGCAAAATATACATTGAGTCCACACAGACTCAAGTTCACAGAGACCGAGACGGTAGAAAGTGCATCATGTTTGCTCAAATTTTAGGTTGATGAATGATAGGCAAGCGGTAGGATCGGGTTAGTCAAAGTTTTGTGTGGAACAGCGTTAATTTCGTTAAACAATTTTCATAAATGTATCAATTTTTTAAACTGATGATAAGAATAAAAATTCATTTTAAAATGACAAACTGACGGAAATCTATTGGCATTTTCATTAATAAAAATGAGAAAATGTTTGGTAGGGACTGTTTGGGAAGAGATCTTGTCAGAACTAATCTCCTGTGTGGTTGGGAGTTTAGATGCGCACATTTGAACTGTAACAGTCTGTTGATCTATCCAGCGGGACATGAGCTAGCATACACTTGCCTCGCTTCTCAAAAAACATTCAAAAATTGTCAATATCTGGGAGTAAGAGAAGAGCAGATATAAGGTAAATGACAAAGTGAGACTGTTTTCTGAGTGCGCACACCTGAATCATGCACACAGAAAAGTGCTTCTCTCGCAGCGTACAAGTACTGAATTCAGCTCTGTCACGTTGCATGAATGGAGGAATACACAACATTATGCTGAACTGCCCTGTTTGACAAGTACCCGTTTGGTTACATTTTAAGTGAATGAAAATAGTTTGTAGAATATCGGATGTGTATCCGTATAATGAACCAGAGCATTCAGTTTTAAGGGGACAGCAGCTTGAGTAAGTTGCTGTTGTCTGTGTCATTAATATTAATCAAGCAACAAAAGAAAGAGAGAAAATCACTCACTGTTATTGACTGAATTACTTTAGTAACCCTAATAAGGATTCTTCTAAATTGATTTATATAAATGTCTCTATGAAGTTATTGTAAGTTGTTATAAACAATTATTATATGATCATTGTTTCATTTGATGAAATGTTCTTGTTTCTTAAAATAAGTGGTTTTATTTAATTTTAATTTAAAGGTATGTTGTGTGTGTGATAGATCTTTCTATATTGCATGCTAAAATATTAATATAAAACCTATATGAGTTTGGGCAGAATGTGGAAGTAGTAGTTTTAGTTAGTATAATGCATTTATTAAGTATTTATCTAAAAATTTTCCAATGTCCTTAAAACAAATGTGCCAACTGAATGCTATGAAAACATATAGTGCTAATCAATTTATTAGACCACCTCTCATAAGGCGAAACACAAATTTTAGGAATCTGTCAAAAAATTTAATTCTACAAATTCTATGTAATTTTGACTTGATAAACTGAAAACTAAATCGTATTTATTCACATAACAAAAATGGCCTCCTTAGACAACAGCTTGTATGCTTGCTGGCATTATGTACTTTTTGACTAATTGGGTATCTGAATAAAAAAAACACTAAAGCACTTGACCATTTTTTTTCTGCCTTTCACATATAACAATAATTATAGCATTAAAAATAGTTTACTACTATTACTAAAAAGCTTAAGCATATTTCAGGTCTAACCAATATAGAAAGCTATAATTATTTTGGTAATTACCAGTACTGTTAGTTAAGAGCCGCAGTGGCACAAACCTTACAAAATTAGTTAAAAACCTTACATTAATTTTGTTTTAATAAATTGAATCTTTAACAAATTGGAAATTGGAAGCTGCTGCTCATCCTTTCCCTTCACTGAATGGTACGTGTGTGTGTGTGTGTGTGTGTGTGTGTGTGGAGTCAGTTATTTCGGCAAGAGTGAAACGAAAGTGTGGGCTCTTGTTACAAAACTAAGTGACACCAGTGTCAGGTGCATATATGAAGTAATGTAATAGCGAATGGAGGCAACACTAGCAATATAATAAAACATTTACTAACAAAACACAACATATACCTCAAGCAACTGGAGAGACACATTCACATTAAATGTCAATTCAGCGGTAGAGTTACACTCACGAGACACTGCACTTATTTGCAATCTCAAAAGTACATTATTTGCATGTGCTTGAAGGCCTAGCCAGTGAAACGTTTTATTTGCATGCTGTACTTGAGCTGCACATGTGCTTTTATATTTTATATCTATCTATCTATAATCGCAATGCATTTAAAATGCGCTGCGTCCTCAATTTTCAATTTGACTTCACATTTGTACAATTTTGTCTTTACTTTCAAGCAGTCATATATATATACATATGGTCTGTACCTGACCTGGTTTCGTAAGTTAGTAGTATTACCTCCTGCTAGTGTGACATTGGAAGCAGTGTTTGTGTAGAGAATAAATGAGCTTGCTTCTTTATGATTATCATATCATTTCACATTGGGCACGGTTCAGTTGGACTCGGGCGCGGTTCGCATGCAGTGTGAGCGCTAACCGTGCCGGAGCACGGAAAAGGACGCGTTGCATCACGGTTTTGCGACGCTCCAAAACCAACATGCCAGGGAAAGGGTCGCTTTGGTCTACGGCAGAGGTGCAAAACGCATAAAAACTAAAAACTGCAAAGTCCTTGCTGCACTTCAGCTGGTACATTGCAAACATCCTCATACGAGCAGCGCGATTACGTGAAAATTTTCGCGCCACTAAGGCGACGCATCTGTTTAACAACAGGTTGTGAGAGGGCTGTGGACCAAACGACACAAAATTATCCACAAAGAAAACACCGCGATGTACTCCATTGCGTTCAGAGAGCGCCGCTCTTCCTGTTTATCCCGAAACCGTCGCACCATAATGACGTAAGCGTGCTCCGGCACGAATGCTGAAACGCTATATGTGAGTGCAGGCCAGAGGGGGAGTGGGGAGGGGGGCAATCGTACTCGGGCCCGGTTCATGGCAACCGTGCCTAGTGTGAGTACACCCTTAAAAAATGTGGTTCAGGAAGCGAGTCGGTACAGTTTTCTTTTTCTTTTTTTGCCGTCCGAGTTGCGGTCGGTTAGTTGAAAATGTTGTTCGGGTGCTGGTTGTTTATACATTAACCCGCACATCACTGGTAGATGCCTCGTTACGGAGCATCTTTCTCTTTTTTTTTTTTTTTTTTTTTTTTAAGAACCACCAGATGCCACGGTTTGAGAGACTCAAAGCTTTAAATATTTTCCCGAAAACAAAGGAAAGCCTCAGTGTTTTACAAGGCTTCATTTACCCATCACTGCCTCCTACATATTTAATTGTACGTGACATGATTTAAACAGCTTATGTCTTCAAGTTGTTCTTAAAAGCCGAAATGTGGCCAGATGTCGACTTTTAAAGTAGTTGGATCTTTTATTACTTGGACTTGCGTCTCGCCTCCCTCTGCCATTAGGAACGTCTGATATTAAGCAGCGCCACGTAGGATGAGTGTATGACATCAATCACAAAAGCATAAGGATCCGTCTGCTCTATCACTCTTGCAGTACTTGATGTCATACCCTGGTCATTCTGCGAAGCAGCACTTCAAGGCGAATGCGCCTAATGTATGCTACCGTGACTAATGACGTCAGAAAAGCGTCATTACATTATAATGGTTTATGGTCTATTACTGAACGCATAACCGAATGGTCCTTATATGCATCGTGATGCACTGAAAAGACTATTAAGTTCGACACCCCAATCTATAATACATTTATATGCGTGTATATGTTGTATGCAGTGGGAAAGGGTATATTGTCACAGATTGGCCTGTGAACTAGGCTAATTGAAATGCATCTTCCTCACCTGAGTCACCATCGTCATTCATGGGCATTTTCTCTGGATTTCTTTTTTCTGTAGGAAGGTGCATCTGCTAGAAAGGCCCAAACACCAGCTCTGCAGCCTGTTCCCAGACCAGGTATGGATGAACTCCTTGAAGTTTAAAGAATTATTCTATGTAATGCGATACAGCTAAAATATTCCATACATGATGTTATCACTTATAGATATTTATTTATAGGGATGCGCACAATATTGGATTTCTTTCCGATATGCTGATAATTTTCAACTCATTTTGACCTATAGCTGATGCCGATAACAATTATTATTTTTAATTTTGGTTAGTTTTTAACAATAACTTATTTGTTTGTGAATTAAATAAGCAATAATAAAGTTATTTTGTAATGACAGTACGTTGATTTGAAAATAACTATACATAAACTATATTAATCAGTAAGAGACCATGCAAGTTGGTGTATTCCCCTTATTGGCAAGACATTTTAGTGTCATTTTTCATGTCGGGCTGATGCCAATATTTATATTTGAAGCCATTGTTGGCCAATTCCGATATTGATCCGATAATATCGTGCATCCCTAGTTATTTAATTTCTCTGTAACTTTTTAAAAGGGGAATCATTTTTGCAGCCATAACTGCAACAAGATTTGTTTTTTCAGGCTATGAGAACCATTTATGCTCCTGAGCTAAACCTATTTCACTTATGTTTTGTAATTTAAAGTAATTTCTTCTACTTTGATATTTGATATCATTCCATTTGACAATAGTGGTGTTAGAAATTACTCACTTCACATTCACCCTTTTCTTGACCACATAATATCAAGAGTATTTATAGAAAATAATCTGAACATCATCTAATCGCTCACTTAAGTGGTTAGTTCACCCCAAAATTTAAATGTCACTAATGACTCACCCTCATGTTGTTCCAAACCCGTGAGACCTCGGTTTATCCTTGGAACACAGTTTAAGATATTTTAGATTTAGTCCGAGAGCTTTCTGTCCCTCCATTGAAAATGTATGTACGGTATACTGTCCATGTCCAGAAAGGTAATAACCCTTGTAGAATGCTTTGACACTATTTTGACTTCTTGATAAACTATTAATGTTCTTTTGAGTTTGAGATGGCATTTGAAAGCACAAATAATCATGCGTCACATCTGTCATTTTAGTTTGACGTATAAAATATCCAATATATTTATCTAATTACTACAAATTTTCATAGTGGTAGCATGTGTATAACTTATTACTAATTTTCTTTTACAATGTGTCCATATATGGAGTGTTTTTCTTTTATTTACTTATTTCTTTCTTGTCTTTAGTCTCTCAAGCAAGACCACCGCCTAACCAAAAGAAAGGTATGTCTTTAACAACATTAACAAATGTATATCAAATTGTTTTATTTTTATAACAAAATAAAAAAGCACATGAGGATATGGAGACAGAATTCAGGAAAATGTAAGTATTTAATACATCTTTCTCTAGTGTGAATGTATGTAATCTAAAAGATGACTATATATATATATATGACCACAAAAGGTCATTGCAAACGAGGCTGGCTGTTCACAGAGAGGTAATAGACAGGTGAAGGGGAGGAAAAGATGTGGTTAAAAAAAAAAGTGTACAAGCAATAGGGATAACCGCACCCTGTAGAGGATTGTGAAACAAAACCCGTTCAAAAATGTGGGGGAGATTCACAAAGAGTGGACTGCAGCTGGAGTCAGTGCTTCAAGAACCACACAGACATATGCAAGACGTGTTTTCTGAGGTCCAATGTCAACACAGCTGTATACCAGGAAGTTTTAGAGTACTTTATGCTTCCTGCTGCTGACCAACTTTATGGAGATGCAGACTTCATTTTCCAACAGGACTTGGCACTTGAACACAGTGCCAAAGCTTCCAGTACCTGGTTTAACCTGTTAACTGTCACTCACTTTTTTGAAGATACACTTGAATGTGCATGATACAAACCTACATTTTTACAATTCATGACTGAAAACATTTTGTAACATGATTTTGATGTGCCATTTACATGGTAATGCAATGTCTGATTTTAAAATGGGTTTTAAAGGATGAATTTTGAGATTTTATGTTTTCAAGTGATATATAACTTCTGATGATTTCTAAAATGTGATAGAGAAAAAGGCAACGAGGAAGTCTTTTTTTTTAAACAAAGGTCAAAGCTCCTTTTGTAATGTAGATTTCTGAGGGTGCACTCTTGTCATAAATTGATCTATTACTTTTCCTACATAATTTTTAACAAATAATATTGGTAAAGTCAGATGTTATGTCAGACCCAACAATGCAGAAGAGCTGAAGGCCACTATCAGAGTTACCTGGTCTTTCATAACACCTGAACAGTGCCACAGACTGATCGACTCCATGCCACGCCGCACTGCTGCAGTCATTCAGACAAAAGGAGCCCAACTAAGTATTGAGTGCTATACATGCTCATACTTTTCAGTTGGACAAGATTTCTAAAAATCCTTTCTTTGTATTGGTCTAAAGGTATATTCTAATTAGAGTTGACTAGAACATCCAGAGTAAAAACCAGAATTTAAAATGTTTTTTTTTTTATTATTCATTTATCATACTGCAAGATCCCTGCAGTTAGCTAGTTTATTTTTAACAATTTTTTTTTTCCCAGGTTCTAGAACTCCCATTATCATCATCCCTGCAGCTACAACATCTTTAATCACAATGCTCAATGCCAAGGAACTCTTACAGGACCTCAAGTAAGTGCTAATAATACTACTATAATATAATATAAATAATTAATTATTTATTTTTATCAAACAACACATATCCCTCATTATTGTTGGAGGTGTTTTCTGTCAAACTGAAATGAAACCATTCTTATGACAACATGAAAGGAGCAAGTTGTCAAACCAGCTGTTCTTGGGCATCAGATGTTCTTCAGAACTTCCTCCTCTATAGTCTCGGGAAAATCCATTTCAGAACTATAATGGAACGAGGAAGATGGTTAAGTAAAAACAACAGATTGACTTGATGATATGATTTTGACAATCAACAAATGGTGATAAACAGAAATGTGAGATGATTAGTCTGTTTGTGAGCTTGATTTCCTGAAGGGGAGCTTAAACCGGTTTATGCACTTGGTTAGGGTATTATAGCTTTAATGAAAAAATCTGCAGTGTCTGCCAAACCAAACAACTTCACTAAACTTTATTTGTAGTGCTCCTCGCATCCTATAATGAACTGAGATTAGTTACTTTTTATAAGAAACAATAAAAATGAATAAGAGTCTCAGCTTTGAAATTGTCAATTCAAACACTTCATGCGTTTAGGCCAAGCATGCACCAACCATCTTTTCAATTTTGTAAGATGAATAGTTTATAAATTTAACAAAAGAGAAGCTTTCAGAGTCTCCTAGTGGTTTAACATTTAACAGGTTAAAGGTGCTAGAAATTGTTGAAAATGCTTGAATTTTAATGCAGTGTTTTCAGGGTTTGAAAAATGCTTGGATTTTGGATAAAGTGCTTGAAAATGCAGTTCCATTGGCTTTATAATTTGCTTTCTTACAGAATAGTTAATTTCTTAAGATGAAATAAGCAGCTCTGCTGGAGTTTAAACATGTGGCTGTAGTGTGATCTTTATTAACGTGGATGGAGCGGAGTGGAAGATAAAAAAAAACTTGCAGTGAGGTTGCTGCTTCAGTCGGGATGGCTTGAAAATGACAAATTACGGTTACAACTAAAACAAAATACTTGTAGCCTCTTATAGAATTTTTGTTTTTTTAATTATTAGTTGCACAGCCATAGTATAAAGTGTTCTTTATCTGGCTGTTAATAGTTTTTTCTTGTCAGGTTTGTCACGTCAGAGGATAAGAAGAAGCAGGGCATTCAGCGGGACAACGAGGTTCTGCTGCAGAGACGTAAAGATCAGGTTCAGCCTGGTGGTGCATCTATCAGTGTCACAGTACCCTACAGAGTGATCGACCAGCCGCTCAAACTCGCCCCACAGGACTGGTGAGCTCCTCTAGTACATTATCTGTGATTTATAGTTGAAACGCATGGTGTTATCAACAGGATTTGCCTGGTTCATTGTTAATGATAGATCCGTTCTTAAACCTATTGAGTAGTGAATTTTGTTTTTGCCAAAAACAATAAAAGCAGTATTTTTAAATAATCAACACTCAAATTAAGCTGAGTTGTATACATTTAAATTGCACATTAAGTCAATCTTTGTATACACTTTTTTTTTTTTTTTTTTTAATGAACAATTCATTGTATTTTTATGTAAACATTTAAGCTGTGGCGTTAATACCTTTTCATGACAGATTTATTAAGACATACTTTAAATAATGAAGACACCCCCAACTGGTTAAGTAAAAATATAAAGAATATGTAATGAACTGTATATTTTTAGCGACATGCTCTAAAGTTTAATTAGTCTTTTTGAGGTTTTAAGACACGTATAATATTAGAGACAGTTTATTATGATTATTTGATAGCTGTGATGTGCTAGGAGTAATGCTTAGTGATGCTCAACTGAAACCTATAGACTAAAATATTTATGTTGTGATTTTAAGAATCTTAATTAAATGCCATTGTTTTGTCAATGCTTTCACCCCTCCAAAACCTCATAAATGACTGATTATTCTTGTTGTTTGTTCACAGGGATCGTGTAGTGGCAGTGTTTGTCCAGGGTCCTGCCTGGCAGTTCAAGGGCTGGCCGTGGCTTCTGCCTGATGGATCCCCCGTGGACATATTTGCCAAAAGTGAGACGCAGCACATTTACTATACACCACATTGATTACATAAAGGAAAGAGTGTGTTTTATTCATGCTGATGTTCATTTAGTCCGAGCCTTTCACCTGAAGTACGACGAGGCACGGATGGACCCAAACGTACAGAAGTGGGACGTGACTGTGCTGGAGCTGAGCCACCACAAACGACACCTGGACCGGCCCGTCTTCCTCCGCTTCTGGGAAACACTGGACAGGTCAGGATTGCAACTTCTGTGTCTGTCAAACAGTGACTTTTCAGTCTACCTTTAGCATGGCACACACTGGATGCACCTGGAAGACTATACAGGCGCTGAGCTTTTGAATGCTCTAGTGTATAATGTTACAGAAGCTTTTAATTTCAATATTTCAGATAAATATTGATCTTTCTAGTCATCAAAATCTTGACAAATCACTAAACCATTTTAAATTGTAATGTTTTTTGAGCTGCAAATCAGAATATTAAAATGATTTCTGGAGGATCATGTGACACTGAAGACTGGACTAATAATGCTGAAAAAATAGCTTTAAAATCACAGAAATTAGTTACATTTTACAATATATGCAAATAGAAAGCAGTTATTTCAAATAGTACAAATATTTCACAATATTTCTGCCTTTGCTGTATTTCTGATCAAATAAATGCAGGATTGGTGAGCAGAAGTGAAAAAAAAAAGACTGCTAGTGTGTATGAAAATAGAAAACCTTTTATTCCTTTAATCAAAGCTGGATTTTCAGCATCATTACTCCAGTTTTCAGCGTCACATGATCTTTCAGAAATCATTCTAATATGACGATTTACTGCTCAAGAAACATTTCTGATTATCAAATTAAAACAGTTCATATGCTTCATTTTATTTTTCCAGGAAACTTTACAGTTAAAGCAGCGTTTTTGTAAAATGGAAAACAACATGCCTTTACTGCCATCGTTGCAGAATAGAGGCATTCATTTACATCTTATTGAATCTTGCCTTGACCTGTAGCCCACTTTTTTTATTTTCTCTCAATCAAATTTGAGTTTTTTGGTCTGTGTAAATATGCTTAAGATGCTTTTGATCGCTGCATAGTGTCTTTCAAGTTTATAATGTGAAAATGTTTCCAACCTTTTTGTAGTTCCTGCTAAAATATAACTTGAGTCGTGGTGCCTTTAGTAGGTACTTGAGTGTGCAGGAATTCAGTTAAACCACTTATAAATCTATTTTAAGGTAGTCTGGTTAAATATTGGGACACCGACACAATTCAAATCTGTTTGGCTCTATACACCACCACAATGGATTTGAATTTAAACAAACAAGATGTGCTTTAACTGCAGACTTTCAGCTTTAATTTGAGGGTATTTACATCCAAATCAGGTGAACGGTGTACAACAGTTTGTATATGTGCCTCCCACTTTTTAAGGGACCAAAAGTAATGGGACAATTGGCTGGTCAGCTGTTCCTTGGCCAGGTGTGTGTTATTCCCTCATCCCATTTACAAGGAGCAGATAAAAGGTCCAGAGTTTTTTAAATGTGCTATTTGCATTTGGATTCTGTTGCTGTCAACTCCCAATATGAGATCCAAAGAGCTGTCACTATCAGTGAAGCGAGCCATCATTAGGCTAAAAAAAAAAAACATCAGAGACATGGCAAAACCATTAGGTGAGGCCAAATCAATTGTTTGGAACATTCTTAAAAAGAAAGAACGCACCGGTGAGCTCAGCAACACCAAAAGACCCCGAAGACCATGGAAAACAACTGTGGTGGATGACTGAAGAATTCTTTCCCTGGTGAAGAAAACCCCCTTCACAACAGTTGGCCAGATCAAGAACACTCTCCAGAGTTTTTTGAGGGAAAGAAGTGGAATGTTATGCAATGGCCAAGTCAATCACCTGACCTGAATCTGACTAAGTATACATTTCACTTGCTGAAGACAAAACTGAAGGGAACATTTCCCAAGAACAAGCAGGAACCATCACAAGCATCACCAGGGATGATGATCCGGTGATGTCTTCCAGACTTAAGGCTGTAATTGACTGCAAAGGATTTGCAACAATTTATGATATTAATCTCTCCCATTACTTTTGGTCCCTTAAAAAGTGGGAGGCACATATACAAACTGTATATTCACCTGATTCGGATGCAAATGCCCTCAAATTAAAGCTGAAAGTCTTCAGTTAAAGCACATCTTGTTTAATTTCAAATCCATTGTGGTGGTGTATAAAGCCAAAAAGATTATAATTGTCGATGTCCCTATATTTATGAACCTGAATGTATTTTTCAACCCTTATAGTAATCATGTATAGTTCATCATCTGTACATCTCCTCTACAGATACATGGTCAAACACAAGTCCCATCTGAGGTTCTGAGACTGCTGGCCATCCACCGGTCAGCATATCGAGACTGTTGAGATCTTCCCTCCCTCCAGAGACCGGTCAAGATGTACTACTAGACACCTGATGCTCTCAGCCTTCCTGAAAGCACTTAGGAATTCAATCCGCTTCACTTTCTGCTGACACCAGTATGATTTGTTGTCTCTTCCTACACGCGTAGATGAGCAGGTCAGGGCGGGCAAGAGGAAATTAGGATCTTTGGGTTGGTCCTTGTCATGTTTTCTCAGTAGATTTGTATTTTTCGATTGTAAAGCAGTTGGTGATCAAGTCAGATTCAAAAGGAGATATTTGATATGTTTTTTGTAAAACATGAGCTGGATGAAAAAGCCATTGAAAATGGTGACCTGTTGATATAAATAAAATGACTGCTATGTCTAAATCTCGTTATTATAGATTCACTTTGTTCCTTTCTTTTTTTTTTCTGCATTCTGCCTTCTGTTCTATGAAGTGTAGAGTGGTGCATTGACATTTACTGCAAAAATGTGAATGGTAAATGTAAGTAAAATTAGAGTAAGGCCTTGTGGTTTAGGAAGTGATGGCTTTGTTCAGATCCTGCAGGCATATGAATAACCAGAATTCTGTGGTTATATAAAATCTGTACTTAAGATTGTTCATGGTGAATTTGCTCTCTAATTCAGCAGTATATTGGAGATTGACCCAGTTTAACCCAGAAACCCAAGTTCTGCTTGCATCTAAGAACTTTTGAAATGGAAATTGCAGTTGCTTCCATAAGTCAAAGTCAGTTTTCTACAAGGGTACACTGGTTTTTTTTTTTTGGATGGTTTTGTATAAATGCGTTTGAAAGTAATGTTTGTTTTTAAACATTTCTGTTGAATGTGGATTATTATAAAAAAAATTATAATAAAAAGTATAAAAAAATTGTGATGTATTTTTTTTTCCTCAGTTTCAGAAAAGCCTATTTTAAGTAGGGATGTGATGGACCCTGAACTGGTTAAAAATTTATTAAATTATGTAACCATTTAAGTCAATTACAATTGGTCGAGGAGATTTATTTGAATATCTTCAGAAAAGTATAGATGGTATTTTCTTTTCGTGTTGCCTCTGTATAATGCAGTATTTATTAGAGCAGCGCTGCTTTGTTTACAGAAATAACTGGAAATGCTTTATATGCTATTCCATGATCACTCTCATGCAGCCTGTTAATTTCACAAAGCTCAATTTAGGCTATTGTGTTTTTGCATCAAATGTTAAAATTAAACTATTTAAATCAAAAACATGGATGCAAAAGCGAGGAGAAGACAAGAGATGAGCAAGGAAGATGCCTCCTACGCCCCCTTCACCTCCTTGGCAGACCTTTGCACAGGTTACATACAGTTGGCCCACCCCTCAGCTATCGCATTTCAAGGCAGAGACCGCGTGTGAATGGAGTATGTCAGAGAGGTCCACCAGAGCGGGAACCTGCCTTGACCAGGAAAATGATCCACCTGCTACAGCACCTGGATCAGCAAGCCCTTCATCCAACCAGGTGGTGAGAAAGTAAAAGGCACACCCACCCACTAGTCACAAGCACTTTACATGCTCACAGTTCCATAAAGTTTTTGCTGTTTCCTCAACAAATGTTGCAAAACACATAATCAGAACACAGCATAACACCACCTCAGGAAGTCATCGCTTCTGCATACATGATGAGCCACGTAAACTCTTGTCTTGGGTGCTAAGTGTTCGCACATCAACAATACAGGCCACAAACACATTTGACCCGAATGCACACAGTCCTGTTGGGTACTGACAGCAGTTCAGTGTGGTCACAGACTGCAGTTCAAAGGAATAATTTATTCTCGGGTGCGAGTATGATTAGTTAATTTTCTAATCATAGATTAGTCCCCTGTTGAACAAAAGGGAAGTAAGAGTGGTTCCACCCGAGGAAGATCACAATGGGTTTTTACTCGATATACCAAAAAAAAGGGATTTGAACTCTCCATCCCATATAAGATCTTCATGCACTGAACAAATACCTACGGCATTGGTTTTCAACCTGTGGTCCGTGGCCCCCTAGTGGGTTGTGGTGGTACAGGTGGGCCGCCAATTACTATTAAAATAAATAATATTGTTAATATATGTAAAATGTCTAAAGGCCAATTTATACTTCTGCGTCGAGTGTACGTCGTAGGCGATGCCGTCGTGAGCATTTATACTTCTGCGTATGTCTGTTTTGCTCTACAGTTACACCGCCGAAACGCTAGTTGAAGCGAGCGGGTTCCACTGTGTTTACATTCCTCGATCCTCACGGGCTTCTACGAACAATGGCGACTGAAAGAGAGCGGATCATGTTGGAGCTGGAGCTTATTGAGGTCCAAAAACTGTTAATTTTAGTTAAATTACTAATTTCGGAATTTAAAAATGGCGGCCGGTCCAGGGTGCAGAAGATCATTCCAGAAATCCGTAGGAGGAAACGTGATACTACCAAGCCGACCAATCACAGATCTTGCATTCCGCGTCGTCGCGACGCGTAGTTACATTTTTAAGGAGGTGCACTTCAGGGTACGGCGAAGGGTACAACGTATGGTACACGTCAATGCGTATGCTATAAATTGGCCTTAAGTCATAACATAACATCATTTCATATATATAATTAAATGACAAAAAATAAATACTATTTCCACTATTTGAGCTTGCTGATTGGTTTAAGAATAAACCACCAACTTATCCTAGATGTCTTTGCTGCATATGCTACGGCACAATAAATTCAAACATGTATAAATGACTAAACAGGGTGAACATAAATGGCTGTCAACATGTTCCCTCCTGACTGCTTGCTCTGCTGACTGTCTACCCACTGCTGAGCTCTAACTGGATCTGATTTTCCCGGTTTGCTGAGCGGTGCGAGCCCAAATTATTTTCTGTTCATTGCCAGTTCATTCTAGGGCTGTGCAATTAATAGAAATAGTCATAAAATCACGATTTGAGCGTGCACGAATTCTAAATCGCTTTATAGCATGATTTTCTGCGGCCTTAACCTCCCACAATATGCTATCCGATCCAATCAGAATGCAACGTGCCTAAAGTGAGAACAGAACAGACTGGGCATATGCCTACGTAACTCCAGGTTCACACACTGTCTGTGATGTGCCTTTTTTCCGAGCCCATGTTAACAGATCAGAGCGTTCACACTGCACACGGTAAAAGGTTAGAAAAAAAATGCAAAAATTAATGAAATCTAGGTGCGAACAGAGAGATTCGCACTCATGCATTATTTTAATGGTCATTCGTGTTACATTAATGCACTTTCGTTGCTGCTTCTGCACCGCATACACATACTGTAAACGCACTGCAGACAGAGTATGTGTGAACCTGTAAAATGTATAACAAAATCTATTTAAACACCTGAGGCACCGCTACAATTAATGAGCTCTATGAACAATGAATGGAAAAGAATAATAGTCCCTGGACACGGGATTTATTTATATTTTTTTGCCACAAGTCTATACATTTTGTTACCATGTTTCAAATTCATCCTGAAGAAAACTTAAGTTCAGAATGCTCATACAAACTACACTGTGCTCAGGCGATTGGTTTACCCCAATTGACTTGAAGGTTGCATATTTTAACATAAGAATATATCTACCCCACAGGAATTTTTTTATTCTTGCTAATTACATAGACGATTGGCTAGTGAATTGAAGCACAAAGCGAGAGATCACACAGCTATGGTCCTAGAACATATACAGAAGCTGGAATTAAAATTAAACACAGAAAATTCATGGGGGCAGGACAGGTCAGCTGTCATGTAAACTACCTGGAAATGCTGACCATATTTAAGTATTTTCTCCCTTTTCTGAAAGATCATCATGTTCTCGTGAGAATGGACAGCACTGTGGTTGTGGCTTACATAAACACAGGGAGGTTTAAGATCACTCCCATTACACATGTTGACAGAGGACAATGCTCAATGCCCTCTATTCTTTATTCTGAAAGAGTGCGCCTCTGGGAATAGATGCGCTGGTGCCTCTCACTCTCCTTTACGTGTTCCCATCAACTTCGTCGATATCCCCAGCCCTTTACAGAGTGAGGAAGGAGGGATTGAAAATTATACTGGTAGCTCCGTGATGGTTAAGGGAAATATTGGCTGATGGAAATCATACATATGCTGTACGCTGATCCATGGCCCCTCGCTCATGTTTCCCTACGAGAGATCAGCGTTGTACGCAGCAGTGCCTTTGTTTACTGCAGCACAGATTGTTCTGTCCACCCACGATTTCTGGTATGAGAAGATTCTTATAGTTACTGTTTCAGTTGCTTGCTTTGCTAGTGTGTTTACAAAGCTTAATGCTACATCCGTGAACTAGCTGATGTCAGAGGAAATCGCTCAGAACATGTCCCAGTCTACATCATCAAGAGCCACCTGTAGCATGCTTCAGAGTGGGCGGACCAGCGCGTCACCACCTCTGCACTGGGGGTTCTTGAATGAGCCTTTGTTTATTTTCCGGTGTGAGGAAAATGGGGGCATGGTCCGATTTGCCAAAAGCCTATAGTGAGTGAGCTTTGTAGGTGTGATGAGTGGGTGCGGGGCCGAGAGTCGTGGGAATGGGTCGAGGCCAGCCAGTGGAGTGATTGGAAATGAGGGACACCTGGGCCACTCACCGGTCTCGAGTCCCACGGAAGAGATCCAGAAGGATAAAAGAGGAGTTACGTGAAGGAAGAGAGAGGATCAGGACTGGGTTTTGTGTTTTGGTTTTACTTGTGCACAGCAGTCGTCAGCGATGGGCTGTTGTGTTTTGTGCTTGTTTCATTTAAATGTTTGCCAGTTCCCGTCTCCTCCTTCATGTGACAATGAAGGTTTTTACATTGATACAGTAGGTATTCTTAAACTGAGTGTAGCAATGATCCAGTGTATTCAGTCCTCTGGTTGGACAGTATACCACTACGGGTAAAACAGTGGTTGGTTCCTGGGGGCCTGGCAAGCACTCTCCAGACATCTTGCTGGCTCACGAGAACCATCAGACTCGGCTATGCGATTCAGTTCGCCTGGTATCCTCTTAAGTTCAGGGGCATCCAGTTCACTTCTGTGCTGGACAAAGATCGCACTGTATGGAACAGCAATGGCAGGTCCCTTTGCCTAGGCCCTGTCCTATCATCTGTCCTGACTGGTGTGGGGGGACTTGCCAGCTTTCGCAGGGCATTGGAGGGGATCAGCAATAGCGGTGTTTTTCTTACGGATCCCAATTTGTCGGTCACTGACGTAACGTTGAATGTGACTGACTGAAAGGGAAAGTCTTGGTTACGTATGGTAACCCTTGTTCCCTGAAGGTTAGAATTGATACGTTACGTTCCCTCGCAACAGTTGATGTACCACCGCTGTACGGCTGAGGCACACCATCACAGTTCATCAGCGAAAAACTGAATGTGTGACCATATGAGCTCTCCTTATATGCTGGCGCTGCGGGGCAGGATGCGTGATGGCAATCTTGCACGCCAACATTCATTGGCTTATTTTGTTAACATTTAAAGGTGAAGAGGAAACGTCAGCTAGCAGCTTGACATTGATGTGGAGGAAGAGCAAGGTGACACACGTGGAGATCCAGTGCAGCCCTTAACCCTTAACCCCACGGTTGATTCCACCCTTGCAGCCCTGGCAGGAATGTTTCAATCATTCCTACAATATCAGAAGGACAGGGATGAGAGGTAAGAGAAAGAGTCGGCTCAACAGGAACAGTAGTACAAGGTCCTCACTCATCAAGTCACTTAGATGCAGATGAATCTGGAGCTTGCCTGACAAGGAGCTCTCTCTTCTGGATGATCAGTGGCTCAGGTTTTTGATCACATACATCAGTTGCCTACGTTGCAAGACACTTATAATATTGAACATTTTCTTACTACTTTTGAGAGACTGGCAGAAGTATACAAGTGGCCGAAAGAAGAGTGGGCTATTCATCTTGTTCCCCTGCTCACTGGCAATGCAAGAAATGCATTTGTTGCCATGTCACCTGCCTATACCTCTGACTATGAGAGAGTCAAGAAGACATCCTCAAGAAATATGAAATCAAAGCAGAAACCTACAGACTGAGATTTTGAACACTGAACACACCTGCTAACGAGTCACTGATGGAGTTGTATGTCCGCCTAAAAGATTTGTTCTCTATGTGGGTGAAGTTTAATGAAAGCAGCAAGAGGGACCTGATGGACACCATGGTGTTGGAGCAGTATATGGGTGTGCTGTATCCAGAGGTGAAAACTTGGGTGAAAGGGAGAGATCCCGTTACAGCAGAAGAGGCAGCTAAACTGGTTGAAGCATGTGTTGCAGCTCGTAAGGGATTCTCTGAGAACTTCAGATATGCAGTCAGCCTTCAAGCAGCAAGAGGTAAGTCTGAGGGGTCAGGGGGAAGTTTGTACTCTCATAGCCAAGCCCAGATATTACATCCCACCCACCCTAAGCCCACACCACCTACAGCTACAGCACCCATAGACACACATTCGACCCAGCCCAACACTGATGTTATCTGTTATAACTGGGATAAACCAGGTCACACTAGCACACATTGCCCACTTAAAAAGCCTAAATCAGCAAGGTTGTGTTACGTACCCAGACCCACCCCTACAACTGACAATAGTTCCACCAAAGAGCCCACTATTACAGTTTTATTAAATGGAAAACCAATTACAGCCCTGGTAGACACAGGTTGTACAAGGACCTTAGTACAGGCTCAGTAAATAGCCAGAGATTTGTGCTCTGAGGACACAGTTTCGGTATGTTGTGTCCATGGGGACAAAGCAGATTTACCCACTGCTGACGTTTGTATAGAGGTGAACAAGCAACCATACTTGAACGTTGGTATTACAGCTAATTTGCCTAACCAGTTTTGCTAGGTACAGATATGCCAGTTCTAGCACATTTAGTGCAGAAGACAGCGTGTTGTGGAGTAGTCACTAGAGCTCAACCACAAAATGTAAACCAGTCATCCAAAGAGTCTGTACAGAGCACCCTTAGAGAAATGCCATTTTTCACTGAGGAAAGTGTAGGTGAGACAGGGGTCTCAAAAGAATACAGACTGCAGAAAAGAAGGAATTGGTTTGCAGATCTGATCCGAAAGATTTAACCAAACATTAAAATCCATGCTTAAAACGTTTGTGTCAGAGTCCGGCAAAAACTGGGACCAATGGTTACCTTATCTGCTGTTGTTTCCCCAGGCATCCACCAGGTTTTCGTCCTTCTAACTGCTTTTTGCCCAACAGGTCAGAGGTCCTCTGGATGTCTTGAAGGACAGCTGGGAAGCTAATGACAAGCCAGGCAAGCAAAACATATCCAGACAATCTAGATTAACATGTTGAAACAGTGGCATGAATGTTCCTCTCAGCCACATTCACCACAAGAGGCTGTGAAAGAGCTCTTTGTTCGAGTTGTATAGGAAGAGGATAAAATAGAGGAGCAATACTTACCTGTTCATCAAAGTGAGTGCCACCTAGACCTTCAACATTTGTCAACTGAACAACGCCAACGACTACTGGAATGCGTCTCGGACAAACTGTTCCTAGACAAACCTGGAAGAACAGACCTTGTCCAACACCACATTCATTTAAAAGACCCAAAAGCCATACGGCAACCAATGAAGCAAGAGTTGGCGTTAATGCAGAACCTGGAAGTCATAGTCATCATCTAGTGAGTGGAGCATCCCCATTGTGCTTGTACCAAAGAAGGTTGGGTCTCTCAGATTCTGCCTTGAGTTTAGAAAACTCAATTCAGAAAGCAAATCTGATCCTTACCCCATGCCAAGAGTTGATGAACTACTTGAGAAACTTGGTAATGCAAAGTTCCTCACAACACTGGACCTATGCAAAGGTTACTGGCAAGTCCCACTAAGTCCAGTCTGCAAAGAGCTGACAGCTTTTAAAACTCCATTTGGCCACTATTATTTCAGGGTTCTGCCTTTTAGATTTCATGGGGCACCTGCAACTTTCCAGAGGATGATTGATCAGCTCCTCTTGGCTTTCACTGCAGCATATCTTGATGTAATAATTTTCAGTACATCCTGGCAGGACCATTTGCAACATCTGTAGGAAACATTGTACAGCAAGACTCACCATTCGTCCGGACAAGTGTGCTATTGCCAAGCAGGAAGTGTGTTACCTTGGTCATGTGCAGGGACATGGAGTCATACCCCCACAGGTGGGGAAAGTCGAGGCCATCAAGCAAGCGGTACGTCCTACAACCAGGAAGCAGGTACAAACTTTTCTTGGCTTAGTAGGGTGGTACAGGAGATTTATCCCCAATTTTTTAAAAAGGGCTTTAGCACTTACTGAACTCACTTAAAAAATACAGCTTCAACCCATTGCTTCTTCCCCGTGAAACACCGTATTCAACCATGGAGAAGGAGTGCCTGGCAGTTAAATAGGCCTTGGACTCTTTTAGGTACTACCTCATTGGTAGAGAGTTCAGCTTGGAGACTGATCAAAGAGCCTTAACTTGGCTAAACCAAATGAAAAACACAAATGCCTGTATTACAGGAAATTGTGGTTTCTACCAATACAACCCTTTCAATTTAAAGTATCCTATAGATCTGGCCCTGATTCTTTTTTGTCTAGGACACCACAGGGAGTGTCACCAGAAGGGGTTAGGAAATGTCAAAGTTTAAGATTAGGTTAAGGCACTGTGACTAGCCTCATACACAGTTAATCATTAATACATGGCAAACATTTTAACATCAAGCATGATTCGAATGCCAGCATATAAATGGATACACGGATCTGTAATGGCGTAGTGTATTGTGCATCTGTGTTTAATGAGTATGTTTTATGTTGTTTAATCTATAGTGATCACTGTTGTTACTTTCCAACCAAACTGATCCAAGCACCATTTCATATCATCTGCCATAAAACATTGAAATAACCACAGACACAAGTTCTCTATCTACTATCATTTATTGGGCATTAAACACACAAAAAATTGCAAACACTCACCAGTTTCCATTTTCCAGAACCAAACCTGTGCAATATTCAACCTGGGACTTTTATACATTTACCATGCTGAGCAGCCATTTTGCTGTGACATCATATGGTGAACCTGTTATTACTTGCACTATTGTCTGTTCATCCAGAAACATGGAGTAATCCATTTGCACACTGAAATGTTTTCTATGCACTTTACTGTCCATTGCAATAGTGTAAATGATGTTCATATGTTAATAGTTCTGTCAATAGTGTACATACACTTTTATAAAATCCATCTGTATGGTATGTTCATAGTACACCTATCTGTATATCATGCTGATAGTATTTAAAATCTGTAAATTATGTCCATAATACTTATCTGTATAGTTATTGTACATATTGAAGACTTTGTATATCCTATACTTACTGCTTATTGCACTTCTGGTTAGATGCTAACTGCATTTCCTTGCCCCGTACCTTACATGTGCAGTGAAAATAAAGTTTAATCTAATCTAATATGGGTCACCAGCTCATGCCTGTACAAAAATTTATTGTTTCTGGTGTTTAAAGTCTTGATGGTTGTTTGATATGTGTGTTGAATTGTGAGTTTTTAATTATTTTCATTAATGTATATTTTGTTGCCAAGTGATTTGTATGTATGTATGTTTCTATACCCAGAGGAGAAAGCCCCCTACCAATTTCAGAATGGTTCCATCCTGGGGCAGAGCTAAGAGTATAACATGGCTCCCACACAGTTAGTCAGTGTGGGTTGTTGTAGGACTTTGTGTTTGTAGTCTGTATACGGAGTAAATAGCTTTTTTCTTGCTTATGGGGTTCAAATCAATTGATTTAGCTGAACTAGCTTGTGAATACTTTGTATAAAGTGTATATTTTGTACATTTCTATTTTTTTTTTGATTATTTTGTTACTTTTACACCATGTGTTGGGGTTTGTTACCACGTGTGTGTGCCAACAAAACTCCCCTTCACCCGACTCCAAGAAGCTTCTGTGTCACTTTTGCCTCATATCCCCACGGTCAAATCCTAACAACTTCTATCTCATAACAACTATCTCATAATTTTACATGTCAGTTTCAACTTTGTGTCATAATTGAATCAATTTAGACTTGTCATACTTATAAGTTTTATCTCATCATACTTTTATTGCCAATTATGATGTCAGTTTAAACGCTCAACATTTTTGTTATCAATGACCTTTTATCTCACAGATATAACTTTTTATTTTATAGTTGACTTCATTTTGATCTTTTTACATCACAATTCTAATTAATTAAAGAATCATTTTTTGCACTATATTTTTGCTGCATCCACCACCAGTGTGCAGCATCGATGCGACGGCAGCCATAGTGCGCAAGAACTCTCTCTTTCTCTCTCTTATGTGATAGAAACTAGTCCTGGACACTTCACACTTGTCATTAAAAACTCCCCAGTCACACTTAGTGGCAGTATCTGCATATTAAATATTCAGCCTCATGTTTCATTGTGCATTGTGCTAAATGTGTTGTTGAATTTGGTTTACTTTTATCTCTCCCTCTCTGTCTTTCTGAGCATTAGATGTGTAATAAACTTTGTTGAGGCTGTCAAATTTGTAGTTATGTTGTTTTTGCTTTTTTCAAGTTGATTAGTGAACAGCAATCAGATGATACTTTTTATTGTTTATGATAGACCAATACTAATCACTGTAGTACCTGTTTTGTAGTACCTTGCTTTAAGATTAATCTATAACTATGGGCAAAATTATCCTTGTTTGCTCCACAGAACAATAACTACGTGGGTTTAACAAATAAAATGACACAAATGTAACTCTGGAGTGAAATATTCCTTTTTAAGTGATCGTTAACATCCAGTTTTTTTTTTTATTTAGATAGGCTTTTATTTATTGAGAGATATTATTGTGGTCTTTGTAGGTGGGTTACACTGGCACTGTTCTGTCTTTTAAATGTAGAGACTTTACATGCATTATTCTAAGCGATGTATAGGTACTGCGTTAAAGGTTTGCAGCTGCTTAACCTGATGCTGAAGAACAAGCTTTACTCATGTCACAGTGAAGACAAACAGATCTTCATTCACAGATGATTCTTTGTGTTCCTCTCTCTTATTTGTGAATCACTCCTCCAGCTTTTCTTGATGTCAGTATCGTACAGCTCTAATGAGAGAGGATCTTTACGGATGATGTACCTGAAACCAAATAAATAAATAAACCCATAAAAACCACAGCCACATATGGTACTGCAATTACCATTGATTATCATGTCTTGACAGACATTACGAAAACGATGGATAATACACAGAAATATAATAAATAGAAATTATATTTAAAAAAAAAAAGAAAGCCTTTTTTAAAACGATAAAGTTTTTTTTTCATAGTGACATTGTTTTCATGACAATTTACTAAATTTCACCTCCAAATTGACATTAGCATGAAAAAATACTCATACTGGAATAATACATCTATATATATATATATATATATATATATATATATATATATACAGTACAGACCAAAAGTTTGGACACACCTTCTCATTCAAAGAGTTTTCTTTATTTTCAAGACTATGAAAATTGTAGTCACACTGAAGTCATCAAAACTATGAATTAACACATGTGGAATTATATATAGAATTATATACATAATTATATACATTATATACATACATAACAAAAAAGCTTTTTTTTTTAAATCATACAGTCATGGCCAAAAATATCAATAATATATACTTTTTATCTCTGTGTTCACCAAATCCATCTTGAGTGTTTGCTGCTAAAAAGCTAATTTTTTAGTTTCATCCGATCATAGAAGCCAGTCCCTTTTAAAGTTCCAGTCATGTCTGATAACTGAAAATGCTAGGGATGGTTTTTGGATGAGCTAGGATAATTTTTCATGAAACCCTCCCAAACAACATGTGGTGATTAAGTGCTGTTTGACACTTGTTTTTTTTAAAGGTTTCCTAACCCCGAGACTCAACTATTTTCTGCAGTTCTCCAGCTTTGGTCCTTGGAGAGTCTTTAGTCACTCAAACTGACATCCTCATCGCACATTAGGACAATATAGACACACGGCCTCTTTCAAGCAGATTCATAAAATTTTCTGTTGATTGGAATGCCTTAATTATTGCCCTGATGGTGGAAATGGGGATTTTCTCTAGCTCTTTTCTTAAAGCCACTTCACCAGTTTGTGAAGCTCAATTATCTTTTGGTGCACATCAGAAATATGTTCTTTGGTTTTTCTCGTTGTGATGGATGATTAAGGGAATTTGGGCTTTGTTTTCCCTCCTCTTAATATTTCTGTGAAACAGGAAGCAATGGTTGGATAATTTCATGTTCATTATCACCTCGGAGTGCTCAAAATTGTGAATATGAATGAGAATATACTTCAGAGATATTTTACTCATAAGAATTTCTAGGGGTGCCAATAATTGTGTCCAATGAGTCATTATTATTCAATGAAAGGTTAGCTTTCTGTAATTTTTTTTTAAAGATCAAAAGGATTAACAATAGAGATTTTCACAGCCTTCTTTGATCATATTTACCAAGGGTGCCGATATTTTTGACTATGACTGTATTTTCCATCACAGTTGCACCTGTTTTAGGCTATCCAAAAAATGTATGTATAATTCTAATTTAATTATAAAGTATATAGATATTTATTTAAAAATGTATAAATTAATAACAATAAAACTGTGTCTATTACAATGCAAAAAAACTATAACTAGCTACTATAACTACTATAATAAGTAAAACCGTATTTTCCGCACGCATAAATAATGCGCTCCGGATTATAAGGCGCACTGTCGTTTTTTGAGAAAATTAAAGGCTTTTAAGTGCGCCTTATAATCCGGAGCGCATTGTTTATGGATTTATGTGCACCTTATAGTGCGGAAAATACGGTAACATGACAAATAACAATTTCTTAGTTTTTTTTTTTTTGTCTTCAGTGAAACTTCCTTATGAAGTACAGTAGATTCAGCTTCACTTACACAATGTCATTCAGCTCCAGTTTTGTATCTGGTGACGGGTTGATCAAGGCGTATGAGTGACTGCTCTGGTTATTATTCATCTTATCTGGATTAAGAGACAAATGTTCATAATATAACAGCAATCTTCTAGAGCATTTCAGTCATTAGAGTTTGCAATTCATTTAAAATAAATGTTTGAAATATGTAAAAATGCAGAATACAATTGTAATCAAATAGCCAATATATTTTTTTTTTTGCATTCTGCCGTGATTAGCAGGTGTGGTAAAGGGTTAATTGTTGCTTCCAGAGTTCTTTAAATAAAATGTCTAAGCTTTCTAAAAAAACATCCTAATTAATTCTGAAATGATTTCACTGTAATATTCGTCTCACCGAATCCGTGTGTGGAGAGCCCCAGGTTCTGCATGCGTTTCTTGACCAGCTCTGTGAGCTCCAGTCTCTCGGAGCATGAGAGCAGGACGCCGCGCTGCTGTCTGTCTGCATCTCGCTCAGCGTGCCACGGCCCCAGCAGATTGGAAGCCCACTGCATGCTCCTTCGACGCAGAGAATGAGTCTGGATGTCTGGCGATTCACAGTGAAGAGCCTGATGCTGCTCCTCTGGGTCCTTTCCCTCCTCAAAGACTGACACTTTGTCTGACATCTGGGATAGTGGAGTCTAGATGGAAACAACCAAGGCTTGTCTTTCTTGATATTTCCAATTTCATATTTTCAACTTCATTTTAACCACTTAATCTGAAGAACTTTGGTTATTTAGTTTATTAATTTATAAAGTAATAATAAAAAAATGGCAATGAATCAAATTTTTTATTTTCTCAATTTTCGTTATATGTAACCTTGTTACCAATGTTATAATGAGAAAAAAAAATCAAATTTTTAATTTCAAGCTATGGGAAAATATTTAGCAATAGCCAACTTTTGGTCCCAAAACTACTGTAGACATAATGTGTGCCAACTCAATTTCCCTGAATTTCTCTCATTTGTAGAAAAATTGGATATTAGACAGTTTCAAGCCTTCTTAATATGGAAGGCCATTTATGCTAGTAAATAATTTTTTTTAAAAGATAGTTGCAACTTTTTATCTTACAATTATTTCTTTTTTTCTGTCCGAACTGGGTGATATAAACCGGCTTTTGAAAGAAAATGTCAAAACTGTGAGATTTTTATTTTTATCCCCCTATGAATTAAATCAACATTGCTTGTTTTTATCTCTCAGTTCTGAGAAAAGAAATCAGAATTGTGAGATTAAAAGACACCATTATCGAGAAACAATCTTTCATACATTAGTAACTTTGAAACTAAATTCAGGAGTTTTTTTTTATTATAAATAAATACTTGTATTCTTCAAGGATGCATTCAATTGATGCAAAAATGACAATGAAGGTATTTATAGTGTTTCACAATGTTTCTATTTAAAAAGAAAACACAGTTCTTTTGAACATTCTATTCATCTACTGTATAAATGGAAAACAAATGTATCAAGTGTTATTGGAGTTATTCAAAATAACTGATGATTAAGTGATAACTGAGTAAAACTCTTGTTTCTCCTGATCTAAACGTGTACAGTACATGTGTTGTGGATGGATTGAGTGTTAATGAAACCTCAGGAGGTTCAAGCGTCTGAGACTCAGTCCTGTAGATGCCGATGGGAATGTCTCCTACAGTGGACGAGAGCATTTCATACAGTCTGCCGTACGTCTCGATGCACAAGTCCTCCTCTGTGATGCTCATCTGAAATGTAATATGCCATATTTTAACACTAAAACAACATGAAATAAAGGCATCTAACAAAAGTCATTTAGATGAGGATGTGGGGAATGTGTTAATGTTAAACGTCACACTTACAGAACAAAGAAAACCAGATTTTGGTGTGTTCTCCAGTCCAAGCAGTAGTCTGGTGATGGTGATCATATAATCCTTAACGAAACACTGAAACGACAGACGCACTTCTAGCACAATGACAGATAGTTTAAAGGCATGAACATTTACAAATTTTGGGGTTGGGGTTGATAAGACTTTTTCATGTTTTTGAAAGTCTCCTATGAGAGAGTCTCTTTTGCTCATTTATTTGATCAAAAACATGTTTTAATGTTTTAAAATCATTACAGTTTAAATGAAGTGTTTACTTTTCTGATATTTAATGTCATTTTAAAATGTACCATATTTTCCGGACTATAAGTTAAGTTAATTTATAGTTAAGGACTATAAATTAATTTAACATGAACCGAGAGAAATGAACCAAGAGAAAACATTACCGTCTCCAGCTCCGAGAGGGCGCTCTATGCTGCTCAGTTCTCCTGTAGTCTACACTGAAGACATAGAGTGCCCTCTCGTGGCTGGAGACGGTAATGTTTTCTATTGGTTCTAAATAAATGCGACTTATAGTCCAGTGTGACTTACTAGTCCAGTTGCTAATGTTGTCATCTAGTGGTCATTGGCAGATGCACAGGCAAAAATGATTTCAGCACAACAGGCAGCAGCTCTTAGTACCTGATAGAGAAGTGTGTCCAGCATCCCAATGCTAAACACCCTACCAGCTGCAAAGGGCAGGCGAAATATGAAGGACAGGTTTGAGCCTTTCTCTCTTTCTTTCTGCTCCGTGAAGCCATGGGGAAAAATGTGGAAAGGAAGATTCAGGTCCAAACTGACTAATCAAGGCAAAGCATTATATTATGATTAGTTTAATAAGAGTAAAAAAAAGCATGTCCATAATGTCTGCTCACCTTCTCTAGTTTGGAGAAAGCCAGCGAGTGACAGTCCTTGGCGCTGAACTGCATGAATCTCATGTTAGCGGGATGAGTTAACTCTGTGATGATGTTGAGGCCAGAGAGCAACCTACAGAGCAGTCAGCAATTTCAGTTATTTAAGATCTTCAATTCCCTTCTGAGAAACAAGAGCTCTTAGTTGATCTGAATAAACCCTTGTTTAAGATATTTTTGCACAAAAAATTCAGATAGTAAAATATCAATTAAATTAAAGGCCACTTAAAGAGAGTACTTTCATGACTATATTTCTCAAGGGGGGGGGTGAAAGTGAAAATGCTCTTTTTCACTCAATATCATGTTAATCTTGAGTACCTATAGAGTAGTACTGCATCCTTCCTAACTCCAAAAAGTCTTTAGTTTTATTATATTCATAAGAGAAAGATAGTCTGTACCGATTTTTCCCGGAAAAACACGACCGACTGGAGGCGTGACGTGTGGGCGGAGCTAAAGAATCATGAGCGCGAGTAGGCTTTTGCATTGAGAGCGTTTGGAAGCTGTGACATTACCGTGAGGGAAAAAAACCATCATCCAAAACAAACCATGGCTAACAGTCAGATTCAGCGTATATTTATGATCCAGAATCAGATCCCGAGGCTGAAACTGAACGAGAGCAGCAGCAGCAACGACTCGCTCCGAGCGGGGCTCGAACCCGGGTCTCCGATGGGAGGGGACGAACTAACAAGGAGGCAGAGATATTTGAAGCAGTTTTACTCACCGCCTGCGGTTCCAACACACGATCGTGACCCTTTTTCGTTGGGACTGCATTATCCTTAAGAAATAAACGATATGCAAATCCGTCGTCAAACTGGGTCTTGTTTGTAAAACAAGCATCTTCGAAATGCAGGGAACAAACACAAACACTTGCACAACTCCGTTGATGCTCTGTAAAAATAAACTCCATCCACTGGTCCCTTAATGCTGTTTTTTCTTTGGTAATCTGTGCAGGGTGGTCTTGCCCTGGCAACCAAAAACACACTTCTTTTGTGACTTTTCGCGACGCTCTCGCTCTGATCAGTGAATGTCTGTGCTCTCAGTGCTCTGCTATACGGGAGCGTGCGCTCTTCCGGCAGAAGTGCCCTTAGGACCCATATAAGGAAATTCCACTCCATCTAACGTCACACAGAGCCATACTCGAAAAAAACTTTCCGAAACTTGTGACAAACCAGAAGGAGTATTTTTGGAACAGAAATACTCCTTCAAACGTACAACTTAATTTTTGAAACTTTGTCCATGTTTAGCATGGGAATCCAACTCTTTAACAGTGTAAAAAACTCAGTATGCATGAAATAGCATTTCACCCCCCCTTTAACCTTTTTTTTCTGATGAACACAAAATAAGATATTTTAAAGAATGTTGCTAACCAAATAGTTTCTGGTCCCCAATGACTGCCATAATAAATAAAAAAAATCCAACTTCTGTTTAGTTACCCACATTTTTAAAAATATATTATTCTGTGTTCAACAGAAGAAAGAGACTCATACAGGTTTTGTACAACTTCAGGGTAAAAATAAAAGGGCTTTTTGTAATAACGTCAAATTTAAAGTTTTAAAGAAAATGTTAAATTATTGTCCCTATTATGAGATTTCCTATAATGCATTTCATGCAGTGTGTAATGTAGCTGTATGTGAATATTAACGATCTGCAAAGTTGTAGAGCTAATAATTTACGATAAATAAAGTTATTGTCTTCCAAAATTAAGAATCAACTTTCTACAGCCTAACGAGTCACGGGGTAACACATTTGCATAATGCGTGCCTTGTATGTTCTATGTTGGCCAGCCGCAAACAACTTGACCCCGCCCACAAACACGTTACTCTACTGACGACTGCTTTTCTAATCTCAGAGAGTTCAACGCAGGATTCACAAAACTTCTGCTGTTGAAAGATGGATCAGAATCCAGTTTATTTGGACCAGCTGCTCCACTGAATCACAACCTGTAAATATGATCAATAATAGATGTGTACACTTAATACAGAACTATGCCATCTGACCAATCAGAGCAGAGCAGGCTCACGGAAAGGAGGGGTTTAGAGAGAGTGAATCTTTGAACTGCTTCAAACAAAACTTTTGAGAATCTCTGGAAAATAAGGTAATATTTAATGCATATTTTGAGAAAACAAAAGTTCATATTATGAACCTTAAAAATGGCATAATGGGGCACTTTATTTTATTTTTTTGTTGTGCTTTACGGAAATACACATACTTGTGTTTATGTGAAGTACTGGATTTAGGAATGTATGTATTTTAAATGTACTAAATCGTAACTTCATCATTACAAATGGGTATATACAAATATATTTAACCCTTGGAGAATCTCAAAATCTCGAGCAGTCTCTAACCTGAACAGAGTCTGGACGTTAATAATGGTTTTTGCATCAGCCATATAGTCTTCCTCAGCAAACATGGTGCTCTCCTTATCCACAACCACCATACTGGCAGCAAAAGAGACGCCACAACGCAGCAGGTCATCCAGACTGTACGGAGATATATGGATGGATGGGTAGAAATACAAAAATACAATACAAACAAACACGATAACGTTCCATAATAATGACTCTTGCCTGTCGATTGTTCCAAGGAAGTAATAGATCATTGGGAACCAACAGACAGTCTCAAGAAACTCTGCGTCTGGCCTAAAACAAAGACAATCCACACAGAAACACAATATTATGTAGACATCAGGGGAGATGTGACTATAACTTCAAGACTGCAGGACAATGGCAACGAAAGAAGAGTTGGTAAAGCCCAATGAACAAGGTGAAGTGTAAAATTAGGATGTTTACTCCTGTTCCAAGAGCAGCACGATGGGACACAGTTCATTCTCTGGTCTGTAAGAGGCTCGTAATGGCAGGATGAAGTTGTACAGGCCATTTCCTGTGGCCTCAGCAGACACAATGATGAGCTTGTCCTTTAAACCGTACGCTTTGACATCTTCTTCGTCTTTGTGGTAGCAGGTCTTGGACAAAAACTGAAATTACAATAAGATGATCAAGCAATGCAATATTACAATTCAACATAAAACTAGTGATCTCCAGGCACCTATTTTTTTTAAAACATAAGCTACTATTCAAAAGATTTTTTTTAATATAGTCAAAACTGCATAATTGTGAAATGTTATTACAATTTAAAACAATTATTTTCTATCTGAATGTATTTTATTTAAAATGTAATATATTCTGTGGATTTTTGTGTCACATGGTCCATCAGAATTAGTTCTAATATTGATAAAAAAAATAGTAGTAATTTATTTTAAAAAAAATTTAAGTCTACTGACCTCAAAATTCTGCATAATCATTTTAGATAACACTGTTACTTGCAGTTACTGTGCAACATACTGTAATTATCAAAGAAACATTTTGTAAACTGGACTAAAAACTCAAATGTCTGAGGGGACACATATGCTTCAACATAAATTAATTATATGTAGACTTACATATAACTTAGATACTGTCCACCAAAGTGTAATCATGTGATACCTTTTGTAGCTTCATACAACATTTGGGTGTTTTCTTTTTCCGTAAATGGCAAAGTATCGGTGAGCTTCCGATGTAGGGTAAATCTGGAGGATATCCCTTAACATAACTGAAAAAAAAGACCAAAAAAAAAGTTCAGTCTCAACATTGTCCAGTGTTTCTGTTTGGAACTTGGAACTTTCATAAACAGATTATTTTCTCTCTCAGTGAAGGCAGAAATTACTCATTGCTGCCTTCATCTCCAGTGTTGGGCTGACATGGACACTTTGACTGATTGCTGAACAGGTTTGCAGTCTGGAGCGAAGGTGAATCAGGCAATTCTAGAACAGGAACCATGTTAGTTTCATTTGAGAGCGATGCACCTAAACTGGACGCAATGCTTATTTCCTGCAGGTCTATGGCCACCGCACCTTTAGGAAATACAAACAAAAATCTTTAGACAAAAATATGGAATGACTTTACATTTTCATCCACATGTTTTTGGGAGAATTCAAAAATGCTTCTCGTCTGCTGATACTTTCAAATTATGATTAGAATTGTTCGTCCAATAGCATTTAGAAATACACCTCTTGTGATTGTAACCTCATGCTGAACAAGGCTGAGAAAAATATTATGGTGCTTTTTGACATTTAGTAAGTTGACAGCCCTGTTGAGTATAAGAGACTTCTTGCAAACACATTACAAAACGTATCGACCCCAAACTTTTGAATGATATTGCTGTGATATCTACAGTGTCTATCTTTGAATTAATATAATGCTAATTTGTCTGACCCATGCTAGCAATAGCGCTGCAGGTTGGAGGTTGAGTCTTGGGGCTGTTTCTGCAGCCTGTCTGAGATTTAAAGCAGGTGTTCTCCTCTTTGGTGAGACTGATGTAGAAGCACACGTCCAAGGGGTTCATGATGTGCTCAGGACCTGGGTTCAGTAGTATATTCTTCTTAGTGTTGTCAGGACACACTCCAATGAGACAGATGCCATACCTACAAATGAGAGAGATATTTATACAAATTACATTTCTGGTCCAGAGGTGAGAAGTGGCCATTTTTGTGGAATCAAATGCCATTTTGACTGTACTATGGCATTTAATGCAATTCTCAAATATGCTTTTATCTCATACTCACTTATTATACGCATTAAAGGAGGCATAGGTGAAGCTCTTTCCTTCATACTCAGAAAAGAAGATGCTATCTTTCAGAACAATGCTGTACACTTCATTTCCTGAGCATTTTCCGTAAATTCTGTGCCAGTCCTCAGGAGAGTGCTGACCCTCCCTGCACAGATACACACATCACATAATATACAATATATAACATTTTTATTTCCATTACATTAGGTTGAGTAAATAACAAAAGTTCAGGGCCAGATTGATTAAACAGGTCAAATTAGTGTGAGATCGCAATCTTTGATGGGAGTGGAAAGTCTGCGGTTAATCTACTGACAACTGGCAAATTAAAGAACACAGAGACAGCCACAATATTTTCATAATGACCAATGGATTTACCAAGAGCGGCACTTATTAGCATAGGGTCGCAGTCAAAAAGCAGAGCCAACGATAACCAAGCATGTCTAATCTAATAACAACACAGGCACAACATTTGTTAAGATATGCCTTGCCTAAGTTTCACGTACAAACGTCCTCAAAACAATCCCTCTTCGCACTGATCTGCAGAAATTACTAAAAACACTGTATTATGCATGCCAGGCCAGTAGTTGGCACTGTAACAAACACTACACAAATATGTAATATGCATGCATATAACCTCGTTGTGCTTGCAAATTCCTCGCAGAGATGATAACGTTATCTATTCAAAAACTTGTATTTTTTAAGCCCCCAAATCGCCTCTGTCATGTAAATGAATGGCCATAACACATTCAAAGTTTTCTGGATGGTCTCTTGTGAACACCCCCTTATTTAATCCAATGAATTTTGCATCTGTAAGAGTAACTTCCACAAATGCATAAGCAATAAAAATAACTGTCCATGCTTTTTCATCTCAAATTTTTCACTTTGTGACTTTAGTAGTTTTTTTAACACAAAAAGAGGACCCCAAATAATTTTTGGGTGAACTATTCCTTTAAGGATTGATGATGGTGTACCCACAGGCCTCGAGATGTGTGCACCAGCAGGGTGATGAAGGTGGACGTCGCAGGACAGATGCAGTTTAGGGCCAGCATAGCATATTTAAACTCTTCCTCACAGACAATATGATCTGAAGGGGAATATTATGGTACAACTGTGTTAGAAAAGATCTGTGTCAAAGTCTTTTGATGCATTTGTTTGAAATGTTCTGGAATCAATTACAAAGACAGATTTAACAGTACCTGCAAATTTCACATGAAATTTGTTTTCTGGTTTGAGAATCTGAACGAAAAGAGTGCAGCTTGGAGCAAAGTCCTTCACTGCCCAAGCCCTCAGGATGGTCTGGTAATCCTGAGAAGAAACGAATTAGTAATAAAAGGTGGAATATTCATATACATTATCATAAATAAAAATATATTCTATATGTCCCATCCATTTACCGACTACTAGACGATAATAATTTCTAATGTTTTAAACATAAGTATGTATTTCTTCACTTTTTGATGAAGAATTTCAGTAATACATACTGCTGCATTGCGGTCCTCCTCACAGCGACAGGTAAGAATGAAGCAAGCCTCAGCGTTATCCATCCTGTATGAAAAGACATGTTCTCAGAGAATACATCTTGAATTAAGTTTCTTATGCCATTGCCATTTCTATAATCATTTTTAAGTGTTAAAATGTGATAATCTTGAAATCATGATAATTTCTGTATATGGTAGTAGTTGCACCGCAGTAGCCCAGAGTAGATGTGGAATGGGAAACAGGCGTGAATTTCTTTAACTCACTTTGCTCTGACCAGATCTTGATCTTTGAGGGCAGAGCCCTGCAGATATATGACTCTATGTGACCACATTGGGATCCGCAGCACCCGTCTCACTGCCACGTCCTGCTCTGCTGGGCAAAGAATTATGACATAGTACTCCTGGAAGACAACAACATCAAACAGGTAGAATAAATGAAGTTTGTCAAGACTCAAATTAAAAATACTAACAGACATTAATACCTACTTTGTGTTACCTGATAAATGACCTGGGCCCGGTTCCCCAAAACGTTCTTATCACTAAGTAGTTCTTAACCTATTCCTTAACCTCTCTCTTAACCTTATGGCACGATTCCCGACACGTTCGTACTCTAAGTATATCTTCTGTAAGTCACACTTTTGTAAGGTTGGTCTGGACCATTCGTAAGCTCTCTCTTAGCGTTGTTTGAGCTCAAGACAACAGTACAAGTCAAACTATGGTATGTTGACAATGTTGAGGCTCAACAATTGACATTTTAAGACTGATAATAAAATATGTTCGCAATGGATACAGGCCTATTTATGAAGTTTACTTTATTTGGTATCAGAACTAATATGGTGGTAATTAGCCTAGGCTATTTCATAATGTCATTAAAGCGAACTGGCAATCACTTTTGATAATGAAAATCTTCCAAACAATTTTGCTCTAAATGGATAATCTATCTATAAATGGGTAAGCATGGTGGTGTCCAATAAACGACGAACTATGGCAATGATCCAACGTGTCCTTGTATTGAATCAAAGACGGCGCCGGCCGCGGAGCGTTTAGTCCATGTCAGTTTTTTTTTGGCAAAACTTAATTCCTTTTGACATTTTGCCTGACGTGGCTATATATATACAAAAAAAATCCCCCATTATGGAGCTGCTCTTAATTTTGCTTTAAGCCCTGAATTCTAGCTGCTTGCAGCGCTAAGGTTTTTTGAAACAGAGAGCTTCATCAAGGTCGTGGGAGAGGGCTACGGCCTAAGCTAGGTGCCATTTGAGACGTTGCGTCCCGACCATCTGTATCTTTCCATCTTTCTTAACGCTATAATACACCTTTGCGTGAAGTGGAAAATCGATTCCTGAGCAATCGATGCCAACTAATTCAGCACCCTCACTCAGGACAGAGCCATTGTAACATCGGACGTAAAAGGCAGCATGTTAAGAAGCTTCCTAAGGGACACTTCGAGGAACACACTTAGGAACATAAACAACTTTAGTAAGAGTAAGATTAGTAAGTATATATCTTTAGTAAAATATATCTTTCTAGTCTTCTTCTAGTCTTCTTATGGCGCTAAGAGTGAGCGTTATCAGTGAACCGGGCCCTGATAATTTAAAGGGTTAATTCACCCCAAAATTTGAATCATGTAATTAATTAATTACCCTCATGTCGTTCCAAACCTGTAAGACCTTAGTTCATCTTTGGAACATAAATTATGATATTTTAGATTAAATCTGACCCTCCATAGACAGTAACATAAGTGAAATGTTCCCAGGTCCAGAAACATAGTAAATACATCGGTAAAACATTCCATGTGACATCAGTGGCTCAACTTTTTTTTTGCGCAAAGAAAACTAAATTAACAATTTATCCCTTGCGCCATTTTAGAGAGTATTACAATGCATTTGCAAGCACTCCCCTAAACGCAAACAACGCTTATTATGCAGATTACGTTAATGAATGCATTTTCCCCCGAAAGTAAACAACGCTGATTACATCAATTACGTTCTTGGGTACCGTCCAAAATGTCCAAATTTCATAAATCACATTAACAAAATTAGGTGAGAAAATGCAACATGATTTTAAAGAAGCACGCAAACTTTTATGGAGATCAAATCATAGGTGGCATTATAATGTGAAAAAATTATGATTACTGCTTGCAGCTATATTTTATTTTTTTCTATGTACCTGAAGTCTGGGGTGAGCATAAAACTCATTTAGGAAATCCATCAGCAGGTCGAGTTTGACTGAACTGACACACAGCACCACGTGTCTCTCGGATTCTGTTCTTTGCTTGCTGTAATCTCCTCCTGACTTCTGCCGCTCCATCCACAAGTAGGCCAGCTCCTCAAACTAGTGCATCACAGCACACAGAGAAAACACCATAATGCACTGAATTAGCTCTCATTCTTTAACAACATTTCCACAACAGTTTATTATTTCCTGGGTAGGGTTAGGTTTAGGGGTAGGAATTGGGTTAAGTTTATATTTTTGGACAATAATGTTGATCCAGGATCATCAAAAGATGTATATAATAATGAATGAATATAATAATGGCCAGACACATCTTCAATACAACTAACCAAAAGCCTGGTGAGTCCATTCAGTCGTACACTTACACACTCAAAATACTTTATTATTTAAATGAATGTTAATTTGGAACTTTAATTTTAGAGCTAATACGTGGCCGCACGGTTTGTGGGATTAAATGTGACAGTGTTCGGAAACAACCGCTCCACAAGATTAATATATGTTTGGTATATGAGCAATCTGAAAAGAGCACAAAATAACTGAAACACAAGGCTGAAGTATGAGTACCATACAAGATCACTGCATCAGTTGCAACAGATACCACATCCTTTATAAATTCAATTGCTTCAATAAACAATGTAACAACAGTAGTTAATGGAACCACTTTGCAAAGTGCTATAGATTGGCTCCATCACACAAAACAGCCCCTCAGTCTCAAAGTCGTGATTACTATCCTAAGTGAATTGCAGCACAATTCAGAAACTCAGTCTAACGAAGTGAATTAATTGGACACAACTCTGGATGCCCCTGAGGACATTTTCTATTGGAAGATGTTGGATGATGTTTCTCAAAAAGGTGAAATATTCACAATATTGCATCTGAAACAATTTGGCCAGTTAAAAGTGGACACAGGAGCCAAATCCAACATTATCTAACCAACAGCTACACCTCATTGTACCCTCAGCTCACATAAACACTGCTAAAAATGTGAATCTCATTGCATATGGTGGGCAAACTAACAAGACTGAGGGCACTACAACATTAGACTGATCATGAACAAGGCCAAATCAAATTCTATGATGTAGGTCAAAAAGTAAGACCACTGTTTGGATTGCAACACAGCATAGCAATGGGTCTGATTCAGTTAGGACCACATATGCATACAGTGCAGAACCAAGAACCATAGGTATGGGAATTCAGTCATCTGTTTAGCACCACAGTGTTTGGAAAACTGCCTGTTGTTTATCACATGCGATTAGATGAGTAAGTAGCCGCCACTGTATGTGCATCCAAGAAAGCTCCCATTGCACTGAAGGAGAAAGTCATGGCAGAGCTAGAGAGAATGACTAAATTGGGAACCAGCCATTACCCTGCTATGGTCACTGCCAAAAGGAAGATGGCTCTATGAGTATATGCATAGATCCATAGATGCCAGCTGCCAAGATTTTCAGTAGCCTTGAAGCAAAATGCAGGCTTTGGCAAATCCCTTTAGATGAGGCATCATCTAAGCCGATACCCTTTGGCAGGTCTAGATTCTTGCACATGCCTTACGGGATTTCCACTGGCAGTGAAGTATTCCAGCCATCCATGGAACATCTCCTTGATCTCGTTAACTAACTGCTTGATTTTTACTGTACATTTCTGCCATATGGACATCAACTTGAGATAGTCTCCACTGATAAGCTATTCCTAAATATAATATAGAAACTTAAATTTTCTGTAAAGCTGCTTTGCAACGATCAATATATTTATATATATTCATCATTCATAAAGGGAAACCAACTCTGCAGGCTGCAGATACACAAACTGTAAACAGAGCATGCTTACCATTTTGAGAATCAGTTATGCTGATCACTTTCTTCACTCCACTTAACATTAATATATTCGCACACGTACACTTAGTCAACAAATTTAGAACATTTGTCAAATTAGAACAGCCTTCTGTCTTTACCTTCTTGACTTCTTGATCGCTGTTTTGCTATTATTCTCCTGCAATTACTAGCTCTTTCTCTCACTGATAGCCTGATACCAATTCTACATTCTCAATCTACATGACCCCCCGTCCCCCCAAAAAAACTAACAAAAACAACGTCCGACTAGAGCCAATGCTGCGGAACACACCCAAAAAACTATGTAGGTTGACCTTAACCATTTAAGTCCTGGGCTTAAATGGTTAAGGAGACTTCTTTTGGTGATTCACAATGTTACAAGTTATGCTGCACATATTCCCTAGTAAGTTTTGAATATTAGGTTTTGTTTGTTCAGTTAAAGCTACAAAGTTACTTTCAGAACTCAAACTTCCTACAGTTCAAAATGACATTTTATAAGCCAGCATACAGTGTATATTTTGCTATATATAGTCTAAAATAGTCATTCATTTCTGTTTCAAAGTGAGCTATCAAGTCAAGCTTACCTGGATAGGCAGGACTACTAAAGCGACACATATCATAATAACCACCAGTAACTTGGAGGGCCAGATGTCAGGAAGTACATCTCCAAACCCCACTGTAGAGAATGTCACGATGCAGAAGTAGAAAGAGTCAAAAACAGAGAGTTTTTTCCCAGCACGCTGCAAGTGCTCCACACCACAAATGCTAAAGAGAGGAACAAATTAACAAAAGTAGACAACACAACGGAGTCCATGTTAAGTTTGCAGCACATGAGGGACTATATACTACAGTAATATATGTATTAATATATTAATTACTATTAAACTATTAATGTATGTTTAAAACTTACTCATTTACTCATTATGGAAAATAATTTAAATATTTATTCCACAATGGAATACCAAATATTCATTTTGCAGTGCATATGACTATGTTACACATTACGTGCATGATGCACAAATCCACTTTGAAGATATGTGAGATAAGCAAGCTCCTTTGCTTAGTAAAATATTCAAACATTGACTTATGTGGCAAATGCTCATAAAGTGATGGAATCAGGAAATGACAGATAACTCATCTTTTGCTATGACTGTCTGCATTAGCTCTCCAAATGACACCAAGTCGATGAGCAAACAGCTTGTGAAAATCTCCTCTAAAAGCATTAAGATGCACTTACTGGAAATGTAATAGTGATCATGTAGTGCTGTCTGTGGATTTCTAATGATGAACACTTGACCACAGAGCAATTAGTGTGCTTTAGTCTTGAGATAAAAGAAAAACCCTCCAATATGTTGACAACCAAGTGACTTTTAACCAAGGGGTGTTTGGGATTGGTGTTTTTTAGTGGTGTATGACATCAGTTCTCTTCAAGTTCAAACAGTTCCCATACTTTTTGTCTTTGTCATGATTCTGCCCTCGTGTCATTGATTTTCTTCTAGTCTTGAGGCAGGATCATGACAGACCCGTGTTTTGTGTGCCTGGTTGTTGGGCCATGTGCTTGTATGTCTCGTTCCCTTGCCCCGCCCCCTTGTTATCCTAGTTTTGTCGTGATTGCCTTACCCGTGCCACCTGTTGTGTCTTCATTAGTCTTCCTATTTATATCCCCTTGTGTTCACTGTCCTGTGCGGTTCATTGTTTCCTTATGAGATATTGTATCATTGTTACCCTTTGAAGAAGTCGTTGTATTACCCGTGAGTGTTTGTCTTTAGTAAGAGTTCTTGTGTCAAGAGTCTTTGTTTATCGTGTCAACCCAGTCTTGTTAAGTTATTTAGTCTCCGCCGTAGTCGTTGTTTTTCCCCTCGTGGGTTTTGTTTTCCCCTTTTTGTTCATAATAAATCCTGTGTTTTGTGCATCCTGTCTGCGATTGAGTTCATCCCTACCCTCCATATGACAGTCTTAATTTTAAACATTCAGACAGTTTAAAGTAAGGCTCAAGGCTGGAAAACATTGCAAATTTTGCCTTGTTATTTGCACCAGTTTTTAGCTTGGATGTGTCAACACATTTTAGAAAATCACATTTTATAAAATGGACAGTTCTTGTCCTTGATTCTGATTGGCTGAGCCATTTTTAAAGTCTGTGATCTCATTACATCAGTGTTACTGTGCCAATAACTAAAAAAGTGCACCTTTCTTAATTATTAATAAAAAATAGTTACATACTTTTGAATTGCTTAATATACCTTAATTAACACTATACACGTTATACCAAATAAATGAAATCAGTATCATGAAAATCCTTATTACCATTTATCAAAATCCATTAAAACTTCAATTACAATTAAAAAATAATGTTATTAATGTTCTAAATATAAAAATCTACATAAATAGAAATGAAATTAGTAGAAATGTTAGGAAAAATGAAATTACATTATAGTTACATTATAGAAATTACAAGTTTATATAAGTGAATCATAAAATTATGAATTCAACCGATTGTTCGAACTGGCTTTATGAATAGTCATTGACTCAAAAATACAATGATTCGCTCAAAAATACAGAATCATTCAAGAACAAAGCACCACTATGAGTTGCTAACTCTGAGTGAATATTTGCCAATAAAAGCAAAATAGAGCAAAAATAATATATTTTTAAAGAATAATAAAGGAGCAATTAATATCTTGTGTTTTGGTGGCATTTCTTTACACCGACACTAGCTTTCTTGATTTTAAGCTTAATGGAGGGGTACTGAGATGTGAATATAGTGATTTAATTTCACCACTGCTGCAAACTTTTATTCCTGCACTGATAGCTGCAAAACTATGCTGAGGGCAGTGTTGGGAGAGTTCACTTTCTACATGAACTAGTTCAAAGTTCAATTCACAAATTTTAAAATGAACTAGTTCAGTTCATAGTTCAAACTACAAAATTTTGAACTAAGTTCACTAAGTTCTTTTTTTCCATATGTTGCTTTGAGCTATTATTTTTCAAAATTATTGCAACAGCCCATATAGAATCACAGACAGCAATTATTTTATCACTTTTAACAATGAAGCTATGCGTCAGATTTCATCTTCATATCCAATTTTGAATCCTTATCCAACCAGGGTTTACATTAGCATTGAGGGGACAGCATTTCCCCATTGTTGCTTTAATGCTTTGTCTCCCATTCTCACCGAGCTTGTCATAAACATCATAAAATTATTTTAAATGATCATACGCCTTCTTGCTACATGCTGCTGTTGCCTCCATGCTTTTTTTTTTTGATGACGCGTCACGCAAGCGGCGGAGGGCTGTGCGACACTGGTGGCTGGTGTTGCCAGATTGGGTGTTTTTCCGCTACATATTAAGACCCGTTTACGGTGTGTTTTAGCCAGGTTTTCGTCTGGAAGGCTCTATAGAAATCTGGCACCCTATTGAATGAAGTCAACCTGAGAGAGCGTGCCGTTCACAGACACCAGAATGAACGAGTTCACAGTAACGTTCATCAGGCAGTAATGCAGCACGTTCAGTTCACGTTCACCCAAAATATAAACGAGTTCATGAACTATCGTTCAATGAACGCGTTCAGGCACAACACTGGCTGAGGGTTTGTGATAGAATCAGGACTGGTAAGACAATGATGCACTTTCACATTTTTTGCCTTTAAACCAAACTTTTGATTTCAGCAAGCAAAGTCTAAATCCCATCTGGCTAGTGCTTTTCAAAAACACATCCCGTAATGTTTAAGAATTTGGTCAGTAGACCAGTAGTTCATTGGTTCTTTGAACACATTCAGTAACATGAGCATCTACTATATCAACACAATCCAATCTAATATTTTCAACTATCTGTTTACACCTGTACTTAGTTTTGTCAATTTGTGAGGTGATCGACAAAAACAATGTTTGCATGTGTGTGATGCCTTTATTTGTGCAGTGTATTCTAGCCCTAAGTGTCCAAACAATTTTTAAAGCCACTCTGTTTTACAATTAGCTTGGCAATACATAATGGATTAATAAGGATGTGAACATGGGAGGAAAAGTACATTTGTGGTGAGTAAGTGCTTCTCTCTTCAAAAGCAGAAACCACAAAAATAAGCTGCAATTCAGTGTTTCTTACAGAGCCCCAGATATGACGTGGGAAAAAATATTTATATCATGGTCATGAATGAACATTTTTTTCTCACGACTTACTAATTTTACTAATTTGTGAGCACAGTTTACTAAATTGTTACTTTGTTTAAGGTAGCTACACTGTGAGCAATGAATGATTTACTAATCCAGTTTTGTTCACTGAGTGATTTGTGAATATCCTATTGCACCATCTTTGTGAACAGACTACATCCCAGTAACAGTCCTGTCATACTTTATTCCTAACAGAAGCAAAATATGTCTATAAGATGAGTGAACAAATTAGTAAATCATGCTGAAGTATTAGTCAGTCATGGGAATCGTGGTTCATTCATTGTCACAATATAAGTTTTTTTCTTGCATGTCATTTCTGGGGCTCCATAGTTTCTGACCCTGATCATGCTGCATGGCAAATTCTGCAGTCTCAGAAAAATGTGAGCAAACAGGCAAACACTGGTTAAGACCAGGAGACACGGTTGTTGGGAAATCCTGTTTGACAAGCAGTTTGTGATTGAAAGGAAATGTCGAATATTAATGTGTGTGTGCTTTATATGTGAATGTGTACATGAGTGGATTATCACTGACTCACAAAGTGAAAATGAGGCAGATGATGGTGGAGATGAGGATGAGGAGCTGATTGAACATGGCTGACTGTGTCCGCTGAATAGCACGATGAAAATCATTCTGACAGCCATAGAGAAAAGATGCAAATATATTAAAGATACTATATATGTGAATTTGTAGATGACCTGTCCCTCTCTATACAGGCAGACAGTCTGATCAATTTGCAACATTCCAATAATACTACAGAATAACAAATGAATGTTTCTTCCAAATATATACTCACAACCATGTTTTCCAAAGCACGTTTTGCCAGCCAGCAGTTCAGAAACACAGGGATGAAGAGGTTTTGGAGAGGTTGATAAAAAATCTGTTACAATAAAGATCACTTAGTAAACCTTTACTAAAAATGGAAGCATTTCACCAAAATGCAAAAGTAATACATGTAATCATGTTATATGTAAAACTACTACAGAGGTCAGTCAAATTAAGTTCGGAAGAACAAACATGAGCATAAAAAAGGCATTCAATAAAAAAAAAAAAAAAAAAGATTTTTGGGCTGAAAGTACTATTTAAACATTCTGTGAGTTTCAGAACTCAAACATTTCTACATTACAAAAATCATCTTGTCTTCAATGTTCCATATAAAAACAATGAAGTTGCTTTGTTTTTGTTAGGGTTTTCTAGGTAGCTGTCAAATCATTGCTACGTGGTTGCTAAATTGTTCTGTTTAGTTGTCAGGGAGCTGTTTTGTGGTTGCTAGGTTGTTCAGGATGGTTGCCGGGGTGTTGCTATGTACTGGATAAGGTGTTTTGGATAATTGCTAAGTAGGTGCTTTCTGGATGCTAGGGTGTTATAGGCAGTTGCCCTGCAGTTGTTTCTTGGTTCCTAGGTTGTTCAGAGTGATTTCCAGGGCATTGCTATGAGGTTTCTAGGTTGTTCAGGCAGGATAGGTGATAAGAAGTTGATTGTGGTTGCTAGGCTGTTCTGGTGGTTTCCAGGGTTTTGCTATGTTGTATTTTACGAGATTAATTATAAGCCCAAGTCAAAAGGAGTTTTAATGATATTCTGGTTTCTGGATATGGCTTGAGTCTGTCCCTCAAATTAAGGGTTTTTCGCTCACTTATTTGTCCACCAGGCAACAATCCAATCATTTAGAAAAACACACCTCTCATTACCAAGCTGCACAATTTAACAATTTTTCTGTTTTATCCTTGTAAAAGTTACAAGCCAACGTTAAATACTTAGAAAATCTCTAACACTATGTATAAGTTAAAATACAAGCATTAAATCGATTGGACTAATCTCTAGATAGAAAACAGTTGTGTTCAGAAGTGGCAGTACCAACATCACAGCACTATTATTCTCAGTTGTATATTGTGTCAGCAGTTTTCCAATGATATATACTTACTCCGATCACAAAGGGCACTGTATTAATCATTTCCAAGATGAACGCCAATTGAAGTACCTGCTGCCATATGTTCCCCTATATCATTAGAGAGACCACAAACATACAGAAGGATCACAGATGTTACCAAGAGTTGCATGGAAAATATATCAGTAGGTTGCCCGTATTGTTTGTTCATTGTGCATCATTGTTTTAAGGTCATTGTTAAGAATCACAGCTATGAAAATTAGAAACGATTTACTAACTTGTAACCTCATTTCAAGTAGCTACATCGTGAGCATGATTTATCAATCTGTTCTGTTTATTTTCTGAACTGACAAAAGTTCATGTCATGTCTAGGGCTCCATAGTTTCTGACCCTGATCATGTTGCATGGCTAATATTTCAGTCTCAATGAAATTAGAGCAAACAGGCAAACACTGATTAAGAGCAGGAGACAAGGATGTTGGGAAATCCTGTTGGACAAGCAGTTTGCAGTTGAATGGAAATGTAAACTTTTTATTAAAAAAAATTCATACCTTGTATCGTAGATATGTCAGCAGGATTCTTATGAATAAACATATGACTGCAACAGACACCTAAAGAAAATAACTCTTTAATACATCCATACACTAAACACCAATCATTATTCCATTATTAATAACCTTAAATCAATTCCACAACAACAAGCCTTACACAAAATAATTAAAAAATGAGATTTATCTGCAAGACTACCTGTGCAGCCCAAAGCGAGTGATTTCGTTTAACCCAAATAATTGAAGCCCTGGAAAAAATAAAGGTTTTTTTTTTTCTTTTTAAATGGAGCAAGTGAATAAATCAGAGCTTTTTTATATTGATATTGATTTTATATTTTAGTTTGAATTTTCTCTACATACCAGTTGATTTCAAGCAGGGTATAATTTTTGTATGTGCAGCCCAAGCTATGAGGAGACAAGAAATATCAAATATCATTATGGACCAGTCATTTTTATAGCAGTATGTAAACTGAATAGAAAAATGTAGCAAAGGTTACTTTTACATGATGAAGCAATATATTCCTTTTCCAGTTTTTTTTACACACACACACACACACACACACACACACATATATATGTTTAAAGGAAGTCTTATATTTCCATTGTCCCTTCAGCTGTGGATTGGCAATTAGAGACAATAAATTAGAGACTGCATAATGACTTTATGAGCTGCGTTTTCAGCCCATTACTGTATCTCATAGTCCAACAAGACTTTTTGTAATATAGACCTAAGCACATTTTTCTTTAAGCCTTTTCAAAAATGCACTGTGAATCAAGGAAGTGATGAAGAATCTTAAGGGTAACATCACATATGACTAAAAGTGAGCCTTCTTACTATAAATTCTGTCCATCAAACAATAAAAATAATCTACCATTTATGTTGATCTTCTGTGTCGGTCAGCGCTCTGAATATATACAAAATGCAGCTCAACACCTTGAGCGAAAGATAAAACACTCGAACCCTGAGACCTGAAAAATATAACAACTGTGTTTATAAAGCCTTTTAAACATGGTAATACGCTATAAAAACATGCACTCAACAAGTAGGATACACAAAATTATTGGAACACAAATGGAACAAAACACAATTAACTAAATTTAAGTTTAGATCAGTGTGAAATTATAAAAATATATTTGTATAATGTTCTGAGGTCCTTGTATTATGGAAACAAGAAACGTATAATTGGAAACATATGATCTGATAATGAAGTGTAAAGGGAGATAAAACGATAGCCTACTAGATCTTTGGTTTTTGATGCAGTAAAAGCGCAGGCGTTCTTTGAAACTATTCTGATCGACGGAAAAGTCCACCTGCACCCTAAAACACGGGCACAGTTACTGATTAAACAACAGAACTTATGCTTCTCATAAATAAATAAGCTACTTTTTAAAATCTGATGTTTTGATTTTCTGTTTGTAGAAAGGTTGCACTTCATCAAATTGGAATTATGTAATACAGTTATATTGTTTTTGAACACAATGAAACAATAACAATATAAAAGGTTTTCAGTTGTGAGTCAACACGGATGAATCTAGAGCACTTACTTGGCATCGTTTTGCCGTTTCTGCTCTCGAAGCAAAAAATCCTTCAATCTGTGCCTGAGAGGCAAGGGTTCCACTTCGTTTTCTCCATCGTCCATGTTTCTCAAAAGCGCCAAAAAACAACCTCTTTATAAAATCAGTGAGACAACTTCATATATAAATAAGCTCAAAAGTTTGTTAGTGTATTTTCGAATTATTCTTTATAGCTCAGCGTAATAAAACAGTGCATCGCTCTCGTGAATCCCTTGGTCTCTCTTCGCTGGGTCTCTGGTAAATGTGATTGATGGACGCAAATACTGATGCAAATATTGATGTCAGAAGTTGTACGTCATCGGCTTCACCTCAAGCATCAGCTTCTGACATGTGCGATATCGATATCGTCATAAATATAAAAAAAATGTTTTGCCTATATAGACATTAATGCATCGGCCAATTTTTTTGCATATGTATTCATAGGAAGGAAGTAAGAGATTACATATTACACATTAGAGACCAACACAAGAACGCGCTCTGAGTGCTCAAGAATACACGGGCACGAGCGCTTGGACAGCGCACCTGACACGCGCGACCATTTAACACTGTAACTATTAAAAGTTATCGTGGTTATTTATTTTGTGTATACAGCTGTTTAATAACGCTTACAAAAATCATCAAAGTCACTGTTTATTTTTCATATTTGAATGTCACTTAAGTTCATATGAGTCCATCCTGAAATCAAATCTGACACAGGCTGCTAACTTTGCTTCTCCAATGAATGCACAAGAGAGCAGTGTTTTAGAGGCTCTTCATGAGGTCATTGAACTCTTAATGGTGCAGTAAGCGTTTTCTGAGAATCCTGTTAAAAGAGGATGGGACTGAGCACCAAAACACAATTCTAGCCAGATAAAATACAAGTCCATAAACCATATCTGTTGTGAAAAAAAATCTTATCTGAATCAGGAGAGAAATCTGCACAGATAAAGCACCATTTGCAAGCGACAATATCCAAAACAACTCTTAACAAATGTGTTGGTGGATTTTGATGACACCAGGGAATTAACTTTTTTCCCTGGAGGAAGTGCTATTATGGATTATGGACTGATCGTTTGTCCAGCAGTGATGATTTAAAGCTAAAATGTCATAATGATGGGGTTTTTGTTTCTTACAAATGTGCTTTTCACTTCAAAATACATTAGCTGATTGGATTGGAGTCTTTTGGATTGCTTGTGTATAATTGTGATGTTTTTATCAGCTGTTTGGACTCATTTGGACAGCACCCATTCACTGCAGAGCATCCACTCTTGAACAAGTGATGTAATGCTAAATTCTCCAAATCTTTTCTGTGGAAGAAACAGACGAATTTAGATTTAGATTTAGATTTTTGGGTGAAATATGTCACACTGTCAGTATCTGTTTTCTTGGGTGTCCACTAGTGAGCTCACTTCTCCTTAGGCACTTCACCATAGGCACTATAATTCCTCTAGTCTGGTCCTGTCTTCACAGTAATTGCACTCCAGTTAATTGCACCAGGTGCAGAAGATCTATTGTCATTACTCTCCTTATAAATACCTGTCTTTCCCTGTTGTTTGTATGGAGTCCTTACCCTTCTTGTTACCTTTGTTCTCGTCTCCCGAGTCTTACCCTTGCCTTCTCGTCCTCTGAGTTCCCGTTCCCGTTCCACAAGGATGTGGTGGTCTTCTGCTCCGGCCTGGGAGGCTTCCGCCCTGACCACACGGTTGTGGTGATCTTCTGCACCGCCCTGGGAGACATCGCTCTCGACCATAAGGACGTGGTGGTCTTCTGTTCCGCCCTGGGGGGCATCCGTCCCGACTACACGGAGGTGGTGGTCTTCTGCTCTGCCCTGGGGGGCTTCCACCTTGACCACATGGTGGTGGTGGTCTTTTGCTCTGTCCTGGGGGACTCTGACCTCGACCACAAGGATGTGGTGGTCTTCTCTTCCGCCCTGGGGGTCATCCGCCCTGACCACATGGTTGTGGTGGTCTTCTGCTCCGCCCTGGTGGGTGTCACGCGATGTCCTTCATGGACTTATGTTTTTGTTTTCTTTTGTTTTTTTTCTGTCTTTTTCCTCCTTCGGACCTGGCCCTCCGTCCCTCCCCCTTATCCTCTGCCAGTCCACCACCCTCCTGGACTCCTTGTTTTGTGTTGCACTTCTCTTTTCTCTGTCTCCCCATTTTACCTGGTTGTCTTGTCTCTGTCTCCCCATTTTACCTGGTTGTCTTGTCTCTGTTTCCCCATTTTACCTGGTTGTCTTGTCTCTGTTTCCCCATTCTACCTGGTCCTCCTGTCTTTGTGTACCATGTTATCTGGCCCTCCGCCCCCCCCCCCCAGTCCTCCGCCGCTCCACCTCCCTCCTAGTTTCTTTGTCTGTTGGTTTTCCCTTGGTTTTGGGTGGAGCATCTGGCAGCTGCTCCGTGGAGGAGAGGGTAATGTCACGCTGTGAGTCTCTGTTTTCTTGGGTGTCAAAGCCAACACCCTCACCGATTTCATGCACCACAGCGTCAAGAGAATGGATCAGCAGCAGGAGAGCATCTCGAACACCGGACGCGCTGTCCAAGCACTGGTGGCACAGGTGTCCGAGCTCACCCAGCAGATCCATCAGCTCACGTCTCCCACTGCGGCCATCGCGCCGCCTGCGCCGACCGTTTCCCCAGGGATTCCCCAGGACCACTTCCGGCTAGAGCCGCGACTTCCGGCGCCGGAGAATTACGCTGGTGAGCCAACTTTTTGCAGAACATTCCTTAACAAGTGCTCTATGCATTTTGCCCTGCAGCCCCACACTTTCGCCACAGAAGAATCCAAGGTAGCGTTCACGCTCACCCTTTTATCGGGCAAGGCTGCCTAATGGGGAACGGCGGTGTGGGAAAATCAACATCCGTGCTGTGCCTCGTTCCACCTCCTATCTGACGAGATGAAGAGAGTTTTCGACCGGGCCGCGACCGCCTATCGCCTCTCGGAACTCCGACAAGGACATTCATCTGTCACCGAATATTCCATCGAGTTCCGTACCCTGGCGGCCCCGTGCCAGTGGAACGAGGTGGCGCAGTGGGATAGATTCCTGCATGGGTTATCCGACCGTGTTCAGCAGGAGATCTACCTCCTCGAGCTGCCCCCTACTCTCAACGAACTCATCGACCTGGCGTTGCGGGTGGAGGCCAGGTTTAATTGCCTGGGCCGCCAACACAGTCCTTCCAGACTTCCATTCTCTCCCAGTAGGCGGCGCTTGAGTCGAGAGAACACGATCGGTTCTGTCGAGGATCACGAGCACATGCAGATGGGTCGAGCTCGGCTGTCCTGGAGGGAGAGGGAACGGCGGAGGTCCCAAGGACTATGTTTTCTCTCATCGATTATCTCCTGCCGAACGTAATTATGACATTGGCAATAGAGAGTTGTTGGTGGTCAAATTAGCATTGGAGGAGTGGCGCCACTGGTTAGAGGGTTCAGGGGTTCCCTTTATTGTTTGGACCGATCATAAGAATTTAGAGTACATTAGAACTGCTAAAAGACTCAATTCCAGGTAGGCTCGGTGGGCACTTTTTTTCGGCCGTTTTGAATTTACCCTATCGTACCTCCCGGGTTCCAAAAATGTTAAACCCGATTCTTTGTCACGTCTTTTTGATCCCTACGCCCGTCCCGTTACTCCCGAGTGTATTTTGCCTGAGAGATTAGTAGTCTCAGCACTCGTATGGGAGGTCGAGTCGAAGGTCAAGACGGCCTTAGAAGGGGTAACGCCTCTGTCCGGTTGCCCACCGAACCGCTTATTTGTTGCCGGAGGAGTTAAGGTCCGAAGTTGTCCGGTGAGGTCATTGTTCCAACATGGCTTTTCATCCAGGGATAAGTAGAACTAATGGGTTGGTTAGACAACGATTCTGCTGGCCACGTATGGCTTGCGACGTCCGCGATTTTGTTTTGGCTTGTTCAGTTTGTGCCAGTGGTAAGTCATCTAACCGACCTCCTGATGGGCTCCTTCAACCGCTGTCTGTCCCTTCGAGACCCTGGTCACATATCGCTCTATATTTTGTTACTGCCCTCCCGCCCTCTAATGGCATGACAGTCGTTTTGACTGTAGTGGACCGGTTCTCGAAGGCGGCACATTTCATTTCCTTGCCCAAATTACCGACAGCCAAGGAGACAGTGGTTACTGTTTTAGATAACGTCTTTCAGCTCCATGGCCTCCCGGTAGACGTGGTTTCAGACAGGGGATCCCAGTTCATATCCAAATTTTGGAAAGAGTTTTGCAAGTTAATAGGAGCGTCAGTTAGCTTGTCGTCGGGTTATCATCCCCAAAGCAACGGACAATCTGAGCAAGCCAACCAAGATTTAGAAAGGACGTCCTTCTTCCTGGAGTCAACAACTCTCTATGGTGTAGTACGCCCACAATTCGTTGCCAGTGTCAGCTACGGGCCTCTCTCCGTTTCAGTGTAGTGTTGGGTACCAGCCACCAGTGTTTCCCAGTCTGGAATCTGAAGTCGCGGTCCCCTCCACTCACGCGTTTATCCAGAGGTGCCACCACACCTGGACCAGAGCCAGTGAGACTCTGCTCCGGGTGAGGGAGCGCACTAAGGCCAAGGCCGATCGCCACCGGTAAAAGCCTCCCGTCTACGTCGTTGGTCAAAAAGTCTGTCTTTTTACAAGTAACATTCCATTGCGATCCGTTTCTAATAAACTAGCTCCCAAATTTATCGGCCCGTTCACTATCACCAAGATCATTAGTCCGGTGACAGTCTGCCTCAAACTACCTCCTGCGTACAAGAGGATACACCCCGCCTTTCATGTGTCCAAAATTAAACCCGTGTTTTATGCACGTATTAATCCGCCTACTCCGGTTCCCCCGCCACCGCGTCTCGTAGATGGGGAACCGACATATTCGGTTAATCGTATTCTGGACTCGAGACGGAGGGGACAAGGATTCCAGTATCTGGTGGACTGGGAAGGTTACGGTCCGGAGGAGAGGAGTTGGGTACCTGCTAGCGACATATTGGATCACTCCCTTATTGATGAATTCAATCAGCAGGTAGGCCCTTCTGGGAACTCCAGGAGGAGTTCTTAGAGGGGGGGGGGGGTACTGTCACGGTTGGTCTGCACTGATTGGTTGTGGGTGTCTCCGTTAATTGTATCAGCAACATCTGCCACTCATTACTCATCCACTATATAATGGCTTGTCTCACGTCTTGTGTTTGTGAGATCGTTGTTTCATGTCGTTGTGTTTACCCCCGCCTGGCTTCTGTGTAGTTTGCGTTTGGATGTCTGTGTTTCCCCAGAACCTCATCCACTCTCCACACGATCACTCAGCCACGGACACTTACCGTCTGGACTTCTCACCGCCTTAATCATCCCTCTGGAGTGTTCCCGTAAATTCGTCTTTGTGTGTCTTTGTACAATATCTCATCATCTCATTAAACTTTGTTAACTCGCTATTGTCTGTCCTTTCACCAGCCATCACAATTACCCTCATTTGTTTAATAAATTACCTGCTATTGGATCTCTCCCTCCCCTTGTGTTTCTCTGGTGCACGATCGTTACAAAATATTCCTGTAATTTTAATAGACATACAAATTACACTGTAAAAATTACCAATTTTAGTGGTTAAAAAAATGAAAATTCTACAGTACAAACCTGTTAAATGGTTAACGGTAAAAATTGCATTTCAAATTTAGTAATTTGATGTTTTTTTGTTTTTTTAAATAACTGTTTCTTCTTATTTCTTATCTGTTATCTTCATTAGGGTTGTATGTTACATATAATCTTGTTAAATTAATGTTTATTGCATATTTCAGTTTAACGAGTCTCACTAATTAAAGGTAAGACTGTTAAAGGGGGGGTGAAATGCTCGTTTTCACTCAATATCCTGTTAATCTTGAGTACCTATAGAGTAGTACTGCATCAATCAGATCCCGAGGCTGAAACTGAACGAGAGCAGCAGCAGCAACGACTCGCTCCGAGCAGGGCTCGAACCCAGGTCTCCGGTATGGGAGGGAACGCACTAACAAGGAGGCAGAGATATTTTAAGCAGTTATACAACACACGATCGTGACCCTTTTTCGTTGGAATTGCATCATCCTTAAGAAATAAACGATATGCAAATCCGTCGTCAAACTGGGCCTTGTTTGTAAAACAAGCATCTTCGAAATGCAGGGAACAAACAAAAACACTTGCACAACTCCGTTGATGCTCTGTAAAAATAAACTCCATCCACTGGTTTTTTTTTTGGTAATCTGTGCAGGGTTGTCTTGCCCTGGCAACCAAAAACACACTTCTTTTGTGACTTTTCGCGACGCTCTCGCTCTGATCAGTGAATCGCTCTGATCAGTGAATGTCTGTGCTCTCAGTGCTCTGCTATATGGGAGCGCGAGCTCTTCCAGCAGAAATGCCCTTAGGACCCATATAAGGAAATTCCGCTCCATCTAACGTCATACAGAGCCATACTCGAAAAAAACTTTCCGAAACTTGTGACAAACCGGAAGGAGTATTTTGGGAACAAAAATACTCCTTTAAACGTACAACTTAATTTTTGAAACTTTGTCCATGTTCAGCATGGGAATCCAACTCTTTTACAGTGTAAAAAACTCAATATGCATGAAATAGCATTTCACCCCCCCTTTAAACCTAAGATGGTGTTACCGTATTTTTTTATGGTATAATTTTGGCAACCACAGCTGCTGGTATTTTACCGTATATTTTACAGATTTTTTTTTCAGTGTACAGTCAATCACGAATCTGATCATCATGAGTCTGTCTAACAGAGATACAGATCATAAATTGGATATTTTCAGAATATCATATGTTTGATATAGATTCGGATTATCACAAATCTAAAAACAGTTCATAAACATGATTCTAGTAGAGATTCAGTTCTTAATTTAAAAAAAAAATGTTACATTATCTTAATTTGTCTTTTGTTATCATTATCAGTACTAAATATTAATACATGTGTGTACTGGATGACGTATTGAACCATGATAAAAACAGGATTTATATATAATATACCATAACATTCTCAATTGTATCATCAGTCATGCGATGCTTGGTGAAGATCTGTTGGTGTTTGTCCACAGGGAGGCAGCGTTACTATTTGATTTAACACAAAATGTCCTTACCTCATGTTGTCAACAAGCTTCATCTTATCGAAGAAAGATTTCATGTGTTTTACATATTCTTCTGCACATTTCCATGCATGAATGGGTGTGTATTAGGGTTTGAGCAGCTTATGTGAACAGATTCTCTTTTGTACCCTGTTTGTGATGTCCTTGTAAAAAAGTTCTATGCTGTATTTCTTAATTCAAATAGGGAGGGTACTTAGTCCAACCAAAGATAAATATTGAGAAAAGCATCTTTTGACTGGACTTTTCCACAATAAAAATATACATGGCTTTATGTGAATCTTAGAAATGGGCATTAAAAACTAGTTCAGGGTGGTAATTTCCCTTGATATATTTTAAAGGATTAGTTCTTCATTAAGGTGTTTTTAACTTCAAAATGTTGCTTTTGGCTAAAATAAGAGTCCTCCTTTGAAAAAGTTGCCCGGTCTAAATCAGAAGAGAGAGATGCACAGGCCTAAAACAAAGCAAACCCTGTTAAAAACAGCCATAGATGAGAGTGTAGCTGGTTAATAAATCACACACACACACACACACACACACACACACGCACACACACACACACACACACACACACATATATATATATATATATATATATATATATATATATATATATATATATATATATATATATATATATATCAGCAAATATGACACTAATTATGTTAACTCACTTAATAGTTTGGACTGTGACTTTAGTGGGTAGTCTGTTTTACATTTTAGGAGACTTTCTTTGGTAGACAAAAAGCCAACCCAAGTGACCCATTAGGGACTAAAACATCATCCTATAAGCATATGATGAGGATCATGAGGCCAGTCAAATCAGAACACAAAATGTTTATTGCAGGAAGTTTTGTATGTACATGCGAAACACACAATATTTATTTACAGTAGAAATGTTCCTGGGTGAGTTGCTATTGAGCATAACAACTGAATAATACTGAAGTTAGGAATGTATCTTTGCATTGACATATTCAGTAGACTCACAACACTCCTGCTGATTCAGAATTTCATGTGCAGTAAAAAGACAAACCTACTCACTGTCATGCAAGAGCCAGTGTGACTTTGTATACATTGATGCAACAATCATCAATAGTGTGACATCACTGATTATGTTGTAAGACAGTAGTTGATACTGATACAAATCACAACAGAACAGAAACGGTTCTGTAAAACGGGGGGAAACAATACTGTACCAGCAACAATTCAACAGAGAAGTGTTCCCATGCAATGATCAAACAAATGCTTTGAACTGTAATTCTCTGTCAATATTCAACACCGATTCAAAATGTAGCTTGGTTTACTTGCATTCATGCAGTTTACTGATACAAATGTTTTACAGAGAATGATGAAGCAACTGATTTAAATTGCAACCTGCTGGTGTACAGTTGTCTGATCTTTACCATTCATTGTATAAAATAAATGAATAAATGAAAGCATTGTAGACCATGTCTAAAATAGTTCCCATGAATATTAAAAATATCCCTAAATATATTTGGTAAATTTAAGCAATTAAGAAAACTTTGAGCAATATAGGATATATTTTTAAAAGACCGATCTTAATTATCAATCACTCACACTTAAAGTGAGCATCAGGTGAATATTGTTGTTCATTGAAGTTTTAAAGGAGTGTTTTTGCATTTTTGTAATTTATAATTCAATTTAAAATGTAGATAAGAATAGGGTAAGATGAGCCTCCTGCTATTATAAAACTGCTATTACAAAAAATAATTTAAAGCATAGGGCCAATGAAATTTGATTTCTTACGAGTTCAACCTTCCCGTAGGTAATTTTGCCAACCACCATTAAAAATAAAATAAAAACTATGTTATGTTTCAGTTGTATTATTCAGCCAAATCATTTATATATAGTTAGATCTATTGAGTCATCAACATGTATGATATAGAGACTGGGGATAGTTGCCACATTGGAACTTTACAACAGCTATATTTTAAATGTTACACAAATGCTTGTTTTCTGTTATATTTATATACCTGTAGTTCAAAGTTACTTAAATTAGACAAAGCAGATATTTTTTCCTTGGCAACTATTTCAACTATGTGCTGCCAAATCTTCAAAGTATTTATCCATACAACAATTATATATATATATATATATATATATATATATATATATATATATATATATATATATATATATATATATATATATATATGTATGTATGTATGTATGTATTGACCTTCAAAATTATTAATAATAAACCTGCCCTGAGAATTACTAACTGGAGTAAAAACAGGTAGGGTTAGTATTCTGTGCTTTATTTCGTCAAATATTACAGCTTAAATAAATAGTAAAAAATATATAATTATGCAGTTCCTAGATACAAGATGTGTCTCATCTTACCCCACTCTCTCTAACTGTGCCTTGTGAAGGTCTTCAAACCACAAAAACAAATTCTCTCATTTACTGAATTTAAAAACTGCAGTATTATAATATATTATAACTGCAGTATATATATTATATAACTGAAGCAAAAGTGCTACTGGGACATCCACTGTGTGCACTTCAGAATGTTTTTTATTTATTTATTTATTTATTTAATATATTTATATTGTTTTTAATAAATACATTAAATATTAAGCTTGACACTGAAAATGAGAGGGGTTTGTACACTTTTGCACTATATTTAAATTTTAATTGGAAGCCAATTTTTGTTGTTGAAACTTTTACATTATACATTAACAAGCATTAACCCATTTGCATTCCTGTTAAATTTGGCTAAATCGCCTAAAACACTCAGTGTACCGTTGGCAATACAGTGGAGGTTTAAAAACTTGCACATAAGTTTCAATTTTAAAACTGAAAAAGTGTTTTACTTGGAATATATGCAAACTTATTTAAAACGTAAAACAAATAAATGTGAAAATAAGGCTAAAGGCCCATTCACACCAAGGACGAAAGCCATAACTATAAAGGTTAAGTAATTGTTATAAATATATGAAAAATAGTCCACACAACAGCAATATCATGTTTAGAATTACGTTTTCCAGCTGACGAAAGATAAAAACCCTTTATAGCCAATCAGAACCCATCCATCTTCAAGGAGCTTCTGCATTTAAAGTGGCAGACGACATCACTGCAGTGCACATTAGTGTCTGTTGTTGATGTGGAAGCCAGTTACCGTTACAGTTAGCTTTCTTGGTGTGAATGGGCCTTGACTTTCAAATATGGAATCTGCCATCTCAGACACCCTACTGGAGTGGTATAATTATGTGATTGCTGTGTCATGCACTTTTCCCTGACAGCTTCTCTTCAAAGTCCCATGGACAAACATCAGCCATGTTGAGGTAAGTGGACGGTGTTTGAGTTGTGTGGTTCTCAGTCGTTGGAGGCTGTTTATCATTTGAGATAACACTGGGCAATACCTCTGTCTCCCAGGGGCAAACATCAGCACGCTTACTGCCGCTGATGGCGGAGTCTCTAGTGGAGCTCCTCCTCCTGCCAGATGCCACTGTGGGAACTTGGTCCCCCTCTAATGTTTGGCTTGTGCGACGCTTCTCAGAGGGTTTGCTTGAGGAGCTTCTTCGCTCCTTATTTTTGGATGATCGTTTATCATCATCTTTATCCTTAGCTTTCTCTTTGGAGGAGCATGATCCTTTTCTTTTCGAGCAAGAATCTCTTCTCTTTGAATGATGTGTGGGGCTGGAAGTCTTGTCCTGGTTGGGGGACAGAGGGGGATCGTAATCCCAAGGACAGATATCAACCATGAGAGCTGGAGGCTGTAAAAGGCTACCCGTGGATTTGGAGATGTCTGAGAAGATGATTTTGGCTTTTCCATCTGTAGGAGTAACACTTTTTTTGCGGCTTGTTCTCTCTGGGGACAGTCGTACAGTCTCCATTGATTGCACCGATACATCCTCAAAGCTCCATGGACTTGCATCTTTGTGGGCATTGAGGTTGAGTGGTGATTTGGGTTTCCTCCCTTCATCCCTGTCCCCAGTCTTATCTCTGGAGCGGCGCCGGTTTGACAGAGATTGGCCCAAGCCTTTTTGTTTGTGTTGAGACTTGTGTCCACTTTTCCCATTTGTATTGGTTTCATTGGGGGCAATGGAAACATGCTTCTGTGACTTGCCCTCTGTTGGAGTGGGTAACTCCTCCACCTCCCAAGGGCACACCTCAGAGAGATCATACAGGTCCTTGCTCTTCCCTGGTTCTGAAAAAATGGAAGGCTGACTGCCACTCACCTGCTGCTTCATGATGCCCATCTTACTAGGTGTTTTGGTGTACTCAACCGACTGGCTGATGATCATTTTGGGTAAACACTCAGGGGATTCATCCACTTCTGAAAGTGCTGAGCTGTCCTTTGCTTTGAGACCCTTTTTACTGGCATCTTCCACACTGTGGGTCTTCCCCGTAATGCCCAGCTTCTTTTCTCTGGCGCTAGCAATGACAGACAGTGACTTCTGTAACATAGAGGTCCGAAGATGTACAGGCTTTTTTTCCGCTGCTAGGTTATGTGCACTGGCGGACTTGCACACTAAGGGCACTGATTCAGTAGATTCGGCTAACTCGACCTTTGGCACCTCAGGGTTCTTCTTGTTGGACCTCCGCCCCATCAAGGTGTCAAGCAGAGAAGCCTCAGTAGTAGAATTCTCAATTTTATCTTCACAAACACCATTGGTTTCCCCTCCTTGGTCGTGTGTATGGTCATAGCTATGAGATCTCTTCAGTGAGAACATCTTTCTTTTTAATGATTCTTCCCTTGACTTCCCAGAGTGAGATGGGTCAAATGGGTTTCTCCTCAGGGTGCCTCTGTTACTCCCGTGGTCACTTGCATCTCGATCTTCCCGGCTGTATTGCCGACTCACTGTCTCTGGTATTTCTGTGATGCGGCGCATTAGTGTCCGTCCAAGTCCTCTCTTGGAACTGCGTTTTTTCTGTAAGTGAGGGTTATTGGCCAGCATCTTCTTTCTTTTATAGACCTCCAGTTGGGCATAAAGTTTCTTGAGCTCCTCCTGATAAAGGCAAAGAACACATAATACAAAACAAAGTGAAGTTTTCACTCTTATGTCCCTTGTAGAAGAAACAAACTCAATTCCTCTACTCTAAACTGACCCAAATATTAATTTAATGAAAAAGAACCCAGTTCTCATTGCGTTTACATTGTTTCCTAAGATTTATGTTTGGTGTTTTTGCATTTAGATGAAAGTGAAGAGTGTAGTGAACATAGTGAAGAGAGAGACAGACTGGAAAGGACAAAAAAAAAAAAAAAAAGGTTTTTAACTCCAGTTGCTAGAAACTGCAACTGCGATAAATGTAAGGGCACCGGTCATGAGGCTATTTTTTGGCATTAAAGTGATTTTAGATCATATTTTGCTTGTGATCTGGTCTCCATCAATGATTTAAGCCCCTTTCACACTGCACGTCGGACCCGGCAAATTGCCGGAACATTGCCAGGTCGCCTTCTGTATGAAAGCCAACACGTCCCAGGATTGATTCCGGCATTGAACCCGGATCAGGGACCTAGTAACATTGCCGGGTTCAATCCCGGGACGAGCGCTGTGTGAACAAAAGCCAGATCTAATGCTGTGTCGTAGTGATGACGCACGTTATCGTGCGACTCTTTTACCAGCTGTTTTGAAGGAAGATCAACGTTCGTGACAAAAAAATATGTGCAAACTGTAATGAAGCAGAGATAAGTTAGTTCCTCAATTTCCGCGCTGACGCCGAGATCTTTGGCCAGCTTCAGTGAAAATATAACGTGCCTAACGTTTTCGACTCGTACATTAAACGTCACGCCCTGATGTCACGTGCCATTAAGGGACCTTTACGGGTTGTGTGTGAACGCACGCACAAATTCCAGGTAATCACTGGCAGTGTGAAAGTGCAACATCTAGCGACCCGGGAACAATTGCCAGAACACTTTACCCGTGTATTTGCCGGAATCGCAATGTGAAAGGGGCTTTAGCGTTCTTTGATCCAACAAATAATGGAAAGTACATATTTTACAGAGATGACACTCGCAAAGAACAATGAATTTCACATTCAAAGTATTTTAGTGAAAAAAAAGTTTAAGATTTCTATTCACTAATACCATGGAAACCGTGTAAAATACTCATTGTGATGGCTATGGCCACACACAGGGTAACATCACCTAAGTTCTAAACATTTGATTACTGTTTTATTTCACCTCCTTAGTTTGTTGCACTTATCATTTACAGTCATCTTAACTATAATATTTAAATAAGGAACACAATACAGTTTTGATTTGGTTTATTTTGCTTTACCTTTACATTGATTTTCAGGGAGTGCACTAATCCCATGTCTCTTTGTGGTGAGTTACCTGGACCTGTTGGGGGCGGTCCCTTCCTGGTTAGGCAAAAGGAGTGGGTAAGGGCTGAAGAGACCTATATCTGGGAGCCAGCTCATTAGGCCATGCCATGTTTCACCATGTGCCGGGGGGGGGGGGGTTGTCCTTAGTTAGCTCTCAAGTTCCAAAGTGTTAGTTTTGTTTACCCCTTCTATTTTATTTGGTTTTGTCAAGCTGTTATATAAGCTTTCTTCTGTGTCTTTGGGGCAGGTCAGTTTTTTGTTTAGTTAACCTTGCGTTGTGTGTCGATGTATTTGAGCTTATATTCAGTTATTTTTTTGTTGACCTCTTTTTAGGCCTAGTTATTAATTTTGGTCCTTATGTAACTTTTCAATATTTTGGGTAATAAAACCCCACTTTTTGAAAAACCTCCTGTGTCCTCTTGCCTCACTGTCTAGTTCCCTGACACTCACGCTGCTGTCTCCATAAGACTAGAATAATAAATAAACACTACTTCTGTCATGTTCTTCATCATTAACTTTTGTACAGGTAACCTGTGATGGCTAAAATTATTTGTAATATTCAAAGCAACAATGAGAATTTCCTGCTTAAAAGTATAGTTTCCTCCAGTTCATACTGCTATCAAATGCCTAAAATGGACCGAGTCTGAAATACCATAAGTGTACCTAAACAAGACATTATTTGAGATATCGCTAACAAGAGTTCACTGAAATTTAAATGGAAATCTAAATGTGATTCTGAACCAGTACCAGGCAATTTTGAACAATGGGGTCCAAACATTGCAAAATTTTGTCAGATTTTTTGATTTTGGTTTTAGGATATTTTTTGTGTGTATAGAAGTTCAAAGGGCCAATGAAAATGTCTTACCCTAATGTCCTCAGGATCCAGACTGTGCACACTCCAGGCAGATGTTATACTGCTGTTTAGACAGGAGCCTGAGTGACCCATATCCAGCTCATCTTCATAAGCCTCTGTGGCTATATCCTCACGTGTATGAGTTCCAGTGAACAAGAACTGCAGTGAAGGATGAAACAATACATTAACCTTTCTCAAAAACTGTGCTAAAACTCCATACGCTGTTAGCAGACATTCTACAGATTTAACAACAAGGATAATAATCACCTTTGGAATGAGAAGTAATCCCAGAGTAACCGTCACTGTCAGATGCGTATGGACAAAAAATAACATTAGCATCCAGTCTGGATGCAGCCCAGTGCCAAGAGAGAACCTGTAGATCAGACCAAAACTTGTTAAAGGTGCCAAAAGCATCTTCCATCACCACGTGCAGGCCACTCCTCTGACTTTTGTTTGGACAGAGAATCAAAAATGGCAGATCAAAGCTAAATAAACGTTGGAAATATTTTAGGAACAGGAGCAAATTTCACAACATAGAGCTTCAAACAGCATAATGAGGGCAAATGTAATTGAAAGTGGTGTGTCATCTAAAGGCTTGCTCTGTTTATTTAAACAGTGTTTAGTCAACGGTGTTAGGTATCCTGATTATTTTGGAGGGAATGGAGGTCACCGTTCCTCCGTTATGCAAAGAGTACTGCAACTCTGACTCATTAATCAAACTGCCTTTCAAGAGCTTCTTTGGCAAAGCATCAAAACAGTGCATCAAACAGAGCTTATCTGCTAGAACCAGCAGGGGTGGCTGACATAGGAAATGATTCTGCTAAAACTTCTAGGCACTGTCATACCTTCATTATAAATAATGCCAGTTACTCCACAAGTATACTCTAGGACAGAGATTCTGACTCAGGACCCAGGTTATAAATGCATGAAGTGGCAGCCCAATGCACTACCAAAACTGTTTATCATTCAAAAATAATACATTTACAAAAAATAGAATATTAAAATGTATTGACATTAACTAGGCCCAAACTTATGCAAAATTATAAATGACAAAGGCAGAATGTTCATATTTTTGCAGATAAACATGGATGAGTTGTTAACAGATCCATGCATTAAACAAAAAACACTGAGCAAAATATTTTATTAGGCCTCTGAATATGAGAAATGCGCAGTCAATGTATGGCTTATGCATACACATTTCAGTGCAGTGTTTATTAATGGTTTTATGCTGTTAGCAGCCAACAATTCAATAAAAAATTGTTCGACACAAACTACAAGTGAAGCTGAGGAATAAACAAAAACACAATAGTGCAGATACATTTTGAGCTTGATCATTTTTCTGTTCTATGCATGCATACTGTATATGGTATGCAAGCTGAATTTTAGATTTGCATTAAGCATGCTTTTTTTTTTATCGTTGTTTCCTATTGACTGCATCCCTACCAGAACAGACCTGATGCTGCATTCAAGTCCATTTGAGTTTGAGTTTAGTAGAAATTATAATTGCCACTGTTTTCAAATGACACACCAATTTCCTTTTCTTTTTTCACTTCTTAACAAATCCAGAAAGCATTTTATCAGTATCATAACAAAATTAAGAGCAAAGAATTCACATCAGGTGTGTAATTGGCGTTTTATCTGTGTATTTTTTTCATTCTCGTGCTGCCACAGAGAATGGTGGGAAATACATTTGGTCGTAAAAGTCTGTCTCCTCATAAATCAGTTAAATGAGCAGAATCTTTAGCAGCACACTGAAGGCCAATAAATTGAATTGTGACATTCACCACACACCAGTTTGATTCTGCCATAATTCTTAATTTTACAAAAAAGTTGGGACTTTCAACTTCAAATCAACTCAGAGTACCTCAGTGTTGGGCATTTGTTATTTCAACATGTCACATAACAAATTCAGAATGATGACAATTATTCATAACTCTATCACTTATTTTTGGATATCAAAACTAAATGTGTTACATAAAGCAAACCTTGTTGATTAACTTGCAAAACCAGTTATAATTCACTATAAACTGCTTTCTGTTCACTGATATATTATATGATATTAGTGTACTTTATTACAGATATATTATATGATATTAGTGTTTCCGCAATTTTTTAAATCAGCATGCGTCCTATTTTTGGGTCGTGTCCTACTAGTTTACGAAACAAATTCAAGAGAGCACAGCTTCAAAAACCATTTGCTAGATCTACGCCTTATTTGTATTATTTATTGGAGAAAATAAATGAAGATAATTCTGTGGTCAGAGAGAGTGAAATGAAGGAGCACCAGAGCAGTCTGGCAGATGGCAGACCAAGGGTGAGACAGGAAGAGGGGGAATGGGTTTATTTTAGGCTTTAGTAGTTTTATGCGCAAGCTGTCTGCAGCAGCCATATTTTATGAACCTTCTCTCAAGTGGCTTATCAGTGCCGTCTTCATGATGTCGTTTAGCTGAGGCTAGCTGTCTTCACCTTTTTTACAAGTCTAGTGCAAAGTTCTGCTGATGTGATCTGGTTTTTACTTTCTAACTGGGGCCAAGACGACTTTCAGTCATTATAGGGGGCATGGTTACACAATCCATGTTAAACAAACCAGTTCACTGTCACACACTGGTAAATGAGGGTTGCAGACAAGATGGATATATGTGTGTCAACATAGAGCCAGTAAGGTTGGTAAACATGGTGAATTTACAATAAGTGCAAGAACAGCAGATACAGATGTGAGGTCCCTTGTGAAAAAAGCACACTTTAGCATGAGAGTAGCATCAGCATCTTTTACAGAGAGTACTTATTATGTATATGATATACTAAAAGAATATTCAGTAATACTTTATTTTAAGAAATGGATAATTACATGTAAGTAACCCTATCCTAACCAAATGTATAATCACACTGTAAAAAGGACACCTTAAAATAAAGTGTAACCGAATATACTTTAGTGCAAAATGAATGTTATGTTTTCAGGACACTTAATTGCATATTAATTGCAATTAAAAGAAAATGTATTATATTTTAGATTAAAATATTAAATGCAATTGAACTTAAGATTGCTTTTTTGATCCACTTAAGTACACCTTTGTTACTTCATAGTTGCTTCTATATTGTCTTTAAAATAAAAGTTCAAGTGTACTTCCAAATGTACTGAAAAGCATTTATAGTAAATTAAAATATACTTTAAAGTAATTTCTATCGAAACTTTAATTAAACATTTACCATGATGAAGTTGCAATTTAGTACATTTAAAATGTATTAACTTTACATGTAACACTAACTAACACTAGTTTAAATTAATTATAAGTACTTTACAAATTATAATCATAATTACAAGTTATAAGTATTTTACCTGTTATACAGTATATGTTAGTCAACACATAAAATAAGTGCAATTCTTAAAAAAATTACAAAAAAATCTCAAAATGTAATGGTTTAAATGTACTTTAAAGTAAAATGAGTGTAGTTAATTAAAATGAAGTACACTACTTGCATACATTCAGTAAAATTAAGGGCATGTTTTTTTCACATTAGGTTACTATCCATTAAAAACATTTACTTAATGCAAATATACTGTACATATATACAGTATAAAGTATGCTGTAAATATAAAGATACAGATGAATATACAGATGTTGATCTACATTAAGGACAGCTTAAGGGAATTTCATAGCTCTAATAATGAACATTTTTACTGAATAATTAATGTAAGTGCTTTAAACAAATACAAGCTTCACATTTCTGTTTTAAAACTCTCTGGTATGTCGGCCTGGTTTTACATCTATTCTAAATGTGCTACTACAAACAGAGAAGATTTTAAATTATGATTCGCAGTGACCAGTGTGCATTATGTCACAAAAGCCATCATCAGAGCTTGTGTTCAGTGTTTTGAATGCAGCAACATTTATTTAGGAAGCTTTCTAAATGAGTGCTGTGGTAAATATAAGTGGATGAGGGTTTTTCTAAAAAAATCTGTTATTCTCTGTTCCTGGTGGGGGTAGGAACGGACACTTGGACATTCTTGAGGGAATGCGATTAAACGCTATACAGAATCACTTTAACACTTTACTGAAACAACAGAGAGCTTGTGTTGGACAAAAATCCCCATGCAAATAAAGAGAAGTTCTATTTAAATTAAACAACATGGGCTCATCTTTTAACTTATTAATTTTAAGTTTAAAAATACAGCTGTTGAATTTCTATGCTGATCTGAATTAGCAATTAGCCTCTGCTATCCCGCTTCCTCAATTCGTGATCAAAACAAGTGTGTCATCCTGAGAAAGAGCTTTTCTTAACCAATTACTGCTATGCTTGGCTACACTGGGTTGGGATTCTTGGGTGAGGAAGTTGGTTTGATTTGACCCAGTTTGGGTTGAAAATCCTTTATAATCGTGATGGGTTTGGAATGTGAAGGAGAGCATGAACACACATTGCGTGACGCAAGTTCAAACGCAAACAGTTTTGCTTGTGCTGATACTAGTTTGCCTATCTGGGTTTGTGGCACTCATGACAGAAATATGTGCAGAAAATACAAGAAAAATCAAAGCAGAGAAGAGAGAACTTATAAACTAACTGCAGTGAGGAGTTTGTTCTCATAAAGAAGTTGTTTTCACAAAACCATTTTCAACTAAAAACAGTTTTTTGGCCATTCATTTATATAAAAACAGCATTTTGGGGGCCTGAATATGCAAAGGTTTTGAAAACTGGTATCAAATTGCAAATTTAAAAAAAAATGGATACCATTATCATCACTGAGTAAATTACAAAAACGTAAATTCAAGAATACTGTGATGTCATGCACATCCGTACATATCTTCATTTTATATGTATGTGCACATAGTGCTTCTTTACAAAGTTAAATCACTATCTACTGGCCTGTCATGCATAATATAGCATTTTTAACTGTGTTCGCAGATGTGAATGGCAACCATTTTGACAGTGTTGACGTCTTTATGCACAACATTTTAAAAATGCAAAGGAAAACCTTTCTGTTTTTAATACTGCCACAATCTTCAGCTGAAGATTCCACATGAACTCCACCCCCGACTGTTGCCAGTCTACCCCGGACTTCATTTCTCATAACCGCAGCCTAGATACTCATTAACAGACTCCACCTGTTTTCCAATAAGGATGACTATAAAGGATGCACTCACAGTTTCTGTGTTTTCTTTCCTTGCCTTCCTTGTTTAGACCATGGACTGTTTACCTTGTTTTTGATCGTTTGCTGCCTGGCCTGACCATTGCCTGTTTATTGGATTAATCTTTTGTCTGCCCTGGATTATACCTGTTCTCTGGTGTTTCACCCTGCCAGTGTTGACCACTCTTTTAAAATAAAATAATCTGTTGTCACACCTCCGATGTTGCAGAATATTCAGCCACACCCAGATCCAGCAGCTTTGAGTTTTTCTTTTTTTTTTTTTTTTCTTAGAAGAAGAATTAACGATGAAAACATTTGTTTGTCATATAATTACCCTTAAGTCCTTAGGTCTTATCTCCATCATTTACCGCTGTCATTTTTCCTCTTTTCCTCCACTTCTTACTTTTTTTCCCGCATCTGGCTGCCAGAAGTATATGTCCTCTTCATGTTTAAATTAGCAAATACACAAGTAAGCGCTGTGCCAGTTTTTAAATGCCTCCAGACGCATCATGAGGAAAAATGAAGCACATCCAGGTCAACACAAGAGGGGCCCCTCTAAGGGGGATGCAGATGTATGGGTCCGTTATATTAATAATGACATGTTCGATTGTTCAAATGGTCAGCTGTCGGGGGCCCCCTCAAAATATGAAGCCCCAGGCAATTGCCTGCTTTTCCTGGCCTATTGCTAGGCCTCTGCTCTGGTTTCGCCTTGTCCCTTTATCCCTCTGGCTCCGTTGGGTATGTTTTGAAATGTATTTTAAGCCGATATTACACAAATGGTTTCCATTTTTCATGAGGCTCCTTTTAATAAGGTGCATGATTCTTTACAGTTTAGGCTTTATGCTGAACATCACAGAAACAAACTGGAAAACAGGTTTCATTGTATCTGGAAATGGTGGCAAAATCTATGGACTTTTTAGCTAGTTCTATTTGTTGTTAACAATTTATTCCAATATATTAATATCCAAAAGAAGAAAATAACCTTTGGGATATCAGTCTGTGTATGTGATAGACATCTTGAGTGAAACAGCTCTATATTTAAAGAAACGCACACAAAGAGACCCGAACCAGAAGCGATGTGACCTGTTTTACAGAATATTGAAGTTTGTTGCACATAACCCACAGAACAAAAGTCTGGTAGTGCGTGATCATTTAGTGTATGATGTCCAGTTTTTCACTTTCCCATTTACAAATTTGGCAAGTGTATGACGCCTAGTGTTTTAAAATCAGTTTTTAAAATTGGAAATAAAAAAGGGAAGAAAAGTTTTTAGCTTGCTAAGAGGATAACTGAAAACACAAAGTAAGGGAAATGTTTGATGTAACTATTTTCATTCATTTTTTCACCAGACTTAATACATTTTTTTTGGAGAAAGGTTTTTTTAGAAATCATCTAGAAAGTTTTTTTTTATCCTTGCACACGAGGAACCTCAGAAAATCAGATTGTATTTGATTTGCATTTCAGCTCTCATGTAATTCCTCAAGTATGGCGCTGCATTCCACTCATAAATGCAGAGAGCCGTCTCATGAATAAACATGGGAGGCATGTCATCTTAATCATGCTTCTGCCGTTGCTACTCATAACTAATGCACATTGCTCACCTAATGATGTGAAATATTGCAGAGATGAGGAGTTCATTATAAATGGCGACTGCCAAGTAGCGTGGCTCGTGGAAAGCGGAGGGAACGGTCCTTACAGCATAGCACAAATAGACTCCCCACAGCAGGAACAGGAACTCCGCTGGAACAGGAACACAAGGAGACACAGCACAGGGCCGTCACTAATTATTTAGAGTGTCAAGTCTGGGAATGCCAGCTGAAAAGATGTGATTTCACACTGCCTGAAAGGCTGTTTCCCCTCACTCTGTCCTTTGCTGCATCACTCAAATAACACCCAGTCGACGGAGCATGAACATCTTAAAGGTGGTGTTTGAAACAACAACGTTACAAATCCAAATAGAATTTGCTTAATCTTTAAACTCCATAATCATACCATACATTTATATATTTGGTAACACTTTAGTATAGGACCAATTCTCACTATTAACTACTTGCTTATCATAATGCATAATACTAGCATATTAGCTGTTTATTAGCACTTATAAAGCACATTTTATTCTGCACGACCGTATTTTAAGATCCCTTGAGCCACACCATACCTTGTTTATGTTTATGTCTCAACCTGTCCTCCAACCAATACGCTCGTATAGGTCATTTGTCCAAATCCCTGAAATACGACCCATCACAGCGTATACTACAATTGCGCCCCTATGGGCAAAAGGTCATTTTCAAATTAATGTGTTGTACTCTTTCATTTGGACTCTGATTTGCGTTTCGTGTAGCTAAGTTGGTAGATTATTGCGTTATACCTTGATACGTAATCATGCTATCATGGGTTCGATCCCAGAGAACGGATGTGCACGTAAAATGTATATGCTCAATAAATCATAATTTAGCATGATTTCTGTGAGGGTTAGGTTTAGGGGTGGGGTTAGGTGTGGTCATTCGAACGAATAAGCCACCTAGTAAAATATGTACGAATTAGTGTGAGATCGGTGTAAAAAGTCCACACATTGGATTTACATAAACGTGCATTTTGATTGGTAATGACGTTATAGGTCATTTCATGACGACAGACGCAACGCGATACTGTCATTATTTTCACGCCTGCTAGAGGGCGCTTAACTTTCAAATGTAAATATAGGTCCTAATAAGGTGCTTGCACAAACGAACTATATGGTAGTTTTTTGTTGGAGGACAGGTTATGTCTACATAACACAATTTATTATTATTATTATTATTTTATGATTTTAGTTTTAGTTAACTATACTAAACCAGTGCTAATGGAAAATTTTACCCCAAAATTTAAATGTTTACCATGCCCCCCCCCCCAACAAAATGTACAAAATTAAAAAATAAGAGAAATGAGACACCAAAAATTGCAAGTATAGCTTATGTCTTTGTCCTTCTGAAATAATAATAAGTTAGAATGACTTTGTTTGTGTGCACGAAAAGATGTCATGAGTTTTCAGGCTGTTTCCATTGCAGTTCCTCCTGTGCTTCATAAAATATTTGTTGCTGGTTTTTAAATCGAATGACATTTTTAATTGGGCCGCTGTCTGTATTTTGCTTTCCAATGCTGGTTATGGTAGAATAAGCATAAGCATAAGAACTGACCAGAAGCCATCATGTAGTCCCAGCTGTCCATCAGGCACATGCTGAACTGCAGGCCCTCTGGGGTCAAACCGATGTCGATGAGGGCGTCATGGGTGTCAGGGCTCTGGCATACGGCTGAAGTCCATGCCACAAGGAACCACACGACCACCAGCAAAATCACAGCAAGCAGACGCAGAACCCTCCAGCTGGTCATGTACGGGATCCTCTGTGCGGTGCGGGATAGGAACACCTTTAAAACCCTTGATATGAGAAACAAGGACAGGACACAAATATAAAAGAGGTCAACTAAAGCAACACGTTTTTCTCATGCAGACTTCAGCAGAAACATGATTGTTCACTGTGAAGTTGGCAGCATTATCTGTACCTGTACAGTTTGAGAATCACTGTTCCATAGACGATGGAAAATCCGAGCAAACGCACCCATCTCAGGAGAATACACCGGAAAACACTTGGATTAAAATACTGTATCATAACCTGGTGATACAAAGATAAAAATGAAAAGTTAGTAAGTTGACTACTCACTGAATTTCTATGGCATTTATTTGTAATTATGATAAGAACACATCAGTTTCACCGATGCTTTTCAGTAAACAGAAAGTAGCTAACTCAGTCTCTTGAAACCTGTCAAGAATATGTCATATTGCACATTAAAATCAAAATAAAGTAGTATGGAATTATGTTTTGCTAAAAGAAAATGAAACCTACTTTTAGAAGCATATTCACTCAGATTTCCACTTCAAATTCTCATTACTGTAATGTGAAAAAAACATAAACATCTCGTGAAGCAAAAAGCTACATGTTTGTAAGAAACAAATCCATCATTAAGACGTTTTTAACTTCCAACTGAGTGCTTTATCCATAATATTGCTTCCTTCAGTGAAAAAGTTGTCTGGTCTGAATCAGGACAGAAATATGCACAGATTACAATATGCACTGTTTACAAGCCAAAACAGTTCTAAACAAATATGTGTGTGGATTTTGATTTGAGACGACAAGGGGGGTGGACTTTTTCACTGGAGGAAGCATATTTATGGATTATGGACTTGTATTTTTGCAACAGTATAAAGTTAAAACACTTTCATTATAGATTTTTTTTCTTACAAGCACATAGCTTTTTACTTCACAAGACGTTAACTGATGGACTGGAGTGGTGTGGATGACTTGTAGATCATTGTGATGTTTTTTTCAGCTGTTTGGACTCTGATTCTGACGGCACCCATTCACTGCAGAGCATACGATGGAGTGCTACATTTCTCAGAATCTGTTTTGATGAAGAAACAAAATTATCTACATCTTGGATGGCCTGAAGATGGGTACATTTTCAGCAAGAGAACTTTTCTTTTAATTGTTACAATAATTTAAAAAGCAACAGCATTAACAACATTTAAAATAAGATACGTTTTCTAGACGCAAAAGAAATTGCTTTATTTATTAAACTGAAATATGAAATATTTCATGACACTTGGCCAGATATAGTTGTAAATTATACAGTCTTTGTATGCATTTTCCCATTCAAAGGCTGTGCGTGAAAATCAATTCATTACTCGAAAAAACATATATTTCAAAACTACACAAAATATTATTATGTGTATGAATGAAGTATAAGAACAGTTTAATCGTTGTTCTTTATCCTCCCAAGCCTGTGAAGTGCTCCCTGAATTCCTAATTATCTGTCGAGCCTGGTGTCCCTTTTGCTCTGAGCCTGTCTCATTTAAAGTAGCAGAATTAAATAAATAAATATTGGCGCAGACTGATGGAAAGATGCATCTGTTCTTGTGTCTCCCAGGAGAATCACCAGTACAGCTCTCCAATCCACAGTCATCCTCTTAAATGTGCAAACAGCAAAACGGTCCCTCCAGTATAATCAAAGAGCTCGCCATGTGCAGCTTCTAACCATGAGCTAGACTCAATTAGCAGCACTTCTCCTCTCAGATAAATAAATGAGCACATGCCTTTTCACTCATTAGGAAAGTGAAGAGCTTGATGTACAGTAAGGTCATATTTTGATGAAATAGACTGAACTGTTGACACATGAAACTAATCCACCACTAGAACAAAACTGGGGAAAATGCCTTTGTTATTTTATTGTCTTGGTTCTGTTCATTCTCCATCTTATAAACCTGCCTTATACTAGGCTCATTTACAATGCACAGATACAGTATGTTCGCCAGCAATCCTCAGCAGGGCATTCTGGTTAGAAACGCTGTCCAGCTTGATGAGGCATCATGTTGATGCGTGGCAAAATACTCATGCAGCCATTTTTAGCACCAAATGTCATCGCAGGTTTCTAGAAACTGGCTTAGAACAACTATGTCCATCAAGCCTATTCTAATGTAAAAGCAGCAATGTTTCAAATGGATCCAGTTTATTAGAATAAAAAGAAGAAGAAGAAGAAAAGAAAGCTAAACTTGGTGTACAACCCTGGTATAACATATATGGTATTAATGATTTATGAAATAAATATGTTTTATTAGTCACACTTTATTTGATGGTCCAGTTCTCACAATTAACTAACTATTAACTATGACTTTCGCCTGGTTCTCGCTTGGTTTCAAGTGCGTAGCGTCTTTGTTTGCGAAGCGATACGGATCAAATCACGGAATCCAGTCAAAAATGGAACCGGCTTTATAAAACAGAACGTCACGGAATATGGCTATTTTTGAATGAATACATCTACAGTAGAGCTGTAAAATAAATCAAATATTGATATGGACTACTGTATATGAATATTAAAGTTAAAAGACACTACAGTTTTTCTACGCGTCTCTGTGAATGAGTGCTCAGTATGTGTATTTTTGTCATTCAAATACACACGATGTTCGCTGTGTTTTCCCCCACGCCGACTCCGCCCTCGCCACGCCCCCAGCTATGACTAGATGCCGACTGTATGTATACGATAGATCTCCTCATACTGAACAACATTGCCTCAAGAACCATTGCAGTCAATCAAATAGTTCATTAAATATTCTCAATTATGTTAAAAACGTACTTTTGCAAACTAGTCCTAGTTTTTTTACTCAACCTAAAATAAAACCACTGCAGTACAATTCACTGGACTCTCTAGATCAATAATTATTAAACCAATTTTAGCCTTCAGGTAGCTATAATTGGGTAATTTAGAAAAGGAGCACTATATCTCCAAAACAAAAACTCAGAAGTTCATGAAAATATGTGAGCACATGAGGCATAAGATTCTAAACAACTATGCAAGGTTATGCAAGATTTATAACAATTAAAAATGATTCAAAATCATAATATGTATGTGGTAAATTAACGGAAATCACAGAAAATGTTCATATATTTTGCATTGTTTCAAACATAAACTTGATCTTCATATCATACGATAGACCTCCTCATTATAAACAACTTTGCCTCTAATACCATTGCTCTCAATCAAATTGTTCTTTAAATATTTGAGATCATTTCTTAACTACTTTTGTAAACTAGTCCTAGGTTCTTAAAATTAATATAGTCTCTAGGTCAATAATTATTTAAAAAATCTAATAAATGCTGACCCTTTGAATTTTGACAGCTGTAACAGTAATTTTAAAATAGGGTCTTGATCTAATGCACCCAAAAGCTTGCAAATCCTAAAACAATTATCAAAACTTCACAAAACTAAGTCAACTTAGCATCAACAATACATCATATGGCTCTAAACATTCATGCAAATTTGTATGGACATTGGGCAAAAAATAGCACTATAATATTAATAAAGGTTAAAAACACTATTTCTATGGTAAATTCCATGAAATTGCTATTATAACCACTAGATGGCAGCAAAGAACCTCATTGGCTCATTCTACTCACTACTATACTTCTTTTCTCAGATTTAACTTTCAAATTTACATTTAGACATTATGAAATCATTGTTATTACATTACAAAAATGACATTAGTCAAGGTTTACCACTTCACTTATACAGATATATCAGTTTTTATATTTATGCCACATGATTACAGTTAAATCTGAAAAAATTTATCATGAACAGGAGACATGCAGTAAGTTTTTTGTTACCTATCATCTATTTAAAATATCTATATTTACAGCAAATATGTGTGTGTGTGTGTTTGTTTGTGTGTGTGAGAAAGACAGAGAGAGAGTGAGAGAGAGAGTGCATGCTTAGTGCTTAGTGTATTAAGTAATACAGTGTGTGTTAAGTATTATAGTTTAACCCAGGGGTATCCTGAAGAGTAAAGCCTGCCTGGATGTATACCTATAAGACCTTCATTAGCTTGTTCAGGTGTGTTTGATTAGGGTTGAAGCGGAACTCTGCAGGACACCGGCCCTCCAGGACCAAGTTTGGACACCCCTGGGTTAACCCTTTCATTATGTGTGATCAAATTGTCTATTTTGGATGTGTCAGACAAACATTTCACATTGTCCTACACCCTAACAGCATAGAAGCCATAAAGTCCTTAAAGTGCTTGAACCCCGGTAATTGCTGCTTGCAGAGATCTAAAATATGGTCATGCAGAAGAAGGCTTTAAAATGTGCTTTATAAGTACAATATGCTAGTAATATGCACGCTAGTTAATTGTGAGAAGTGGTCCTTAAAATAAAGTGTTAACATTTTATTTTTTGAAGCAGGGATGCGTGATATCTTGTGATTGGTTAAATATTGTTATATTTCTTATGTGGCTTGTTTGGAGTGAATGCAATTGAAGTCCTTTTTATTTAATTTATAATATTAGTGTTAGTTTTAGTAATTGCATGTATTTAATCATATTTCTTTACATCAAAACATTTTTATTGAATTTTCCACAAAATCTGTCATAAATTTTTTTTTTTTTTTTTTTTTTTTATGTCGGTTCTTCAAAGTTCCCATTGTGTCTCTGTCCTGTCAGAACTGTAGGGCAGGGAGTCAAGGACAGCAACAGAAATGAAGCGACATGTTTGTATCATCAGACTGGAGACAAATAGGTGGCCCCTTTTCCCTTCAACACTCTGACATTAATTAATCAGTGGATTTATTTTTAACAACTTGCGCTAGAACTTGATGGACTTGTAAATAATGCATAGCGCTGCAAAGCAGAACAGCAGCATGTGGCAGAGCACAGAAAACACACGCAACCATAGAGCATCTGAGAGCATGCACATATTTGATCACTGACAACTGTCGTCTGTTCCATGCAGAGCTCAAGATCAATCTGCTGTGCCATCAATTTGTTAGAAATAGGGAACATGAAACACCTTTTGCAACCCTGACTTAAAGGGTTAGAAAAAAAGGGTTAGAAAAATGAAAATTATGTCATTAATCACTTACCCTCAAGTTGTTCCAAACCGTTTATCTTTGGGACACAGTTTAAGATATTTTAGATTTAGTTCGAGAGCTCTCAGTCTCTCCATTGACACTGTGTGTACGGTCTACTGTCCATGTCCAGAAAGGTAAGAAAAACATCATCAAAATAGTCCATGTGACATCAGAGGGTCAGTTAGAATTTACATCAAAAATACATTTTGGCCAAAAAATAAAAAAAAATATGACTTTATTCAGCATTGTCTTCTCTTCCGTGTCTGTTGTGAGCGCGCACTGAACACTCATTTCCGCTTTCTAAAAAGTCAATTATAAAATAATATAGTGAATTAGTGAATGTCGGTTTTAGGGAATGAGAATAGAATGAAGCAGACCTCTATAAGTGATTGAGCAATATGTATTACTTTTTTTGCATTTTAATACATTAACTGCAAAAACAAATAATACAAAGACTGTCAAAATAATCGAGAATAATAGAGGTTGAATGGGAAAAAAATAAAATGTCACTCAAAAAAGAAAATCGTTTTTTCACATTAAAATGTAAATTAAGAAAATAAATATGATTTCATGTTAACGTTGACTATCAGATCATTGACAGATTATATAAATTGTTTTTTTTTATCATAAAAACTATAATATTTTATTACTATACTATTTGGTTCATAACTATAATTCATGAGCCTTTATGATGCTGTGAATGCTTTTTATTAAACAATGACAAAAAATCCCTGCTTCATTTTTAAATAAAATAAAAAAAATTTTTTTTTTTTTTTACATTTAGGGATAAACATCACTAAACCAGTGTTCTTTAATATTTTTAATCTCTTTAATCTATTAAAATAATCCCTTTTGATGTAAAAATCACATACCTGTACACGACATCCTAAGTTTACTTTTTAGTGTTAATTGTACATTTTCTTCAAACAAAAAGGAGAAAAATATGGAAATAATAATATAGATTTACACACTTCCCTTTACGGCAAATCATTTCACTCGGCGGCCATATTTGAAACGCCTCTCGCGCAGCTATTTCAGCCATGCTAGTGCAGCTCCTATCTCTTTGAAAGGGGAAATTCAATTTCACCAATACTGTTAACCAAGCTTTCCATTAAATTTCTAAATCACAAATGAAATCTGAAATCAACCGTCTCATAAATATTGTTTCCCATGTTCAGATTGTGTAAAAAAAGCATATTTTTCAGACTAGACCAGCCAGTTTGCAAGTGCACGTCTCAGAATGCTGACTGTTTCTATAGCAACTGGAGCTTCTAACAGCAGTTGCAGTGACACAATGACTTTTCAGATTAGAGACTGGCTCTTTCATCCAGAACCCAGGTTTATTCCACTATATTTTGCATTGCACTTTCTTCCATTTATAAGAAATAGAAGTGCAATCCAATCCTCAAATCCCCTATTTAGAAGTTCCCATCCCTACCCTGTTTCATCTTCTCTCATCTCTCATATAAATGCAAGAGCTGTTGACTATCACAGATGGTCTGGGAGCTGTGCTTTGCTTAAGAACAGAGAAAAATACCACCGAGACAGGAGCACAACAGGACACAGTCACTGCTGCTGAGGAAATCAGCTTTACGCAAGAAGGAAAAGGTATTCACAAATGAGATGTGGTCAAATAAAGGGCATCTCCCATTGTGTTTGATCAAAGTTTCATTTACATGAGTTATCTAGTTATTACAGTGTGAAGATGCTCTGATGGGGTTACACTTGGCCCTTCAGATACAACAGAAAATGAAAATGTGACAAGAATAAAACATTTGAAATGGTTCATCTGTGTGAAATCTGGTCAACGAATTCAAGCTGATAAAAAAAATAATGTCAGTTTCAACATTGAACAGGCTTATGTAATACACCGCCAGCCATGGCACAGGACCGAGTGAAAAGCAGACCATCGCATTTCAAAGTGCCTCAGGAGCAGAATGTACAAATCAGTCAACTGAGGATAAAACCAAGAAATCATAATTGATATTTACAGCTGCATCCTGTGCTGCCTGGTCCTTCAAAGTTAGCTTTAAATTCAAACTGCTCCTGGTTTCCATCTAGCATTAGATGCTTTGTGCTGATCTGATCAAAAATGGTCAGCCAGGATGCATTCCTGTTTCTATCTGTAAATCACAGGAATTTAGAGAACCTGTTTTGTCACCCAGTACTGCTTTTGCAGGAACCCATAATACTTGGTTTACAAGATAATAAGAAAAGCATTGAATGGAAAGACAAATGAGTGCAACTGCAAGTTTATAGGGATACTCCAACCCCCCAGCCCCCCCCCCAAAAAAAAAAATAATAATTCTCTCATTATTTACTAATCTTCATGCTGTACCAGATATTAATGACTTTCTTTCTTGTGTTGAACACTAATGGAGATATTTAGAAAAATAATTCACCTCAGTGAGTCCATGTAATGAAAGTGGCTCAAAAGTGAGCATAGTTTTTGAAGCATTCATAGGAGTCTGGAGAGCAAACATATTTTTGTTTTTTATAAAGGCCAAAGCATCCAGGATAAGCACAAGTAGGACCGTTTTAATAAATAATACAACATAGGTATCCTCATTGTTGTAAAGTTAAACAAAGAAAGACTCGTGAACATGACCAGGACAATTTCCTGAGGCTCAGGATTACAGGTAATAATCTGGTAAATAATGTTCAGTTTCTTGACAGAAAAATCATTTTGCTTTATCATACCTCAATATATCATCAAGAGCCACAATTAATAATTTTGTGTTGCCTGACATGCTTTTTAACTCTCAAAGTTCAAGTAGCCATTGACTTGCTTTTTTTTATAAATAACCAAAGACCATAGTTTCAGCTGAAAATGTTCTTTACTGTTCTACTAAAAAAAGAAGGCTTACATCTTGGATGGCCGGAGGGTAAGTAAAACAACAGCAAATTTTCATTTTTGGGTAAAATAAAGACTCTAGATGGCGCAGTCCGATAGGTCTAACTCAATCTGACCTAATGACATCATTATCACATGGCACAGCTGATTGGTTCTCTCCTGTATCGCTAGCCAATGAGCTCGCTCCTCAACATTCATATATATGACTAGTGCTTGCCGTAGCAGTTGTGGCTTGCTTAGGGAACCCTCCACCTTCCCCAGCTCCACCTTTTTAGAGCAGCAGTTTAGCAGATCTACTCCGCCAAGACCAAATACATTAACAGAGTTGTCATGACAGAACTACCCCTTTAAAGCCAGGTGTAAATATTTTCTTAAATAGTGATACATACATGGAGACTGAAAGGGAAGAACCTGTTGGAACTTACAGGGAAGTAGAGAAGTACAGATCCTGAAAGAATCGCTTCAAGAAGTATAAGACTAGATGCTTTGATTCTCTGAAAAACATGAGAGAAATAATGGGAGAGAACTGTGACATTTTGAAAAGCAGTTCAATAAACCTGCTCAAGCAGAAATCCAGCTCTAGTTTTTCTTTCAGGTAAGTCTAGCAGGATAAAAACTGAACAGAATACAAAGCCTTTACAGGCAAGATAACCGACAGTAAATGTTCTTACCTTGTTGCGACGAAAGTGGTAGACGACCACCATGCTGATGAGGTCCAGGAGCATGCAGAAGCCCTGAAAGGAGACCATGGCGAGGCGGAGGGCCGTGTCCTCCTGAGCCAGACACGGGGTGTCACCCGTACAGAACGGACAGCCTTCTCGGCAGGGCAAACACCTCCCGGACAGCTCCCAGGATTCATCAGAGTACGTTCCCCGGTCTGATTCTAACAGGTGGATGACAAAGAACCATACTATGATATAATGTTTGCATTTTATACAGCCATGTGACTGAGGGATTTATCCAAAACCATGTGGAGTGAACTCAATTCTCATCAAACGTTATCACCATGAAACTGATAATTGGTTAAAGTGAATGTTATAGCCTACCAGGAATGAATGTTATCCACAACTCTGAAACCTTTTTGTAGTCATAAATGATGTTTAAGCAGTGTTGGGGAAAAATAATGGTTAAAAAGTAATGCATTACAATATTTCATTTTTCCATAAAATGTAACTAGTAGTTACTTCTTATGGAAAGTAATGCATTGCGTCACTTTTGTTTCTTTTTTCTAACCTGGACTGGGTTTGCTTATTTGTTTTTCTAATAACAAATACCCAAAAGTTATATTTATATTTTTTAAAGTTAAAGCTCCAATATGGATGAATTTTGTAATACAATTTCCGAAAATAACTTGCACAGTGTGATATATTTGCTCCAGTTGTGTACTTACAATATCTCAAAAGTCTCCAAAGATTTTTTATTTCAGAGAAATTTCGATTTTAAATAACTGGCCGTCCCGGAAAATAATTGTTGCCTCTCAGTGACGCAATGTCCGCTCTATACTTTGTTTCCGGTGTAGACCATGTGATGTTCCACCACACCGGAATATCACATGGTCAAATGCGGAAGTGGTGGTTATGTTATAGCCGCGCGTATGGTTTGGTTGTCGTTGTTATGGATCACGATTACTCTTTGGCGACTATTGAAGTGGCAGTAAAACGTAAGCGTCCATATTCGGATACACGCAGACTGTGTGACAAACGGAGGATTAAAACCAGGATAAATATCGGCCAGACAGGTAAGCAAATCAATTATTTATTTTGTTATTGTACAAGTAACGTAATAGTTACAGTAAAGATGATTTTAAAAGATATGAATTACACCACATGCCTGTACATTCTGCCACTGTAGCATTTTTTTTTATCAATAACGTTACCTGTGAGAAAATAACATAACGTGGCAAATGGACTGTTTCAGTTTCAATAATAGCACTTATAAACAAATTTATATTGCTCTTTGTACTAAGGTAAGGATTTTTATCATGTGTGGTGACCGAGATTATGGCAGTAAAATTAAATGCAATCAGATATGTGTTGTTAAACATATATTTAGTCATTACTTGCAAATGTTCGTTCAAGTTTACTTTTAACAAATCATTTAACAAATAGCTGTAAGTTGTAACGGGATAATATATGTAACGGAGGCCAGCGAGTAGTGCTGTGCAGGTAAACCTCACTCCCCGATCTCAAGAGACGCACTAGCGACAGACGTTAGTGGCTGTAGCCATTTAGCCTCCTTGTTAGTGTGTACGCCTCCCATGCCAAAGACCCGGGTTCGAGCCCCACTCGGAGCGAGTGCGAGGAGTGTCAGAGAGGACCCGGGAGAGAGGGGTTACATATAGTATAACATTTCACGTTCCTTGCAGTTCGTTAATTATGATGACATACAATAATACGATCAGATATACAGGTAATACAAAAACAAATAAATTACCTCATCCGTGATCATGATTCGTTTATCCAATTTAGATACATTGTTATGGTGAAAACGCATTAAAAACGACATCTCCCATCATCACCTGCTTCATAGCGTCATCAAGCTTCGCCTTTGTTATTTGTTGGAAATGCGCCCTCTTGTGGTCAAAAAAATACGCATACTGGAGCTTTAAGTAGGGGAACTTCATAAACTGTTAATCTCATTGCTGTTTAGGAGAATGAATGGAGATATTTAAAATCTTCTTTATGGATTTATTGGTCAATAAGGCATTAAAAACATGAAAGTATATCTTTGCTGAAGATAATGTGAAGTTCTTCTAAAGATTATACGGTTGACCCGCACTAGCTATTGCTAAGAACCTTCTTAATCTGGCTTTGTCCAGAGTGATTTCTCCTGAGGGAGTGAAGTCAAGAAATAGTAACCTAATAATGCAGAGAGCAGATAACAGACTATAACTGCACAGGCTCCTGCAAGACCACACAACAAAATCCACTTATCTTAGATTGGATGGAGTCCCAGGGCTTCTGAAATATGTACACGGAAGCCCTGGTTTATTAAATATGAAATAAGGTACATGTGTGTATCTGCCACGTGTTTTGACAGAGCTGCAGCTTTTTGTAATAAGTCCACATTTGCCTCTTTGTATATTAGCCAAAACTGTCTTCATGCTTATTTTACTTTATGAATCCGGCAAAACAAACAGATATCACCGTACTTTCCCTAGTTGATTAAGCACACTGTATTACAGGTTTTCTGAAATGTTATGTTTAAACATGTAGACGAGGTATTATCTAATTAAAGGACTATTTTGCATAATTTTCAAAACATAAATCGGAACATTGGATAAAACCAGGTTCAAAATTAAAAATTAAAGGCTTTTACCAAGCAGATTTTCCATCTCTTTTTTTATTACTCCATAAATCAGAAAATACTGTCGTCAAACAGAAAATAATACATTTTCACTATATTTTTAAGGAATAAAATGTCATAAAAATCAGGCGAACGTTATATGAACAAACTCTTTGGCAAAAACCTTCAGAATTTACATAAAACTGGAAAGTATGGAAGTAGTGACTCGGTGCAAAAGGATTTTTTTAAAATGTAATTAAAATCTATAGATGCAAATGAACAATTAAATGTGTATTATAGATGTTTCCTTTCCACTTTCTGAAAGAAAATTGACCTCAGAATTGACTAGAGCCTAAAGAATCTTGCCTTAAAAGTAGAGGAGCTATTTTTACATCAGTTGATATGTGAATGTGTGAGAGAGGAAAAATGTTCTTAACAACTAGGACTCTCCACATTAAATAGATATAAACTCTGTCTTTGGGGTATTTGTGTCTAGTTGGAGATCATAAATTATCTGGAGGAAGGAGATAACCCTGTGTTTGTGTATCCGATTCTGTCTGAAAGATTCAATCCAGACTAGTTATTTTCAAACAAAACCTATTTCTTTATTTATGTGCATTTTACATCCCCAGTTATTGTTCACAGACAATAAAACTGTGAAAGAATCGAACTGTCTTACATTGAAGGATAACCCAGTTTTAACTACTCCTATTTTAATATCATTTTTAATTGTACTTACTCGAGAAGCCATTGAGTGCCACTTGGCTTGGGTGGTAGAACCCACTCTTGCATTGGCACTTGTACTTGTCCAGCACAAATCCATGGCCTGCAATCGGTTTACACTAGCAAAAAAATACAAAATTAGGTTAGTTTTACAACTGCACTTCATTAGTAAAGGTACTGTATGTAATAGGAGACACAGTTAAACGATAAACACCAGTTCCACTACCTCTTTCTCCATTTTTAAGCACTGAAACCCTAAATGAGGCTAGAAATGATATATACTTTGTTCAACACAACTCACAGTATGAGCAAGGAACTTCCTGAGAAAGTCAGCTCTGCTAATAGACCATCTGTGTCATTGATCACATCTCCAGTTATTATGACAGTCGGGATGTGCAGCAGTTTATTTTTCATACTCTGGCAACATCCCGGGAAAGCTCACATGAGTGTGCAAACAGATGAGCTCACAGCGGCTTTCTCCTTAAAGGTCCTCTGAAATGACTGCCACACTTGAAATCCAAACTATTTATGTATAGAGCAATACAGTGCAACAAGAGAGATGTGATTCCAAACGTAAACTTTTAGATTACTCTAGTCCAGAAGGTGAAATAAATAGTTTTACTGAAAAAGTCTCACCCGGTTCACAAGGCTCTATAAATAATCTAGAAGTGCCATGAAGCCCAGAGGAAATCTAATGAAGCGAGGCTGGATGCTGATCTCAGAGGAAGATTTCAGGATAAAGTCCCTGTTTTGTCAAGTTTATTTTAGCAAGGAGGATTCAATGTGTCAAGTCTTCATGAGGGAATTAGATAATTACCTCCATTTTGCATTTATACACTTTAGCTTTGGTTTACTAACAGCTCATAATCAAAGTCTTCAGCGAGAACATGAGGTGCCAGATGCTATAACGGGTTTTTACATTTCACTTTTACATTGCATTTACAGGTTTTATGTTTTATGTGTTGCTCTTTAGATATTTTAAAATCTATCTAGCTTATTTAAAGATAACAGTATTACGTATTTATACATCATGGTAGTATTTGTTGTACTACTTCTAATTTACACCAATTCAAATATGAAATTAAAATTCATTGTATTATAGAACTATACTTTAATACAGCAAATATATATAACACTGTATAATAAGTAAGGGATAATGTACATTATCTTGCTTATTACACAGCTACTTGCCATATAGGTAAATAATTACACATGAAATATTGATTTGATTTGAAATATTTTATTAGCTCTTTAAATGCAAAGCTTTTGCAAAGAAAAACAGCTCCTAACAAACTAGCATACAGCTCTGAGCAAGATTCAGACAAGATTGATTGCAGCTTTTCACTACATAAATAAAGATGAGGGCATCAAATATTGATTTCAATATTGAGTCTTTTGGTTTCATTGTACAGTAAATACAGTCGATGACTATGGCACAAGATAATAGAAGTTGTTTTCTAATGAAACAAGTGATATGAGAGATGTGAAAGAAGGGCCGACCTCAAATACTCAGATGAGCGGAGTGCAATTCTGTGTCACACACCTCAACTGACCAATCAAAATCAAGTATTTCAGTAAGGCGTGTTGTCAAGCTTGGTTTTGTATCATGTTTAGGTTTTTGTGTCTTTTATTTTGTAGTTTAGTCCCAGTCATACCTCCTGTTTCCTGTCACGTTTATGTGCCATGTTCTTATTAGCTGTTCTGGTCGTGTCCTGTTCTCTTATTGGTTCATTGTTTGATTGTTCACAGGTGTTACTTAAACATAATAAAGATAAATGCCACTGAAATTAGATATAATTAAATAAATAAAGTGTAAATGATGTCCATATACATGGCTTATATACATATAAAAGTGCTTAGTTATCATGAAATGTGCAAAAAAATCCTAAAAGGTCTTGTGGATGAATGGTTTTGATCTTGAATGTTAATGCCAATTAATTACTAGAGGGCAAAGCTTTGATGAGGGCTGAATGTTGATTAATACACCCCTGTGGTTCAAGAGTTCCCTCTATTCAAAGCAACAGAACATGATTTTCAGTATATAAGCTGTTCCCCTCTGAATAAGATTTAATAATTCAAGCCTTGCTTCTTTCCAGTGCAGACAAACGTGGGCGACCTGAGACATTTGAAAACATGAATTCACGCTTGGAAATCATCAGGATTGAGGAGTGTCATCATCAGCAGATTTAGAAGATCAATCTGTCACTGAAGACAGCGGCGCTGAATCTCCTGCTGTACATAACATGCCTGTCTCAGGATATATTTGGATTTGCGTGTATATTTGTGACAGCGCTCCTTCAGTTCAGTTCATCCAGCACTGCTGTGATGAGCTTCAGTGTTTACCAGTAGCTACCCATTAACTGCTTCTCATGACATATCAGCATTTTATGAAAAACTTTAAAGCATGGCATTGGCTTCGGAATAGATGGACAAACTCACAACTTCAGTTTCTGCACGAATTGGTGATAAAATATTATTTAACAGGACATTTTGCCTGAGAATATAAGGCCATCTGTAGCTCAACAGAAGTTGAGGACAACGATCCAAAGCACAGGAGTGAATCAACAACACAATGGCATTGGAAGAAAATATACGCCTTCTGGAGTAGCTTGACCTTATCCTGAGATGCTTTGGCATTAGAGATTCACAACAGACAGAATGAACTGAACTGAAACAGTTTTCTTAAGATGAATTAAAAACTATCCATGGGTTCACATGCTTTTTCCACCCTGCACTGGGAATCTTTACACAGCGTTCGAAGTCTGTTTTGTGTGTCTCTTGTTTTAATGGGCTATGTCTATACGTTTTGTCTATTGTGATTTAATTCATTATAAGATCAAATTTGATGACAACTTTATGCAGAAATCATTTGAGCCAATGTTAAGTATTTAACCACTTGTGCATCTTTTTGCTGCCAGTCTGATCTTCTACTGTTATAGTATTGACTTGATTGATTACACAGTGCACCTGTGAAGAGATTCATAAATAATTCACAAATCAGCTGATCATCGCAGTCTCCATTCTACACACCACATTTGTGCACTACCGTACTTTCTCATGTTTTGAGCTCATTGCTAATCATTTTCTATGTTTAACTGATGAAAAAATTACGAAAATGGATGTTATGAGCTCTTTTTAAAAACATTTTTTGGTTGCACTTTATTTTACAGTAAACGTACTTATAGTGTACTTACATTGTATTTATCTAAGATAGTTCTGGGTACACAAGGTAACTACATGGGGTAGTGTTAGGTTTAGGGGTAGGTTCAGGGTTAGTAACTAGTTATTACATAGTTACTGTAATTACTATAATAAGTACATAGTATGTACATGAGGAACAGGACTGTAAAATAAAGTGCTACCCATTTTTCTATGTTTATTTGATGTTCATTTTATATGATAAGCTTTTATTGTTTATATTGCATGGTGCAATATATATATTTTATAAATATAGGATTTTAAGTTACTGTCACTAGTAATAGGTCCCCTTCAAATTGTAGTTGTAGTTTTAAAGTTCATGTTAAATTCATATTTGGTCACGCTATAATGCTTCAGAAATGCCACTTTTCTCTTGATGCCATAAAAAGCAGATCCACTCAGGTTAATCCACCTCAGGAACAAAGTCACTGCAGGACATTTAGGGCATATGATTCGGGATGCACTCCTGTCAAGTCCCCAGCTGATGTTGCTCATCCTCAATGACAGAACAGACTTTAAGATGCATAGTCCTGCTGTCTTAGGTAGAGATGAGGCTATAAATAGAATCACACTGGCACACACACACACACACACACTGCTTTCTGCCTCTTTCTCAGACAGCACACAAGTATTTCTTCTTCTCATAAACACAGGCAACCCTTCTGAATATCGTTTTGCTTCAGTTGCTGTGGACCGAGCGTTGTGCTTATAAAGGCTGCTGATGCTTTACCTCTAGCTCACACGACTGGGACCCCACAGACACAAAGCAAAGTCAATAATTTAATAAGCCCACCAAAATCCATTATAATGCATACATAATGGATCACAGCTTAGTGGCAAATCCCCCTCAACACAAGACAACAACTGGACTTTGCAAACCCAGTCCAGTCTATGCAATATTCCATCACACTGTATAGATGACCGACTGCATTAAAGGATCAAATCTGCTGAGCACAATGCAATGAACAGAATGTAAGGTCTTTTAATGTGACATAACATCTTAAAAACATGGCACTCATGGCATGAGATGCTGAATAGACAGCGAGACGTCAGGCCAGCATGTTTACGAAGTAAAATAATAACAATAATAATAATAATAATAATAATAATAATAATAAACTGCAAATGGATTGAGAACACGTTCTGTGTGAGTAGCACTGAACATACCAAAATTGACTACTGTATTTTCTAATGCTTTGAGCTGTTTTCAAATAAAATTTTCAGTACATATGATGTTAATGTTACACGATAAAGTTGCATTTTTTATATTTCATGAAAGGAAAACTACAAAAGTTATTTTATGAAAGTTATTATGTTTTAAAAATAACTTTTTGTAAGTAACGGCTTTTTGAATTTGTAAAGTTTGAAATTAAATTATTTTACAATCTTTCTAACTTTTAATTATTACAATTGATATAATTACAAACCAACATTTAGCCACAAACAAGCTAGTCCAAGATTAATTGATCTTAAATTACAAGCAAAAGTGTTGTCAAAAGTACTGTACTTGAGCACTGCAGCCAATCACAGACATGCTTGCTGAGCTTGTGAACACAAGGGCCAATCAGAGGATTTAATGTTAGTCAGAATCTGCTCAATTCGGTTGAGCAGTTTGTTCGTGAATCACAGTATTAACACAATGTAAATAAGAGATACATCATCAAATTGTTACAAATTACATGAGAAAAATTGTTGTTTGTAACATAATCTATTGAATTAAACATATTAGGTAATGCATTCGACTACTTTTGGATTTCTTTTAGATTTCTTTTGACCTAAAAGTTATTCCATTCTTTGCCGTCAGCATCATGAGGTCAGTTTCTGTTTATTACTTTCCTTGCTTTCTGTATATAACTGTGGCGAGTGGGGCGGGGCCGAGAGGCGTGGGAACGAGGAGTGAGGCCAGGTGTAGTGATTGAAGATGAGCTACACCTGCGCCCCACCGCCGGTATCGAGTCCCACGCAGGAGATGGAAGGATATAAAACTGGAGCGACGACCGTGAAGGACGAGAGAGGACCAGGCCTGGGAAATTATTTTATGTTTTGGTTTTTATTTGCACGCACCAGTCGTCCGCGAGGGGCTGGTGCGCTGTTTTGTATTTATTTTTGAATATTAAAGTATTTTGATTGTGCGCCAGTTCCCGCCTCCTTCTTCCGGATGAATATGGAGCTTATATCGTTACAATAACCTATTCATAATTTGAATAAAAGCTTTATTTTTCATGCAGCTAAGTACACAGCAAAGTTTCAAGAGTACAACCGTAATAAAAAAAAAGTGACTGCATACTAGTGCTAATAGCATACAGACTGAACTTTTCAAATAGTTACATTTAAAAATATAGATATTTTGTAAAATGTTTAAATTCACTACATTATTATTTAGATATACATTAGCACTTGGTTATTCAATATAAATCATTTTGTCATTAAACATTCCCAACTACTACTACTGTATATTGTGGTGCATACTGTTACAAGAATGTAAAATTACTAATATTTTGGTCATATTGTCTACAGAGATGGAGAACAAGTCTCATTACACTCTAGACTGAGAAAGAGCACACAGCTTCTGAACATTAAGTGTTTCACGTATGTAAGGTTTAAATGGCATGTTTCAAAGGAATACCATGTTTTATCAGCAGAACAAATGTTTGCACCATGCTTGCTTCCAGATTTGTTTGGGTTTTTCACACCACTTCATGTAGTTCAGCACTTGTGCAATGACATAATGCATAATCCCACGCAGTGATGTGATTTAGTGCAAGAGTGCGCCTTCCAGAAACATCCAAGCCAACCCAAACTCTCACTGGCACTCGGGCAGAACAGCTCGGATGAGATAATTAGCTCTCGCAGAGCAACTTCCAGCACAGATTACTACAGAGTCCAGTCAAGGATGTGCTAAATCCCCCATTTAATTCATCTAAAATACAAACAAAGATAATTAACCAATCTGGAGGGAAAGTGAAACTTCACGGTGGAAAGAAATGAAGCATGAAAGCAATCCCACTTGAGCAAACAAAAATATCAATGTGCTCCGTCCAATTAATTGGAAAGAAGAATTGATGCTGATAAAATGAAAAGTTCTACATCAGGGACATTGTAAAGTTAGAAAGCTTTACACATGCAGGTGTGCTTTAATAAGGTCACAGACAGCTGGGAAATGCATTGTTAAATACAAATGCTGCACAGAACAAAATACTACATTTTTTATATGCTCACAATATATACAGGTCTTTTCATATCTGTGATTTAAAGGACAAATAAATGCCAAGTCACTTGCATTTCAAAATATGACCTATTACATAGGCTAAATATACCCTTTTTGTGTGGGTCTTTTTTTTTTTTTTTTTTTTTTGGCTGAATTTGGTTTTAAATGAAATTTTTGTTTACTTATCTAATTTAAATGGGGGGGGGGGCAGAAACAACCGTTTTGAGTGTTCTTGTGATGCTTAGACTCTCAGTCGGTCGTTGTGTGTTAGTGATGTTGACTGAACACTCACCTCCATAGTTGTCAAGTTACAGCGGTGGGTTCCTGCAAACCAGCCGCTGCTGGAGCACTGGTCAATGTCCACATCCTGCAGATCAACATCCACACGTACGACTCCTCTACACCACCACAGAAGACAGAGAGAGAGAGAGAGTTTCGTGTAAATGGAAATGTGAGTTTTCTATTGCACATTGAAGTGCTTGCAAAAACCAAAGAATAGAATCAACATTTTTAGCACCTAAACTCTGGAACAATCTACCTAGCGTTGTTTGGGAGGCAGACAGTTTAAATCTAGATTAAAGACCCATCTCTTTAACCTGGCATACACATACTCACTTCATCATAAGAAGAATGGCATCTACGCTAATATTAGTCTGTTTTATTATTATTCTGAGGTCAGCGTAGTCATCCAGATCAAGATCAGATGGGGGTTTTAGCACCTAGAGAGGACGTCTACAGCCCTGAAGACCATGACAACTAGATGAGTCCTAGAGACACTTTTTGCCAAGTTCGATGTGTTCCTAGGTCAACATATTTTGTTGACCCTGGAACAACATTTTACTCCAAAAATATATTCTTAACCATATCCCTACACCTAAACCTAACGTTAACCATGAGTAATCCCTAAAATCAGAGGAAATGATAGATGAATGACACTGATGTACAAGCACCAAACACTGATTTTAAGCGTAAACTTCACAAAATCTAAAAACTGGTTCTTCAAATCTGATTGGTTAATCACAATGTTGTTCCAGGGTCAACAACGATGTTGTCCCAGGAACATGTCTCACTTGGTAAAATCAGGTTAGGCAGTTCTAGAGACAGATCTCCTGTGAAGTAGAGCTTAGATCGAGCCAAACAAATCAAGCCCGACCCTACCCGAGCCCGAGCACGTTGTGTCCTAGCCCAGCCCGGTCTGACACGTTCACCTTAATTATGAGCCGAGCCCGATTTAAACCCGACCATTTTTAATATGTGGGCCGTTATAACCAAGGGTGGCTCCAGATTTTATTTTTATTTTTTACCGCAGGTGCTGCTGTGCTAGATCATTTAAGCTACGGGGGAGCTGCACAGTTATATTATATATGTGAAGACCATATGGGTGCCGCATTTAATGCACGAGACAAAGCCAACACATATGTTGTCTCTCCCCACGACTAGTTTAAAATGTTTCCATACCTCCGATTTTCCTCCAAACTTGCTCAAAGATAATTCTCCTGTTTTAATTTTTTTCTTTGCTTCTTCAAGCTCCATGTTGCACTTAATCTACTGAACAGTACAGCATGCACAGCAGGTGTGATGCGTCACACATGCGAGACTGCGAGTGTATGACACATGACGTGCTTTATCAAGGGCCCGACCCGACCCGGCCCGAGGACGAGGACGAGGACGAGGACGAGAATCTAAGCTCTACTGTGAAGACCTCGTCAGCCTTCGGATCAAGACCACGAGTCCTCTGCTCAATCTGACCTGAGTTGCAGCCTTGAATTAAAGCACACTATATTGGTTTCATCTGGACGGAAGGGTACTGACCCGCTGACTGAGCCTGGTTTCTCCCAAGGTTTTTATTTTTTCAATTTTTTTATTTTTAATCTGTCACTGATGGAGTTTAAATCACCTTTGGCTTGTTTAGTTGGGGACATAATTTCTGGCAACACTGTTAACTTGACTGCACAGACACTATTGGAAGAGAACTGAACTGAGCTGATAAACTGTTTACTATTGTCCTCTTGCATTAACAGCACACATTTTTCCTGTTTAACACTGTAAAGCTGCTTTGACACAATCTATATTGTATAAAGCGCTGCATATTTTTTTTTTACTAAAGCTACTATTCTTACTATTAATCTAATCTAAAAGCCTAAAATACATGGCATGCCTCAAGTATATTTGTAAAAGCTAATATAATACCAATATTTGCATTATTTCATGTTAAACTAATATATTTTTATGTCACTTTGAACTTGTAACAGACAAAATTTGCCATGTCTTTGTAATATTTACTAAATTTACAGAAAATTTTCAAAGTAATATTTCAAATTTAACATTTTCAAAGCAAATCCTACATATTTTGTGTGTGTCTGTGTACCATAAATAAATTATCTTAATCATAATAAATATCTTAATTTAATACAAATTGCATTAGCTTTTTACCACACAGAGGAACGGAGCTGAAGTGACAAATATGGTTTGAAATCAAAATAAACATTTCATAGAACAATTACTGCATAATTACAATTGCAGGATACAGTGAATGTTTTTTTTTTTTTTACAGTTTATGCTACATTTTCTTTCTTTTTTCAGATATCCTTAAGAATGTGCTTTATTTGAGAGCATATACTGTACATTAACTGATAATGTTTATTGTTTATTGTTTATTGTTAATTTGGATCCCCATTAGCTTCCACAAAGTGGTTGCTAATCTTCCTGGGGTCCACAGAGTTGCACAATACAAAAAAATCATTCAAACAAATAAAATAATAACAAAAATACAATTGCTAATCCAGTCACATCACAAAACTATACCCAAACATATTAATAGTAGCAGCACAAGCAGAAGTACGTCTATACCTTTAACAACATGTTTACACAATTTCTTTTAAACACATGTGTTGAATTACTTTTACGTATATTTATAGGAACAACAATGTAATCCGATTACCTCAACAAATTACATCTGAAGTCATATTTATGGGTAAGATTAAGTATAAATAGGTGTATGACATAATTGTAGGTTGCCACTTTTTGAACCTAAATATTTGGTTTTGTTTTCAATCTCTATTAACCGAGACCTGGTGTCCTCTAGGACAAATCATATTTTTTAATCATATTTAATGTAAAAAAGAAAACTTTTTTTTCTATGTTCTCAGGAGGATTCATTCCTCAGAAAAGCAATGCAGAATGGTCAACATGTATACAAAACAAACCTTCATGCATCCAATCATTTCTGCAGTTTTACTTCTAATAATGAGCTGAGTGCTGTACTTTGCCATGTCTTTTCAATTGTTCTTCTTCAGAGAATGAGAAAGCCCTCATAAGACTGAACACAGAGTCTAACAAGAAAAGTGTTTTATAACCTATGCATGGCCATATTCAGTCTGATTTGTAAATGCTGCTGTATAATTATTTAATAATTAAATTATTGTATAATGTAAGTTCTCGTAAGAGTTCTTGCTTTCCAACTCGGAGGGGAAAGCTTGTCCTCCGGTTCATTATGTGAAAATGAAAGCCATTGGCTGTTACTCCAGATAGAGGTCCATTAGAGGGGCTTATCTTTCACTGTCCCATAAGGGATGTTATCTGAGACCCGCGGACCATGCTGTTTCATATAGACTCCATGTTCTCTCACAATCTTTGCTGCTCTTTTATATCACACAGATGATGGTGTCTGTTATAAAGGCACAGTGTAACATAAAACTAACTATGTTCCTGTTGAAGTTAATGAAGAACCAAATCAGTCTCCACCATCTAATTCAACTAACCCTAGAATCAATCCATTGCTGTAAATGAACCTCTCCTTTCCGTTTCCTGCCTGACAACAACAGCACGAGGGAACAGAGCTGAAGAGTCTGTGGCGTGAAAGGAAAGGAAAGGAAGCACCACATTTCTGTTGCTCAAACAGTATTGCATGGTATGGAAGCTTGTTTCCACCAGGTAGTTGCAACTTTTTATCTCAAAATTATGAGATATAAAATTGCAAGTGCGTGCTATAAAGTCAGAATTAATCCACCAGCTCTTTAGTCACAGTAATATTTCTACTAATTCTTCTTGTTATCCATGAATTTTCAAATGTACTGTTTTACAAGAAAGGCTGAAAAATAGTACTTTATTTATTTATTTATTCAGATGTCAATTGAAGTTATTTATTTGCAGTCCTTAATAGAAAAATAAGTTTCAATGGTTGGATGTTATACTCAATTAATTTCTGACTTCTGATAGAAGTTGAATGTTGTGCCGGCTTAAAGATGATTATTTATTGGATATTAAAACACAAATTCAGTTTCAGTTTGATATTTGCTTGATAAATAACACATTTTTGACAGATTCCTAAAATATTTTTGTGTTTTCTCATGACAGGTGGTCTTAACACACACACATACACAAACACACACACACACACAGTCATCAAGTTAGATATACTTCTTTTCAGGGATGCTCTAAATGTCATAAGTCTAATAAATGCAGTTCTTTTGAAATCATTAAAATTATTTGTTGATTAAATTTATGAAGCCTTAGTGAGAGTCTTAAAAAATCTGAACAAACCTACAGATTTCAAACTTTTATATAAATATTATTATTCATTTTTTTGGTGTAATTGTGAACAATATATGTGCTTGCTCTTCTGAAACATTGACAACAGTTTCACGCTGCTGGCTTTAATTAAAGTTTTCATTCCTATGAACGGATGCATCATGGTTCTGTTGCTTTTACTCAAAAAATCCATTTTATCAGAAGACAGAGAGTTCCCTTTTTTGATTTCCTTTTTTGAGTCTGGATCCGCTGGGACTGTTATTTGCATGCGCCCCCAAATTATTCCTCTCTGCTCATTTCTTTTTCGACTCCAGCAAAGGCCCAAAGGCAAAAGTCATCTGTCTGCTGAGATGTGAAACAAACACCTGCAGACAGCTGGAGCTGCCAGGGCTCTCTCTTATCTTTAGGCAGAGAAAATGGAGCATGAGCGTGACGGAGAGAGAGAAGGAGAGAGTCACAGAAAAATGAGACACCGCGAAATGGTAGAATTATCTGCTCAGCACACTCCTCTTTCAAGTCGAGGGATGTTAACAATGTTTACAATCCTGTTCTCAAACTCTATTACAATGTATTGATGACCAAAAGTATAAATAACTTACATAAGGATAAAAATAACATACGGCAAGAAAAATGAGAACAGCAATCATAGGGTTTCACACTAAGACAGCATGACAAACCAATATCTACTGTGACATGATGCATCCTGCAAGCAACAAAGCTCCAAATAAGAGCACTTTGCTTGCAATTTACAAAACTATGTCACATTTCACTGACAATAATAACAATTTATAACATATAACAATGCATTTCCAGACAAATGTGTTCAACAGCCCCAATTAGCTTTATTTCTTTATTTCAGAGGCTTGAAAATCCTGAATGTTGAGGGATTGGAAATCCTCCCAGATTGTTCAGTCATTAAAACTTTGTACTTGATCTCATTAATCTGGAGGTTCGTGAGCTCAATCAGTGAGGCCCATGACTTGTCATAAACAGAAATAAAAAAAAACCTTTGCTAATTGAAAGAAAACAGGTTGACAAAAAGATTGAATAAAAAATATTTGGTGATAATATAGCATAATAAGAAATTATTTTTGACCAGGAACCCCAAATTAGGTAATGCATTTTTAGTCCCGCATAAAACTTAAAGTTGTTTAAAAATGCATCATTTACTCAACCTCATGTTGTTCTAAGCCATTGAGACTTCTGCAACACAAATAAATATACTGAATTCATGCATCATGTCTTACTGTTTGAAAAAACATGAAACTGAATTTTTGGTGTGAACTTTTAAAGCTTACATATAAGAGATTTAACAGGTTTTGTCAAGCAGCTGCATGCATGTTCAGCTGAATGTTTTGTTCCAGGAGGGTCAGCACACTTTTTCCAAGGAGACAAAAATATAGTTTGAGAAGGCGTTGTTGTTGTTTTTTCTTTCAGTTTGATGGACAGCAATGAACCCCTCATGTCTGGCGCTAAACTGAAATATCCACCACTGATGCATGCCAATTCATGCAACAGACCAATAATAAAACAGTGCTAACTGTATAAGGCTAAGTATGCTATAAAGACCTTCTGTAAAACACTTTAAGGCAGATTCGTTTGCTTCATTGGCTTTGTAAGTGATGTAATGCGTTTCTAAATAATAAAACAAAGGGAATGAAACTGCACACTGTATTCATTTACTTACTTTTATGTTGGTTCAACAATGTACACTTATCATTAATGATGTCATGAAAGTAGTGATGTAATAATTTTACTGATTTCAGATTATTGCTGTAAATAACGAAAATGGCATGTAATGAATTCTTTGCTATTTTAGTTCTACGTTGTTCTGCTTTATTTTCAGATGTCCTCTGGGATTCAACACTCTTAAAAATAAAGGTTCTTTATTGGCATTGATGGTTCCATGAGAACCCTTTAACATCCAATGAACTTTTCCATTCAACAAAAATGTATTTGTGGTGCAAAAATGTCAGATTAAGAAAAAAATATGTTGAGAACTGTTTACTGTAACCAAAAATTGGTTACTGTAACCAAAAACTTCAAAAACATAAACATAATGTATAAACATACATTTATGAATAAATATATAATACTGTATGTTAACTTGCTTTTTTCCCTCAAGAGGATGATTTAACAAGAATCCATGCATCCAAACACAGGTCGGGAGCTGTAGTTGCAGACAACTTTGCTATGCTTTTTGTGAATTTTTAATTCTTTTTAATTCTTTGATGAAGTTTTCCTTAAAGGCTGCCCTCTGAACAGAATCTCCAGTCTCATGAGGTGATATGTTATATGCTTTGCTAACATCGGTTTACCACACCACCATTCAAATGGATCATTTTGATTTCATTGCATAGATCACATCTGGAAGAAAACCATTACAGCTGCAATAATGCAGAGTTCTGGAAAATTCCCAAAATTCTAAATGTGTTCAAGTAACCAGTGCAGCCAGCAGCTTTTCTCATTTATTTATGGCTTGATTGATTTTAAAAAAAATACCCAGAGATACTAGGGATCTCTGGGTGATACCTAGCAATTTAGCACATTAACATTCACATTACTGTGCTGACAGAAAACCAGCATTCTGTCTGTGCATACACTGAGTCCTAACAAGTGTTCAAGAGTCTTTATCTCCAATAAAAATATATTTATGGCATTGCATTCGGTGACAAAATATCAGGCAAGTGGCATCTGCAAGCAAATGCTGCCAAGCCATCTTGGCAGTGACTTTTAACCAACTGGTATCACAGCTTCCTCTGAATGCATGAAGTGAGTTTCCGTCATGAGTCCAAGCAGATAACCACAGTTCAACTATGAGTGTCTAAATATGTATTGCATTAATTTTAAACAATATATATGATTCCAACATTAAAGACCTCGTGAAATGTTCTACTTAAAAAGTGTGCTTGTCCTGACCTTTTTGAAGTGCATCCAACTTGACATGTTATCTGATGACATAGACATTTAAATACTTTTAATCAGATTGGTTAGTTATAACCATAACTCAGTACACTACACTGTACACTGACAGTAAACGTCCAGATTATTTCATAACCTCATATATTAGAATAAGTTTGGACAATTCTTGCCTCAATATTCAACGATATATTCATACCATCATCATATTTTTGCTATTTTTAAACAATTGAATCACACTAGAAGGATACATTTAGACAAGAGTCAATTAAATAATGAACTGATTTTAAATAAAACAAAAGTATTTAGATGCTAGGTTGGACATGTTTTAAATCTTATGAATGCATACAATTCATTCATTTCAATATTTGATGCATTTCTTTTATAAATTGCTTTATGTTTCATTATTGTTTCTCTGATTAAATATAGCTGCTTTTAGAAAAGACTCATTAATGTTGTGACAACTTACCCCACATAACAGGTCCGCACGTGTTCAGTGAACTCCAGGAGCCATTTTAATCTCATGGAAATGTTTATAGGTTTTTGTAGCCAAATCTTTAAGAAGTATACCAACAGAAACTGACTTTTACAAATAATTCTTAGAAATGTGAATTGGAGTATGAGTAAGTGACAACCTGCCCCGTTCAATCCTATGACCTCGCATTAAACATATAAGCTACTGTCGTGAGTACCAATACATAACTGTGTGTTAGCAGCAGGGACAGTGCATATAAAACACACTGTATGTGTTGAAACTAAAACCTGCTTGTCTTACATCAACATGAATTCGGAGTTTGTGGGACACAAAATCTAACTCGTTGTTCAGTCTGTTGATGTTGATGTGACTTCTACTGAAGTTTATAACGAGTGTCTTACCTAAACTCCGGCGCAGTGTGATTCTTCAGACCATAGAAACCCGCGGAGAGCGTCAGCAGCCAGTGGGGCACAAACCTGCCGTGCTCGCACTCGAGAAAGGGCGCAGACCACTTGACACGACTCCTGTCCTGCGCTGCTGGAAACCCTCGACTGTTGGCCAGCCTCTGGGGTCTCTTTCGGTCCCGAAACTCGTTGTACCAGTCAGACTCGGGCGTCCTGTGTTTAAGGCGATGGCGCGCGGTGTTGGACAGATCTTGGAGCACTATGCGCTCCTCGCCTCTGGTCGCCTGAAGGAACACCTGCGGACCGGGCGCCTCGGGAGACTCCGTGTGAAATGTGAGCACCGCCCGGTGGATTTTAGGATTCCCTTCCAACATACTCGTCACGAGCGCGTGGTACCACTGGACATCCCTCCTCGGATGCTGCTCCCTGGAGCTGTTGGACTGCAGGAGCGTGTTTAGGATGTTGGTGGCGTGCGTCATGGTGTCGAGGACGCCGTGGAGGGAGGAGTGCGAGGCGGCGTGAGCTCCACCGCGGAGACTGCTCAGCTCGTACCGCCGAGAGCAGCTGACATGCTCCAGGGTGGACGAGTCCCCCGTGTGCAGGAAAGCGGTGACCACCCGAGGCAGATCCTCCTCGAGCTTATGCGCCACGGCCGTCCGCTCGGTGCTGGAGACGGTCGGCTGCTGGTGCATCGTCTCCCCGGTGCTGTAAACCGGGTATTTAGCCTTGATTTCGGGATCCTTGTCATTTTCAGACCATTCCACGTAGCCGTAATTCGATCCCTTCGCAATTCCAATTAGCAGAAGAAGGTGGAGCAGGAACGCATCCATGCCTCGACGCCAGCGAGGAGCGTGAACATTCTCCATCGACATTCACTTCATGAGTGCGTCCATTCCTCAGCTCAACGTAAACAGACGTGCGTTCTCAAAACTTACTCAACTCTAATGGTTCATTCGGAATAATAACTCACACACCGACCACAACACCCACATCTGTGGATCTGACGCGATCTTTGAGAAGAGACTGTGGCGAATATCTAGCGCATCGTTTCTGCGGTGGTTCCTGTGGCGCTCGCTGCTCTCATCAGTAACGAATGCTGCTCGGAGTCGGAGCTGGCGGGGGGCTGATTGTTTCCAAAAGCATCTTTCCCTCGTTACTGTACTGGAGACTCGTGAATGGCCATCGCTGCTGTCAGTCTTGTGCACTTGGGTGGAGTGAAGAGACACAAGGGATGCTGGTACGGCATGAGCTCATGGGCATATGAAGCAATCCTTGTCCATTCTTCTCCTCCATAATCTCGTAATATTAAAAATTCATTACATTTTTACATTAAAAGGGAAACATTAAACCTGCACTGTAAAAAATATCAGAAAATGGACAGCAAAAACGTGTTAATTATTAATAGTTTCTTTACAGTTTATAATAGAAATGTACATGGTATCATGTAGTTTTTCTAAATTATTATAATTGCTTTAAGCCCTTATTGTGTTTTTGTATTCACTGCCATTGCTGCTGATGGTCATCAATATGCTGGATGAGCAGAAAAAGTCATGTGGTTATAACAGGATACATTTACAGTACAATATTAAAATAAAAAGTACAAACGGCCTTATATGAGCCTTATTATTTATTCTCTATTTTTCTTATCTGTTATGTGCATTAAGATGTTTATGTGGCATTTTATGTTGTCTGCTGCATAGCGCTTTATACAAACACAGATTATTCCAAAGCAGCTTCACAAGAAAAAAATAACAATGTTAATGTCTTATATATTCATCAGTTATTAAACAAATTCAATTTTAGCTGCAAGGCACATCACATAAGTGTCATTGTTCAGCTCAGTTCTCAAATCATTGCTCCATCCATGATATTGTCATCTTGTCTGAATCAGGAGAGAAATATGCACATTTCAATCACTGTTTACAAGCGAAGGCGTTCTAAAAACAGCTCTAAACAAACAATTCAGTGGTTTTGATGTAGACTCGAGTGCTGTGATGCTTTTATCAGCTGTTTGGACTCTGATTCTGACGGCACCCATTCACTGCAGAGGATCCATTGGTGAGCAAGTGATGCAATGCTACATTTCTCCAAACCTGATCTGGATTTCCTTATGGGCCATCAAAAGACATCCCTACAAGGACAGTAAAACCTGAAATCATTTATTGCCAGGAGCAGTAAGTGATCCCCTTGAGGAAAACAGCTTATTAGACACTAAACAATCTCTTCATAGAAAATATCACTGGCTCAGAATAAAAGAAACAGAAGTCATATATTATTAATGCGAATCTAGTACATGCTTAGTACTGCAGTTTTGTTTTTCAGCACATTATGACACTTATTTGAGACTGGCATTTCACCAACACCAAAAAAATGGAAAGGGAATATAACTTAACAAATTACACTTTAATGTTTTGTATACATCTTAAATAAACCGAAATTTACTTTGTTGTTTAAATTTACTTTATTTAGGAACATAAAACCTCATTGAAACCAAACATTTGAGAAACTAACCTCGGAGGTGTTGTTGAGGGGGAAAAAATGTCTAAATCAGTTTATTGCTACTAAATATTTGAATGTTAAAGTTGCTTTGCAATGGTTTTTATCGTAAAAAGCGCTATACAAATAAACTTGAATTGCAAACCAAAACAGAAACACAACAATCTACATTACCACAAACAGGATAAACATCAAACATGCATTATTTACAATTGGATTAATTTAGGAAATAACTTCAGCTACACGTGTAATAAACAAGTGCCGGGGATTGAACCCAAACTTTCTCACTTGCACCCACATACCGATGCGCCAAGCCCCGCCAGCGGTGACACCCATTGTGTGCGCGCCCGATGACGTCATGGCGAGTGTCGTCATCAGCAGCACTACCGAAGTGGACGCGAGAAGAGTTCGATTCATTCAACGAGCTGAAAGAATCCAACATGGCAGGACGGGAGCGCAAACAAACGGACACGGATAAAGGGATTGTGGTTTGTGCGCTTGCAAATAAATTAAAAGCATCGCAGATGAAGTTAGTGTGAAACCAAAGCTGGAGGATTGTGCTTCATTGTAAACTTTGTCCACACTGTAAAAGTAGCCAACACGGAGTTGCAACTTTGCAACACGTGAAGAAAAAAAAAATGCATGTATGTTTCATCTCAGCTGTGCTTTGCAGATCCCGGATGACTGGCCCGGTTACCCGCTCGCCCTGTTCACCTCACCCGAGCATTACTGCGACGACCTGGACTGCGTCTACATCCCACACGGAGTCATCATGGACAGGTACTGCGAATGAAATGAAAGAGTCATCTAACCTCCTTCTGGTGACGACCACCGACCACCGTGCACACCGATCAAACCATTCTGCTAGTGCTGTCTTAAGTCAGATTTTAGATCTCAGACTTTTGGACCCCACTGCATATGAACAAATGAAAGTGAATATTTTAATATTTTCATTGAATTCGAGTTTATTTGTATGTTGCTTTTCAAAATACAAATCATTGCAGAGCAGCTTTACAGAAAATGTCTATGATATATTTAGATAGCTTATCAGTGCTGCCTGTCAGTTTATGTACATAAGACAGAAATGTAGTAAAAATCAATTAAAGACATAATCAAACAGATGATGAGCACTATTATCAGTATTTATTATACTTTACAATATATATTAATATAAACCAACTTTATTTTGTGCTGTATGTTCATATTATATTTTTGTAAACATTTCAGCAATGCATTTGAATTTGTAAGGATTGTCCTTTTTATTTTAAATATTTAGAACTAAAGTGATTTACAGCATAGTGCCTGATTTATACTGAAATCAATGTTTCGTAATGGATCTTGTCAAGTAGTTTGGAGGTTAACGTCTTTTTATTTTTATGCAAGCAAAATTTTTCTTAAAATTGTGTAAGAAATTGATTATGTGAGCGATGCAATTAGTTGCCTTTCATTCTGAAAGGTAAATCAGAATTAATTTGCATGTGGATTCCTTTTTGTAATTACACCACAATTATTGCTGACTTTGGATAAGTGTTTGTTTGTTAACTTGTCATTTTTAGTCGATTGCACACACTTTATCATGAGGATTTTTTTCCCATTGTAATCTTTATTTGTGCCAGCAGGTTCTGTTGGATCTGGACAGCATATAATGTCTTTGTTCTGGACAGTTAGATGAAATCTCTACAACTTTACCATAAGGTTCCCTTAGTTAATGTATTAACTAACGTGAACAAACAATATTTTTGTTACAATATTGATTAATGTTATTTAAATGAAAATACAGTCGCTCATTGTTAGTTCATGTTAATTCACAGTGCATTGACTAATGTTAACAAGTACATCTTTTGATTTTAATAAATGTTGAAATTAACGTTAACTAAGATGAATAAATGCTGTAGAAGTATTCTTCATGTTAGCTTTAGTAGTTAACTAATGAACCTTATTGTAAAGTGTTACCAAAATCCCACAGAAAAAGAGTTTATTATCTTAATAATCATAATGGCACCTGTGTGTTCTAAAATAATATTTTTGTCATTTTTTGATGGAAAATTCCTATTAGTATCAGGCATGGTTCAAATAAGGACTATATGAGCAGTAATGACAACGAAGCATGTAGATTTTTTTTTTTTTCTTTTTGAACAATTCCATATGATAAATGAACTCTTAGACTGTGTTGTGCTGTCATTGTTTTTTTTTTCCAGGACAGAGAGACTGGCCAGAAACATCATGGATGATCTTGGCGATCATGACATCGTGGTGCTGTGTGTGCTGAAGGGAGGTTATCAGTTCTGCGCTGACCTGGTGGACTGCATCAAAGTCCTGTGCCGACACTCCAACAAGACCCTTCCCATGAGGGTGGACTTCATCCGGCTCAAGAGCTACCTGGTGAGCACGCCTGGAGTTTAGCGTTTCTGAGACTTTGTCCCATAGATGTCTTTTATCCATTTTCCTCAGAATCAGAATGCAGAGCAAATTGAAACTGATTTTCCTAAAATGCTAAAACAGCATGAAACCGCTTCGATCATGTGATGCATCACAAGTTTCTTTCACACTCGTACACTTTTTTTTTTTTTTTTTTTTTACAAATGCCACTTTGTTTGTGATTTGCTCTGCATTCTTTCATGATCATAACAAGTTTTGGCTTTCCTGCATGTAAATTGCAGCCAGACATGCAACCAAACCTGATTGAGAAATATTTCTGATTATTATCAGTGTTTATAACCAGATGGGCGGCTTTATATTTTTGAGGAAACAATGATGATACAGGTTTTTTAAGTTCCTTTGATTAATAGCAAGTTCAAAAGGAATAATAACTCCCTAAAGTGTCTGCAAAGGCCTAGAGTAAAATAGTAGCCTATATAATATATATACATACTGTATATATAAGTAAAATATATACAAAATCATAGCTAGGAGAAAAAAAGGTAAATTCACTAAGTGGCTTTATGTCAGTTTCAGTGGAGTTGTTCTGATCAATGAACTGCAGCTGCTGTTGTTGTTGTTGTTGTTGTTGTTTGTTGTTGTTGTTGTTGTCTGTATTTCATGGTTTTAGTCACCAGAGGGCGTCGTGACTGTATGTTTGTCATGCTCTGTGTCTCATCTCAGCTTCAGAGTTTGTGAAGTCGGTTGATTTCCATATAATCTAAGTCACTCTGTCTGGAAGCATCCACTTAATAATGTGATGATAATAATAGTTTTGATACAAGCTTGAACTAATATCTGGGCTCATTTGTAGTAGACGGTAAGTCTTCACAGATGTATTGGTTCAAGTTAATATGTACTTAATCTCATTTTTTCCTTTGTATTTTCCCCTTACAATGAAACCGTGAAATATAATACTTGATTTCACTCCAGAATGACCATTCAACTCAAGATCTTCACATAGAAGGAGCCGAGAACCTGTCTGTGCTGAGTGGAAAGGTAAAGACATGAAACCTGGCCATATAATGTCAATATGCAACAAAAATAATAATAATAATAATACTTTTGGACTTTGTGGTGAAATGTGACCTGGACATGTTTTTTGAGATTCTCCTTTTGAATTGCATTTAAATTAACTAGTCATAAATCGTTATTTAGGAGCACTGTGAGAGAATGTCATTTTTCTCTCTTGTGTTCTTGGAACGTTTTTTGAAAGGTAAATGCTTAAAGTTGACTCATCTGTTTCTGTGTAACACACCGTGTTACAGGTCAAAGGTTCGCAAGCAAGACATGCGAAAGACACACACAGGGACACAAACAAATACACACACACCATAGCATTCCATTCATATCATTTCTGTAGACATATCCATCAACTATTTTTATTTGACTTCAACACTATTATCAAGAGACAGTAACGAAGCAAAACAAATAAAAAAAGTCGTTGTGATGACTAATTTAAATATGCATCTCATTTTCTTTTTCTGTATTCTTTCACAAATGTTATCATGCCATTTTAGAAATTTCCCTTCATTAAAACCATTTTATAATAATTATACTGTTTTGTCTATATAATTGCATTAATTTAATTTAATGTTTCCTTAATTCTTAAATTTCTTTATTAACTCTAATTATAATGGATTTGAACCTTCTTCAGTTCCTGGTTAAGTGCGGTGCTTCTGAAAATGTGTGAGAGTCTGTGATGGTAAATTGATTGGTCAGCTGTGTTGCTGGGGTTATGGGATGTCCCAGCAGAGGTCAGGATTGGGATACACACACAGTTCTTCAGTAAAAAACCTTTTGTCTTTTTATCTTCTCCTGAATATGAATTCTCTCGGTTCTTAACTGGGAAATAAAGCAGTTTTTTTCTGTGTGTTTGGTGGTCTACACACAATAATAAATAGATTCTCTACACAATATCTGTGTGGTTTTGTTTTGTTTGTTTTCCTCCTGTCTAGCTCACGGGTAAATATAATGAAAACAGGAAACACTTTACCCCAAAAGAAGTTCTAGTCAATATATTTAAGCACAATTTGTGTTGTTGTTTGACTTATGAGAGTTATTTTAATGTTAGTATATTGTGAATATTGCGATGTTGATCTCTCCTGAGCGTTCAGTGTCTCATCTTTTTTGTGTTTCTTTCCATGTCCTGAAGAACGTCCTGATTGTGGAGGTACGTCTGCTGTCTGTCTGGATAAACTTTAATACTTTTAATATCCTTCCAGATAAACAAATGTCTTTCAGATGCTTTACTCTTCCGCTTACTGCCTCGCTCTCTCAATAAGCTTGAACAGTTCAGTCAATCATGTACCATTTTGTGGCTCGATTTATTCAAGCTGCATTCATTCCACGTCACTTAGAAGCAGGATTATTGTAGTTTTTGCAAACTTTTAATGATGCCATACATTCCCTACATTGAGCTTTGATTTGTTGTTAAATAATAAGTTAGCTTAACACATTTTATTTTTCTTTGTTAACAGTCTGATGCATCTACAAAAGTGCAAATGTAAAATATTAACGTTTCTCTAAAAATAAGGGACTACATTAAGTATATTATATTTGTATGTGTAAAAGTTCTATAATATGTAACCTGGACCACAAAACCATTCATAAGGGTACATTTGAGATTTCATTGAGATTCATCTCTGAATAAATCATCTTTCCATTGATGTATGGTTTGTTAGGATAGGAAAATATTTAGCCGAGATATAACTATTTGAAAATCTGGAATCTGATGTTGCAAAAAAATCTAAAAATTGAGGAAATCATCTTTAAAGTTGTCCAAATTAAGTTCTTAGCAATGCATATTACTAATCAAAATTAAGTTTGGATATATTTACGGTAGGAAATTTACTAAATATTTTCGTGGAACATGATCTTTACTTAATATCCTAATGATTTTTGGCATGAAAGAAAAATCGATAATTTTGACCCATACTGTGTTTTTTGGCTATTCCTACAAATATCCCCCAGAGACAGTGTCACATATAACACTGTACCTATATTCAACAACAATGCATTAAAATCAATCAAAACTGCAGTAAAGGCTCTTACAATGTTACAAAGGATATTTTTCCTAAATAAATGCTACTCTTTTGACCTTTGGATTCATCAAAGAATCCTGGAAAATTGTGACATTAAATATTAAGCAGCACAATTTTTTCAACAATGATAATATAATAGTAAATAACTGTGAAAATATCATTAATTTTTTTCTGTATTTTTGAACAAAATAAATGCAGCATTACAGAGACAAAAGATAATTTTTAATGTTTCAAAAACGTTAAAAAAAAGCTTGCTAAGCCCAAACTTTTGACCTGAATAACACAACATGATACGTTTTGCAATTATATAAATGAATTAAACTTGTTTTTTTCTATGGTTGAAAATATATAACAGTGTTTATTTGGTCTCTCTGGGATGTGATGATTTCACACAATGCCAAGACGACTTGGATCCTGTCATGTGGGCTTCATCTCGGTGTCCTTCTTCCCTCAGGCCATCGTGGACACTGGAAAGACCATGAAGACTCTGCTGGATCACGTCCAAGCCTTCGGCCCTAAGATGATCAAAGTAGCTGGGTGAGTCCAGACTGATAGACCAGTGCCTGTGTGTGTGTGTGTGTGTGGTCTGAGATGTGGAGATTTCTGATAAAGACTTGCACATGTTGAGTGTTATCTGGGCTTTGTTTTGTACCTGTCTCAGTTTGCTGGTGAAGCGGGTGCCCAGTGGGACAGGATATCTGCCAGACTGTAAGTCATGATTACATATACTACGTCCAAATATCTCTCAATAATAATGGAAATATAATATATGGGAACACTTTATTCTGAAGACCAGTTTTCACTATTAAGTTGCTTAATAATTAGTAACATATTGTCTGTTTATTGGTAATTATAAAGCACATATTAATGTCTTATTCTGCATGACCATATTTTAGATCCCTTAACTCTACCCCATACCTAACCTTAAAAACCACCTTACGAATTATAAATAAGCAGGAAATGATCAACTTATTGAGGCAAAAGTTGTAGTTAATAATGAGAATTGGACATTAAAATAAAGAGTGGCCTAATATACGTTTAACCCTACTGTATAATATTTTATACACAGTCGTCTAAATGAAGAATATGATCAAACTGCTTGAAAACCTGTACACAATCTCTTTCTTCTGATTAATAGTTTGGTCTTAGAGCAAGTAAAAGGCATTGTAGTATATGTATGAAGTAAATGTAAGAATATCTTATATACTGTAGACATATTTCAAGATAAACACCTTCAGTTTTTAGAAAAAATATGATCCATCAGGCAGTATCTCAATTGCATTGCATTGCATGTTTTGCATCAATAAAAAGAGATTTGAACATAAATATAAGCTTTTAATTATCTTAATAAGAGAGATATTACTGGGAGACGCAGAGAAACAACTGATATTTATATGCATTTTATGTAAAGGCTATAACATTGGAATTCATCTTAGTTTTTGTCCATAGAAATGTTTGCACCAAATTGCATATTTCTGAATCAAACTCTGTATAAAACTGAGGGGTTTTCCTCTTTGAATATGAGCTCAATATTATCACTATATGATACTACAAGAGCCATAAAAGCCTAGTGTATCAAATATTTAGCAAAAAGTTTTTTTTTTTTTTTTTAATACTGTTACATTAAAATAAAATAGACGATTTTTATTGACTAATATTTCATGGAAGGCTTTAGGGTTAAGAGCTCTCTTGCCTGATTTTTGTTTCTCACAAAATATTAACATTTCCATTTGATTCATGTGTGATATTTGTTCCAGATGTTGGATTTGAGATCCCTAATCGCTTTGTGGTTGGCTATGCCTTGGATTACAACGAATACTTCAGAGATCTCAACGTAAGATCAGCATTGTTAACTGTTGCACTGACTCAAATTGACATCTTGATCGGTTATTTCAGCCTATAAAAGTGTCCTCAAATCCTTCTGTCAAAGAGCATTTTAAAAGCTTGATGTGAGAATATCCCCCGAGGACACAACTGCTGTGAGATCATGCAGAACTTCTCTGTGAAGCGTAGATGATGTTTGCTAGAGCTGCAGTGACGTATATCTGACCCGAGCCTGTAATGTCTAGCCGAAGCGTGACATGACAGACAACATTAGCATTGGGAGAATTAGGGAAGAGCTAGTCACTCGGCAGCTGCACAGTTGTCCATTCGTCTCCATTTGGTGGGCCGCTTGCTAGGGGCAAGTGAGCTGTTGTGAAAAATGACACCCACTTCAGAGAACACCCTGGGCTGTTCAACTCAATTATCCAACAATCTCTCACATGCATAAATCATAGACACGACAGTAGCACCCTTCTGAAGTCTAGTGAGCTGCCTACACAGACATGATGTGTGCAGGCACGGTGCATCCTTGAGCAGAAAAAAGCCAATCAAACCGTCACATTGTGAAGTGTTATTACAGTGTAAAATAATGGTTTATTTGAAACTGTCATTTATTCCTGTGATGCGCAGCTGTCTTCAGTGTCACATGATCCTTCAGAAATCATTCTGATATGATGATTTGCTGCTCAAGAAACATTTTTCTTTTATTATTATCAATGTTGAAAACTGTTGCGCCTAATATTTTTGTGTAGAAAATGTGGTGTATTTTTCAGGATTCTCTGATAAACAAAGTTCAGAAGAACAGCTTTTAATTAAAACAGATTCTTTTGTAGAAATGGAAGTCATTGTTGCCACAAATTAATGCGTCGTCGCTAAATAAAAGTATTCATTTCTTTAACCAAAATGCATGAAATAAAATGGACAAAAATGCATAAAAAATAGGCCCCACATATATCTAAAAACCACATTATAATAAATTTTATATATATATATATATATATATATAGATAGATATATAGATAGATAGATAGATAGATAGATAGATAGATATAGATATGTATGTATGTATATGTTAATTTTGATCAACTTGATCTGTCCTTGCTGAATAAAAAAAAAAAGATAATAATAATTTTACAGTCCCCAAACTTTTTAAAAGATAATTGTAATTAAATCATAAAAATGCAAAAAACATTTAAAATAAAAATGAGCAAAATAACAACTTGGTAAAAAGAGTAATATTTTATTAATATAAATATTATATTTGTTTAACTGCATTTGATTTGACCATCAACTGACAACTTGTGTGTTAAATAATCTAAATATTACTGGGGGGGGGGGGGGGTCTTCGAAATATAAGGGGTTCAGTTAACAAAAAAAGTTTGGAATCTGTGAACTATCATATCAACACTGATAAAGTTCAGTTCTAATTAATTTTTTTAGACCGTTTTACAACGTTTTTTTTTTTTAATATATAATATAGGACATATTATAGGCATGTAAAGATTTCGATGCCCTCAGTTTTTATTTAGTGTATTTTCTGTTGACCTATCCTGTCAGATCCAGTTCAAGTTAACATTTTCAAATAACAATCGTGTGTGACACAGAATTGATGTCTGAAGAAACAAGTGCTCTGAGTCTGAATCAGTCATTTTCGGAGGCTTCTTTCACTCGAGAGATCTGCTTGGAATCTGCTGACATCTTTGTCAATGGATTTCTGTTTTCATCTTTGTACATGACTGCACTTGTGATGTGTTTTGGGTCCTATTGAATGTCTTCCTGTGATCCTTCTCTCGTTCTCACAGCACATCTGTGTGATCAGTGAACGAGGGAAACAGAAATACAAGATCTGAAGAGGATGATCTCACCCGGACATGAGGATCTGAAGATGTGTCTGTGGAGATCTGTGAAGTACCTGGTTACAACTGACTGAATACCACATGTTCCCGGTGCACACAGAAGGAAGCACAAATAGCTCATCGATAACATACTACTGTCTCTCTAATACATATGTGTTAGTATGCTATTTAGTCATTAAAGGGATAGTTGAACAAATGTTTCATTGGTTTGGAAGGGTTATGCATGAGGGCGAGTGAACTGTCCGTTTAAGACTAAGTGTGTCTCATTTTATAAAAGGCTGTCATTACAATGCAAATATGAATCGTCTTCCATTCAATAATGGAGAGCTGTTTACTTCTACTGTTAATTATAAATACTTCACTTTCAGTAATTCACCAGCAGAAGCTATAATATGTGAACTACAGCTTAAGCAATTGTTGGCCAACTTTTGTGGAAGTTTACATTTATGTGGCTGTTTAAACATTTTATAAAATTTCCATGTAACAGCATTAAAAATTTTATGCATGTGTATTTGTCAATTGTGTCATTTTTTTTTATTCCGTATTGAACAATATAGATGAAAGCCTGCTTGTTTGGTTATGGATTATTTGCTGTGGTACGGTTACTTCAGAAGACGACACACACACACACACACACACACACACACAATGGATGAAGTGGAGCAGAGTTTGCCTGGGTTTGTGTTATGTAACTGCGTCTGTTGCTCATTGTTTCTCTGCCCTGCTCGTCTGAATTATGTGTGTGTTTCTGTCAGATATAACGTCCAGTTTCAGGTGTACCTGTGGTGAAAATCATGCACCGCAGGAATGACAGTAATACCAGGTTCATATTTGTCACTTTACACTTTAGAAAACTCTGCTGTTGGCTTGACAAAGCATTAAAAAAGGCCTTGATGTTGAAAGCTTGTATAGACCTTACATGCTTTGACCCGCATAATCAGGTCTTTTTCATGTACAGGTCACCTTGGACTTTTTGTAAAATGATCTATGAAGTTATATTAGTCCCAGAAAACTTTAGTGAAATATATTTCCCCATATTTAACACTCTATCGGAGCTGAATTTTATGAATTCATGAATATGTTTGCCTATTGTCAAACTATTGCAGCATGAAAAATGTATTCTTTAGTTTATGAAAGTAAAATCAATGTTTTGTTCGAAAGCTTTTCAGAAATGTATTTGCTGTTTTTATTATATATATATATATATATATATATATATATATATATATATATATATATATATATATATATATATATATATTACAAATACATATATAGGGTTCATATATGTGTCGTTTTTATTTTTTATTTTAAATGTATATTTTTTATTTTAAATTTAATTTAATTAGATTCCATTTATTCCAATAGGTTAAATACTGGTAATTCTCACATTATATGTCCTTATACATTTCAAACAATTATATATTCATCCGAAATTTTTTATGAATGTTTAGAAAAATATTTATTTTTCAGCAGTTTTTTTGGGTGAGGTTCATGTTTGAATTTTTCAATTTAAGAAAAGGGGGAAATGCAGTAATAGTATGGTAACTCATGGTAAAGTTTTTTTTCACATTCACTTGAGTTGCTGATCAGATACAATTTAGTTTTAGTCTAAAAGAAAATTAAGTTACAATTTGCTGAGTTCGGTGGATGTAGCTTGAAAATGTCAGTCAAAAAAGGATTTGATTGTTTTGAGGAGAGCTTGTACGATAACAGTACTCTGTAATTATGGCAAGCCAACATAAACTCTAAAAATACTGGGTTATTTCAACCCGACTTTGGGTCAAATTTGGACTAACCCAACATTTGTAAGTAAAAATGTAACCCAATGGTTGGGTTAGTCCATATTTGACCCCAAAGTTGGGTTGAAACAACCCAGCATTTTTAGAGTGTAAAGGATTGTAATTTTGATGCTTAAAACAGGCCAGTGATTAGCAAGTGAGCATACAATTGCTGACCAAAATTATAGAAACATGGAATTATATATAAATACCAAGAACCTAATTAAGAATTTGGCCACAATTTGCCTTTAGAGCAGCTTTAATAACCAATAAAGGTTTACAGATCTGTAGAAGGTGATGAGCCAGGAGCACCTTTTGTCTTCTTTGTGGTGTTCATGAAATTGGCTCGTGTGTGTGGGGACAGTTTCATCCTGGTATTTGGGAATGTTATAAGTGTTTGCTCCCTGATGTACGTGATTTGATATTTCTTGGCCATTAAAACCCCTCATTAGACCTAATGACTCCCACAGGACTGCTGTCCCTGTCATTAGGGATTTCCAGCGTGTTTAACAGATAGAAACAAAGTCTGTGAGGTGAAGTTATCCCGATGCATGAAATTAAGTCATTAATTAGTCCTAGCATGATATGTAGCTTGTTCATAGCAGCTACATCTGTACATGTCTTTTGTATGAGTACATTTCACTCACTTTTTCTGTAACAGACTGACACATTTAGCAGTTTTTGGAATAGATGAATCTGTCTTTTTGAACTCCATGTTCATCTAAAAAGCATGTAATTGACAGATCAATTTAATAGCGGACATGTACTGTTCTGCTAATTTCATATCAACTTATTGTGATTCACTTTGCACAATGCGGTTGATAAAATGATTGAAATCAAACCCCCTGAAGGCAATGCACACCAGTTTGCTCTTTACACCACTCATTCTGACCACAGTCTCACACTTCCTCAATGTTTCCAATGCAAACCAGTGTCTACGTGACCAAACAGAGTTACATTATCAGGCAAAACTGTTGTCTGTTACGTGACCATGAGGAACTAGTAATAGCTAAAATAAGCATTAAAGATCAACTCCTACTTTGTGTCCAGTCTCCACCCAAATGAAAGTAGACTGCCTCCATTGGCAAAGTTGGTTTCGAGGATGTGAGTCATGGCGTATTTTATGCCCATGTCATGTTTAGGGCAGTGAGGTTCCTGTTACAGCTCTGTGTAAGTGGTGCATCTCTGTAATGTGTCAGTTCTGGCCTGTAATTAAAGATAGATATTGTATTGTGTATTCATCTGGCTCTCCTGGAGGTTGGAGGATTCTCTTGTCTAGACTGGATACTTCAGGAAATAAAATTGTTTGATTTTGCCTCCTTGAATGTCTGATAGCTATGCAAAGAGACGCACAAGCAAAAGAACAGTGTACTAGGACAAAACAGAACTGTAGGTCAAAAACCAGGTTTACATTGGTAATATATGCTAATGTACAGTATATCATTTATTCTTTTATATCATTTAAAGACTTTACAGAGACACTAAACAATAACTGTTTTTAATTTAATAGTTTTTAAGTATTTAACTCGGCCTTTATTATGGTGTAATTATTAATTATTATACTACTGTCAATTAAGCACTCATTCAATATTTAAATAGTTTTATAATTAATAATAATTGTAATTGTGGATAATTATATATAACATAATTGTAAAAAAAATATACCATTAAACTATGTTTTTATCATTAGTTTATACCAAAATGTAAGTGTTTTCAGTTGAAAACATTGTGGCTTGATTGGCTGTATATAAATATATATTCTGCAAAAAAAATAAAAAATAAATGCTAGATTACATTTTTAAAATAAAATACTATTTTAGTCTCTCTACTTAATTTCATGTTTAATTCAATGTGTTTCTTTGTAATTAATTGCAATTATGTTATATAGTACCATTCAAAAGTGTGCGACGAGTAAGATTTTTCACTATTTTTGTAAATAAATAAATCTATAAATAATGAGGTACTTTTTCCAGGTTCAAAAGGACAGCATTTATTCTAAACTTTTTTTCCCTGAATTAATAATAAAAATAAAAAAATACTGATACTTTTGATCTATTTAATGCATCTTTGCCAAATAAAAGTTTCTTTTTAAATAATTATAATAAGAATAATACATTTATTTATTTAAAAGATGCATCATATCTTACAACTTTTTGTAGGGATTTGTGATTTAACTTTTCTAAGCAGTATCATTTTTTCCTGACTTTCCAGTAAAATAAAATGCATTCAGATGGGCCTCACATATATCTAAGGACCAGATTTAGGCTCTTTTGACCTACGCAGTAAGCAGGACCGGGCCAAGCAGCTGCATAGCAACACATTACAATCTGCTCAGAACATCTTAACAACCACATGGCCGATGGCAATGCCACATGGCAAGCGATCCCAACACACACACTGTAAACATATGGATCCTCATCTACGTGGCTTTCACAAACCAAGAAAGAAAGAAGAAGAAGAAAAAAAAAAGAGTACACAAAAGAAACAAGAATCTGTTGTGCTGGTGTTTTAGTTTTGTTCTCATGATTTGCCAGTTAAATAAAAGTGGGGCATTGATAAAGTGAGTGGACATTCACAAAAGAAAAGAGGCGGCGCCGTCAAGCCTTATTCATACACCTGACATATGACTCCTGCATTTAAACAGCAAGGGCCAGTTTCAGTGTGCTGAGAAAACAAAGCAGCCCTCTCTCTGTTTGCCTGTTTAACCAGAGTTTCCATCACAGGCCGTCTCTGAGGTGAATCTGAAGTGATCTGCTGTGTGTAGCCTGTAAGTGAGGATGAAGAAACCGTAGTAAACAAAGCTGTGACCTTCTACAATATCACAGGGCAGGTTAATCTGAGTATGATTAGTAATCTAAGCTCTGTGGGAGTCATGCACAATGTCTAAAAAAGACCTTCCCAAACACACAATCTTTCTTTTCCGCACTGGTAAAACTGAATTAGAATAGACTCCCTCTAAACAGAGATGGATACGGTTCCTGTTATAACTGGCAGGCGTATTTCCGAGCTGGTCACAAGAAGGACATGCAGCTGATTGACATTCTTCCTGGGATGGCGGCTTCCTCTCTGGAACTCCATTTCAGATCCGACTGCAGAGAGAGAGAGGAATTCCCTGCGCTGGGAAGTATTGTGAAGTCCCTGGTCAGGACGACCTCGGAACAAAGGCCACCCAATCCCTGGAACAGGTGGCCCCTTCGGCTGGCCGGGAATGAAAGGAACATTTGTGTGTGCCACTAGAAACTCAACACTTTTCACAGGACTCTCTTTTCAAGTTATCACCCGCTTGAATATATACAATGACTTATTTCCATCTGATCTATCTATCTATATCTATCTATCAAAAATCTACACAAAACTACGTATTATGTACGGATACATTGTTCACTATGCACTAAAGTATTATTTTGAGCTGCATTCTATTCAAGACACACAAATAATACAAACAAATGTAGTGTGATACACAAAAACTATATTATGCTCTCTCTCTCTCTCTCTCTCTCTCACACACACACATACATAAGTATTTCACTAGTTCACTACAGTATTATTCAGAGCTGTATTTTCACCTATATAGAATTAATCTAAATATGAAAACATACTAACTAAAATAATATTGTAGAACGATATACACTTATAGGTTAAAGCCAGGATTAGGCCATGGATCAACTAGGACATTTAAGTATCTTTTTATTAACACACCTTAGAAAATAGCATTACTCGTGTGCATCTTGAGACAAAACAGATGGGATTTGTCTTAAGCCTTGTCTGTGAAAAACCGGGGGGTATTCTACTAAATACTGACACTGACTTAAGTAAAGTGGGATGATGAAGAGATGATGGATGCAGAGTGGTGAACTGTCAGATTTTTGAGCATAGCAGTCGCTCGTCTTGCGTCCGCTTTGTGGGGCATAGTGTGTGAGTGCAGACATTCCACAGCCACCGCCAATCACATGCCAAAACTGCCCGACCCTGCTCTGAACCAGCAAACATGTGACTCCAGCAATCCAGACACACACTTTTATTTGAGAGAGACAGAGAGAGAAACTGCATGCAAAAGTTTGGGGGATTTTGTCCATAGACGAAAGTATATAATTATCAAGATTATAGTTGTCCATGCAACAGATGCAACTGCTGACAGACCTATATAACTGAAAATGATGATCTGTTGGTCAAGAATAAAATTGAAGGCCGAACGACCTGGAGTATCTATACATAAAACAGCTTAGATATGATGTTTGGAAAACCTACATGGGATACAGTAAGCCACATAAATAAAAAAAATATTTAAAAGTGCCAATTATTTAGATTTTGTGGAAGAGTTGGATACCACAAACAGTTTCTTTGTATTGTCTGGTCAAACTGTGTCACAGGGTGAGATATAAACAACAGCACTGTCTATTTTCTTTGAGTTTAGAGACAAAACGTCCGAACAAGACGTTCCATCCCACATCATTGCTCCATTTGTTCTGGTAGCATAAGACAAGTAAACAAAGCTGGGAGGAGAACATACATCCCCACGAGCACAAAGTCTGTTGAATTTAACCCTTATCTACTGTTTGAGGTCTCATCATAAAACATATCATTTTTGAAGTATTGGGTTGATACTTCATGACTTTTACTAATACTATGAGAACTGATCACTTTTCAACTTGCAGCGGATATCCAGAGACCCCAAGTAAACATGAATACATTTCTATGAATGTGTGTGTGTGTGTGTTTCAGTGCCCAAACTGCCTCCAAACAGAAAACTTGATAGCTAAAATATACAATTTATTTTTAAGAATAGAGTAGAAAATGATTATATGTAAAATACAGTGCAGTCGGTTCGGACATCGCACAGTGCTCATTCATTAAATGCACAGCTAAACAGACGAGTTTTGAGTCTGCATTTAAACGTGAATAATGTTTCAGCACATCTGATCTCTTCTGGAAGCTGAGTCCAAATGATAACTAAAAGCAGACTCCCCTTGTTTTGTGTGAACCCTTGGCATTTCTGACTCGATCCTAATGATGTGAGTGCTCTGTTAGCTTTATATTCAGTGAAGAAGATCTACTATGTTTTAGGTCCTAGGCCATTGAGTGATTTATAAACGAGTAAATGTACTTTCAAATCTATAATGGTATCTCTGATTGAATGGATAACAAGAGTTACATTTCTAAGAAGGCTGTGTACTTTGTTGCACTACAGTAGATTAATGATTCAATAATACAAAACAACTTTGTTCACAAAAACGCTAACGTTAGCTGTGTTAAGAAAAATAAATTAAAAAACTGTACGGTTTTTTTAAAGGCACTTGATAGAGATAACATATTGTTTTGAGAAAATAGCATTTGTTACAACGCAAATCATTGGCTGAAATTCAAACGTGAAGTGTTAGGAGGAATCTGATTGGATGTAGAGAAAGGGTGGCGTTTCCAAGGATCCCGAGTGCGCTCGAGCCCCGATCCCGCGAGTGCCGCGCGCGTCGAGTCCGTCGGACCGGGGAGTTGGAAAACTTTCGTGCTGTTTTTATCCATCAAAACCCCTCGGATTGAGGACAAGACACGGACCTAAATTATCCTGTCGTTTAATTCGTTTTTTGGTGCGCAATGGGCGTTTACAGTGTTACATCAGCTCGTTATTCCCAACAGGTAGGTGCTGGCTAGCCATTACAATACCAGTTAGCCTTTACTTTGTTTTGCTAGCTACTCATGCTAACCCGAGCAAAAGGTTTTATATAGCACTCAAAACGCTCCAACTTCGCGATGGGCTTCAAGTGTTTGCTCATTCAAACGAAGTTTGACACTTTTAAAGTGTGTGCAAATACAGTATGTTGTGTTTGAGTACGTTACACGACATCAATTCACTGCAGAAAAGTTTCCAGGGCTGTTAGCCGCTCACACACACACACACACAACACCAGTTGAGCCTGACCACACCACATCAAACCTCTCCGTTTACAATCCGATTAAACTCTCTGTCCCGGGTTATCATTTAATCCCATCAAGATTAAACTTGTTTAATTAGCTCGTGTGTTTGATGCCTCTGAGATTTTAATTAAGAAAATGTGAGGCACACGTAACCATGTGGCACACGGGAGAGACTCACGTTTTGCTGGAGTAAGCGATTTTTAGGGAATTTATATTGGGCTGAAGTCTATTGGTTACTAAGAGCCACCCGTCAAAAAAGAAACCAGAACAAATCTGAAACCGTGTCAAAACGTGTTTAGAAACCTGATTGTGTGCGGAGAACTGTGAAGTTGAGTGCATCTGTAATGCAGTTTTAGCTCTGAAGATTAAAAATGTATGTTTCACTTAAAACAAACAAACTCTAGTAAAACCAAAGTGTTGTCAAAAATATAAACATTAAATGAATGACTAATGATACTATTGGTTTTTAGTTAATACATGTTTCTGAAGGTTTTGGCATTTTTTGTTTGATCCTCCAGGGTGTTTTACCCAAACATATGGAAAACCACATCCAGTTGGATGCTGAAGTGTGATCTTGGAGCTGATTTGAGGAGATTTCTCTAGATGTGGGCTGCAGTGGTGAAATGATGGCGACACATTGGAGGAATTCAGACGATGAGGAGGAGCTGGATTACACCGGTGCATCTCTGCACTGCGAGGTGAGATTAGTGGTTTATTCGACTAGATGTTTACAGAAAGAAAAGCCCCGCTGGTGGGTCGCAGTGGAATTAAATCATTGATTATCATGACCTTTTGTGTTACCAGCCCAGATCTGTGACTCTAACCAATAGGCTAATACCGACTGAGATGACCCGTCATCCATAAATATTGCTAACCAGTCATGAATTATTAAGTTTGAATCCAGCACATGTCATTTTCAATGAGCTGGTCTCTTTCACTGATTAAAACTCAAATTATCACAAATACAGAAAGACATTTTTTGGTCATATTTTCATTTTGGTAGCTTAATATTAGCATTATTTCACTCTGATGTTGGAAAGTGTGGCACTAATCTGGAGGAGAAAATCTTTACTACATTTGTGTGTCATTATCATAAGAGATCTTAGTGGACCTGTGTTATGTTAAATCAACAGCTTGTGCATGTACATCAGTGACTGTACTCCATTTATAGTGAGTATGACTTTACTTTAGTCATGTAGTACGCACAGGAAAAGCTCTATTGAAAGGTCATTAACACCAGAAAAACACACCCTATCATCCATCAGAAGTTTGTCATAAATGAGGTGTAAATAGACAATGAATTTCTACTTCTGTTTTCCTTTTGTGAGACAACAAGTGATGGACCTTGTGCAGTGTAACAGATGGTATACTTTTGATCAGCGCTATAAGTCACTTCTCGATGCTTTTGTCTAAAAGCAATTGTGTAAAACCCAACAGAGGTCTTTTATGTTATTATAAGAAGTGTTAATATATTTTAAGTTCATTATGAAACTGTAGCGGGACATAGTGGAATGAATGGGAAACCCTGTTCTGACTAACAGAATTCCGTTGGAAGAATCTCAGCAGTAACATGTTGTTCAGGTCACAAGATTGAATGAAGTTGTGCGGCCTGTTGTTGTTGTCACTGACTGTGTGGAATGCAGTGCACAAGATCTTCTGCTTCCTTATCCAGATCTGCTCATTATTCCTGAATGTAATGCCTTACCCCTCCACTCATATTGAAATCATTTCAAACTTTTTTCAAAGTTCTCTTATGTGGTATTATTATCCATGCATTGCAGTAGCTGCTTTGTTTGATTGTTGTATCACTGAGGTTTAGTTTATAGCCACGTGTGTTGAACCTGTTTGCATATCAAATTCAGTCTTTTGTAAGTCCAGACTGGTGTTTGTCTAGAAGGTTTTTAGATTTGGTTTATGTTTTGACTCTTGATGAAATCTGTTGTTGTTCTGCAAACACGACCCATTTGCTGATTGTGCATTTCTGCCCAAAACCAGTCTGGCTTTTTCCACACTTTTTCCCAGTCTGGAGTTTATTTGCTGTCTGAAATTCTTTGTTGTTCAAGAGAAACTTGAAGGACTGTAATCTATAATCATAAGTGTGTGCTGCAGAAGAAATGAAATTCTTTGGATGTTCTTGAAGGAAATTCCCTGGCAGGCGAGGAGCATCCGTCTTTCTGTACGCGAGCAGTGGGATAAGCACACAGTGCAGATACAGTGCAAACAGCTGGTGTCAAACCACTTCCTTTAAACACATGGTCAATGTGGGGACCATCTGAATGCTGACTCTGTCAATATGGGCAATCTGTCTTTTGCTGTGAAGTTGGGTACTATGGCTTTGGCATCTGAGTGTGGGTTGTGCTGACTTGGCCTTGAATAGGAAGGTTTGTTTAGTTTTTCAGTAAGATAAGTAGTAACACTGACCATCTTTTCTCTTGATCTCAGTTCGAGCTGTCAGACATGGTCTGGATCTTTTCCTGTGGCTGTAAATGTGGTCACTGATTTGGTTTGGTTTCGGTTTGTTGTTGCTCAAGCAGGCTTTCCCCACTTTTTAAGTGAAGTGGGCTAAATGGAAAAAGGTAATCGTGGTAGTAGTGATTTATGTTGGGTATCGCTGTTCTGCTGTGATATTAGTTCACTCTCATGTATCAACATTTTTGCGCTCAGTTTGCCGAATCTTTCCACTGGCTTTCTGAATGAAGACCTTTGTATAAACCCCTGTCCACATTCACGGCGGGTTGAAGGTCATCTATTTATAGCATCTGCCGATTTACACTCACATTAGCCCGCCCCTTTAATCTAATATTCAGCACTGCCTCTGTTTTTCTTCTGAAATAGTCAAGGGACAGGATGTCTCTCTTCTGCCAGTGGTAGGTCTGTCTTCATTAGGAGTGATGAGGAAGGGAAACCTGCTGCCTCCATGTTGATTAGATGAGCCAAAGATTTAATGTGTGAATGGGAAGATTGAAGTCTGTTTTTTAGCTTGGTGTTTGTTCAGTGTTTCCAACAGACTGCACTCAGCGTGTGGTGGCACTTCCCCCGGGGGAAATATAGGCTATATATAAAACAGCAAATGGCAATATTGAAAATGCACATTCGTAATCGTAAATTTAGAGAAAATGGCATTGAAACTTTTCTAAAGACAGTCGGGGCCCTTCAATTACACATTCATATAAAAACAACCACGCTGCATTTTGACTTTGAAATGTGTAGAGCTCATGTTTATTCAACAAAGTCATAGCATTTTGGAAAATCTATTTGTGGCGGTCAGTGTTGATACAAATATATTAATGTATGAGAAACTGTTGTTTCACGTGGCTCAGCTGAACTTATGTTGACAGAAAACTAAATTGTTGAACTCTGCATTAACACTGGTTTCTGAATAGTATTTTTTTTCCTGTTTAGTTTGTTACGTAACTGACTCATTTTATGTTAATAGTCCTCGTGTAAATAATATGAACTCATTGTGCTTGGCCTGCAGCGCTCTGTTACTCATTTGCAAAGTTTTAAAGCTCTTGATGCTATAAACTTTGGAATATCACAAGATTGTGACTGTTGTACTGGGCAATTTTAATGGGGAAATTTCAGGCAAATATAAATTCTGTCATTTACTCACCCTCATTTTGTTCCAAACCTGTATGACTGACTATGAAAAAAAAACACTTGGAAATGGAGCAGCTTAGATATATAGTATATAGTATATTGTGAGCAGTGACTGTGTATTGTAAGGCTTCATTAAATTGGACTGTTGTTTTGGAGGCTGAGCATGTGCTCATGATGGGTTTTATTGTATGGGAAAACATTCTTCAGCTTGGAGCTTCATTATCATTATTCATTAGCTTCATCATCTTTTGTTGTGTTCCACAGAACAATGAAAGTCATACAGGTTTGGAATAACAAAAAGGTGAGTAAATGTTGACAGTATGTTTGTTTTTGAACTCTGGAAATCCCCACATCTTTCAAGCTCAGAATGTACCTGTGGGCGAACGCATAAAGTGCAGCATAATTTGAAATCATGAGTTTAAAGTTTAAAGCATTCAATTCACACGGACCGACTGTGATCAAGCTGAATACACACTTCACAAGATCTCACAGCTGGAGTCGACTAAGTTTGCAATGAAATATTATTAATGAAATAAATGCATATTTACTTAATGCTGATGGGAAACGACAAAGTATTCTAATGTTTGCCTTTCTATTACTAATAATATAAAAGCAATCGTTATAATACTTTTTGTATACATTAATTCCTTTAATTGTTCTGTCTGATTATTAAACAGACTTCTATACGTATTAGACTGAACTGTTAACAATGACAGTAAACAAGAGAGTGAGCACTGTGTGCTCAGGTGCTGCCTTTCTAAGCGCCGTCAAAATAAAAGTCCCACCTCGAACACATCGGCCAAGCAGAAAAACTTATCTGCCGATATTTGAAAAATGCTGAATATCTGAATATTCTTTGGGAAGCTGAGCAAGGTTATCTTTCCCTCACATCCAAAAACACACTTCTTTGGAGACATTCTTCTCCAGCAAGTCCTGTTTGTACCCATCATCGCCTTCTGTTTATTTTGTTTCACGTCGTTGTGTATTTTTTTTTATTTTTTATAAATAAATAAATTCCTACCCCTGTTGATGAGCTGGTTCTGTGGAGTCCAAAGATGGGTGTTGGAGTTGACTCTGAAAAACCTGGAATCAAACACTCCTACTGGAGATTTATTTTAAGATTGTTTGAGTCTTGACCTGACTTTACTGCCTAATAGATTTTATTTAAAATATAATCTTCATAAGGTGTCATAATATAATCTTTAAAGGCACCTTAAAGAATAAAAAAATTAATATGGAGCTGAAAGGTGTAGTAAAGTCATATTTTTGTTTTAGCATTCCTAGCTTTCGACCCTTTTCCTTTTCTCAGCCCTGTTACTGATATGATTAACATAAGTCATATGATTAACTCCTGGGCCAGAAGGCAGAATAGATTCTCAATTCAATAGAGAAAGACAAATTGATTCCAGCCACTGCTTCATGTCTTAAAAGAACAGTATGCCAGACATGATTAGTGTTCATTTATGAGGAATAATCACTGAGTCATGTAATGACAGAAAATACATTGTGTGAAAAGTAGGGTAAACATACCTATTAAGCTCACCAAAATCTCTATTGAGACATTTTTAGTGCACAAGATAATGGTTTCAGTACAAAGCTTAAAATATTTAATATAAAAAAAATATTAAAATAAAATATAAATCTCTCACACACAAATATTTTTGATTTTAAATTACAAATGCATTTAAATTAAGATATACATTAAATTCATGTTTGTACCCATGTAGCCATTTGTACACCCCATTTCCATTAAGCTCAGATAATGTTTTATAAAATATTAAATTTTAAGAGAATATTTTTAAAAGAACAATTGAAATTTAAATTATATATATATATATATATATATATATATATATATATATATATATATATATATATATATATATATATATTGAAAGTACAAAGTCAATCACAAAAAAACAACAACACTAAAATCAAGCATATTATACCAACAATAACATCTTTGAAAGGTTAACATTAGTGCTATCAATCGATAAAAAACAAAACAAAAAACTAGTGTCACATGCATATTAATAAATTTGTTATCATAATTTCATCTTGAACCTCCAAATGAATGAAGAAATAACAAATATGGTATATTTTAAATATGGTTTAATGGCATCTTTTTACTAAGTAGCCTACTGTTAATGATGGCCAGTATCATTGATACCAGTAACGTTACTGATATCTCTATTAAATTCATTATCCCTCAATTTTAGCCAATAATTATATCCTTTCAACATTACAATCTAATTGAAAGCCATTATTTTTAACACCTGAATAGTTAAAATTTAAGTGAACTTAAAACTGTCTTCACATAAACTATAAATTGTATATGTATAAACTACAAAATGAATATAAATTAATCTTTATTCAAACTACAAAGGTTAATCAGTGACTAGAGCAGTGGAGTGATTTCTCCTCTTTCTTTTGGTCTTTGATTTACATCAATGACAGACTTCATCAGGCTTCACTTTAAAACCTGATGCACATGATGCGGATCTGACACACACATGTATTAAAAATATTTTAATGTGAACAACTATTATTAACAATATCTATGAAATGATGCTTTTTCTTATTGATGTCACACTGAAGCTGTGAGATTTTCATAGTGGTGCACCCCTTTAGCTCAGCTTACAATATGATGAAATATTTACTGTCAAATTATAATATTATGGATGTAAAAGTACAAGCTAGTAATGCCTGTGAAGTAATATATTAGCATAGCACACAATCTTGTGTTCTGTAGCATCTGTGCTATGTTGCTAAAACTATTTTCGGATCTGATGTAATTATTTCCAACATCCCAAGTTCTTGGTTATAATATGCAAAAGTCTGAACATTAAATCTCTTAATTTTACAATAATTAGTGAAACTTACCCAAAATAAAGGCTTAAATATCCAAAAAAGAAATATGCAAAATTTAAGGGGCTCCTCTTTTGGTCAAAGTTTTTAGACTGCTTTCAGAATGGCCACCGGACAGTGTGAACACATGGAGACTCGTATCTCGCCGTGCAATGATCTGATTTACTTGAAATTACAGGAGTTCTCTAATAACAAACACATCAATTGGTTAAGACATCAGGTAGGATAATAAATCATTTTTTCTTTTTAGAATCTGAGCTCAAATATGGTAGTGTGCTTAATGGGTACGTGCGCTTAATATATATGTGTACCCTATGCTTTTACTATATTTTACGACAATAAGCAGTTTGGTGTGAACATGTCACATTCTGGTTTGAGTTTTCTGAGTGGTTGTCATTGCTGATGTCACTCAGTTTCTTGTTTCAAGCCCGTAGGTGCTTCTTGTAGTCATGTTTGTCCTCGGGATGAACTTCTAGCTTTTCTAGCGGTTGCTTTCTGATACGAGGCCAGCCACCTCCACACACCTCCAGCGCAACACGTTGTCCAGGTGCATCTGTTCTCATCATGAATTATTTAAAGGCTTATTGCAAACTCTGAAAGAATTGCTGCACCTCACTAATTCAGAACAAAAGGATGATGTGTATGGAGCGCATCACAGATATGAGCAGTATTGCTGCTTGGCTTTTGTCACAAGGTGTATACGGTACAGTGTGGTTTGACATAACTGGCATTTTATGCTATTGCTGTTCATCAGTGTATGATTATATCCAGGTAGGGCTGGAAAGACGCATGAACATAATAGGTGAAATCGTCATTGATTACATATAATTTGTGTTAAATTTGTTAACGTGTTGCTCTATTTATGTTCATCACTAGTGGTAGTCACTTCTATACAGCACTACATATGGTTACTAATGGCAGAATATAGGCTACATTCACTCAAAACAATAGAATATGGTTATTAGTCCCATATTTTATGCTTAATGCAGTTGCGTTAATACATCGTTTCTTATAGTGTGACCATCTCACACTGTTACATTACATTATTTTACACCGTTTCATACACCTCATAATTTAATGTCTTGCTTTTCCCAAATCCATTCTATCAAGCATTGTATGAAAATAAGGAAAAAAATAAACATGTTAAAAGGAATGGTTAGCTAGGAATAACCCAAAAAAGTAATTTACTCAACTTTCACCAATGTTGCTCTAAATCTGTAGTTCAAGCCCCAAGCCATTGTGATGCACCTGTTGTGATGTGTAGAATGTAGAATATTCTTATAAACAAATAACGACTTCAGTTTCGCATCAAACTTTCAACTGGCCCTAAAAGATTTGGAATCAAGTCTGATTAACCATTTTTATTAATTTTTATGTGCTTCTGCCCTGTTCATGTTGTGGTATTCATCAGTGAACTTATTAAAAGGTTTCAGGTATTTTTGAAACCATCAACCCACTAGATACTTCCACATTTCAACATACTCTGGGCTTCCCCTAACAGGATATGAGCACTGTTACCATTGGAGAGGAAAACACAGGCATGCCAAGCATTGTGGTTTGCGGTGGTGCCACTTTTAGTTACCCTCTACTCCTCTGTCAGCAGTGGCTGTGAGCTGGGAGTTTGGGTGGTCTTCTGGAGTTCTAAACGCATTATAAACTGAGATGATCCATGTCGAATTAAGGACTTGGTATTACTTCTAGGTGCCAGTACACACAGCCCACCTTCTGAGCCTCGTACTTGGAGTTCCTTTGCTTAGCTGGGTGTCATCTGCTCGTCATTATTAATACCATATTCTGACGATGTGAATGTTATACCCTCATGAGCTGCAGAACCTGGATGCTGTACTTTTAAATGCCCTAGTCGACAGTTGGCATAAATCTTACACTTCCATAATATTGTTCTGATAGGGGAGAAATTTTAACTTGCTACATTTTCAGCTTTAACAAACTACATTGATCTGCAATAACACATTACAACAAATGCCCATTATAATTAATTCACAAACTTTTCCAGTTCCCTTTTGGGCAGGCTGAGATGTGGCCATTTAATTATGGGTGTTTTGCCACCTGGAGGTGTTAGTGGAGTATTTATTAGCTTGGTCTGTCACCGTACCATAAAGTTCAGGACTGTCTACGCTGAAGCAGCTCTCACTCCATCTGTTTGGAGTAGCTAAGCCTTGCCCCTGTGTCCCGAAGTGATCCAGCCGCATCCATTCTGCATGACTGAGCACTGTTCCTGATTTGCATCCGGTTTGGATTGTGATCTCATATGAAAGACACACTGGCAATTTAGCCTGAATCTACATACACTGGTTCTGAACATTTAATTTTCATGAGCAGGGAAAAGTTCCAGTTTCCTCTGAGAGTATGATCCCAAATAGAGGTAATGTTTGTGTGACATTGCTTACTTAGTAATTAATGCCTTTTTTACTATGTTTTTTTGTCTTGCAGGCTTTCTTGCTTGACACACTGTGAATGGATCTTGTCCATCTGTGTGGCACAGTATGACTGCGGTGTCAAAATAATGCTGCTACTGGTGTATAATATGCCGTTCTGAGCTACATTGAGCGGTGTACATGAATCTAAATACAACTTCAGATGCAGATTCCAGAAATGTTTTCTTATGTTGAAATGAAGGAGACTAAGTACCAGTTGGAGTGGCTCTTATGCTAACCCAAAGACCCAGCAGCCATTACTCCAGTATTCAGTGTCGCATGATGCTTCAGAAGTATTTCTGAAATGCTAATTTATTGCTTATTTCTTATTATCAATGTCAGTAATATGCTGACTAATATTTTTATGGAATATTTATGTAAACCATAGAACATTTAGTTTTTTTAGGATCATTTGATGAACAAAGTTCAAAAGAACAGCATTTATTTAAAATAAATGGATATTTACTATAACACTATAAATGTCTTTAACTTCTGATCAATGAAAAATGTCCTTGCTGAATAAAAGTATTAATTTCTTGATCCCAAACTTTTGAATAATATTATTGCATGTGTGTGCATGGGTAAATGTATGTTCTTGTGGAAGTTTTAAGCCAATTTAAAAAAAAAATTTTTTTTACTAAATATCTGTGAGCTGCTCTGGTGCTTCGTAACTGCTGACATTATGACTTTTAGGGGCATTCAAAGAGTTAAACCTTGTGTTTTGCTGTTAGCTTATCACACCAACTTAGGTTTGTCATCTGCGATCTCCAGTTACCTTTATGCCAGAAATCAGTCCAGTTTACAGTACTCCCTGCTTTACTGCACACTGCTGTCTAGGGCTGTGCAAAAAATCGAATGCAATTTTCATGCGCATCTCATCAGTAAAGACGCTCCTGTAATTAGAAGTATATCTCCAGCACATGGATAATATGCTTCCACTTGCATGTATTTGACAATCAGAATATCAGATATCTCATGCCATAGCTAGCAAATTTTTAGAATATTCTGAATAAAAAAGGAAAAATTACACAAAATCACCGCAAAATCATCATTCATTCAGCGCAGTTGCTGCTGCGGTGGGTCACGTGACAAGCAATGACGCGTCACCATGGAAACGCACCCCCCCCCCACAATATAGTCCCCACGTCCCTGGCAATGTTTGTGTGCACTGGCTTTAGCGGTGCATTCAAGGGCACTCGTAAAACTGATGTGTATTGTGACTGCCAGAGTTGTATGCAGGGCGAGCGTAGAGAGGGGAAATCTATATCGTCTATATCGTTGTTTTTTTCGTTAGTAATATCTTGAAAGTTCATATCTAGATATAGATACAATAACGATATATCGTTCAGCCCTAATTGGTATTGTCGCTTCGACCCGCGGACATGGAAAAACAACTGCAGATTTGGCAACAATGGTTGGCATTCACTATACAGAGCTGTAATTCACTAACAATCTACACAAAATCGATTTTAAAATCGCAGGCGATTCTTTGTTGATTTTGAAAGTGATTTTTTTGTTAGTTGTCAGTACACTACGGCTCAGTGTAAGTAACTGCCGCTCCACCTGAACCAGTGTTGCCAAGTCTGCAGTTGTTTTTCATGTCCGCGGGTTGAAGCGACAATGCCAACAACGTGATATTTAGCCCCTAAAATGGGAATTTTACCAAGGCAACCCTGCCAAAAAAACTTATATTTTAACCCCGGGAAGCAATTTTTTGGGGAACCTCCTGGAAACGCGATTGGGCTAGTTTTGGACTAGTTTTGAGAAGCAACTGGGCAGGATTTGTTGTGAAACATGGCAACCCTGATCTGAACACATGTGCTGGAGATATACTTCTAATTACAGGAGCATCTTTACTGATGAGATTCGCATGAAAATCGCATTCAATTTTTTGCACAGCCCTACTACTGTCTAAAACTCTGCTTTTATCTTTACTACTGCTCCGCAGTTCAAGAATGAGTGCAGTATTCTGGAAATTGTCACAGATCTTGACAGAAACTGGCTCCACAAGTTCACACAAGCTCTCAGATTTCATGTGCACTCACTGTGCTTCACACTTATTAACTCATTCCTCAAAGACTTCTCGTATCAGAATTTGGCACCCTTTGAATATATTCCAGCCACTCAAGAAACCTTAAGACTATTTGTGTAGAAGACCACAATAGACCAAAGCTCCATAGCCTGCTACACATCACTGTTGAGTTGATGTTCTCTAGCATGCACCTGACAAAAGCTTAGGATGTTTCTTCCATTTTTTTCCAGCAGTGACTTCATCAGCCAGTCATGAGGGATAGTGAAATCGAAGTCCCCCTTTTCATTGAAAAACGTCTTGCACACATCAGCAGATGTTTTAGCTCAGTGTTGCACATGGGACTGCGGGTGAACTTTTGGGCAGGGTTGCTTGTTTCTTCAAACTAACTAAAGTTCACTTCATAGTGGAAAGTAGGGGTGTAAAGTCCACAAAAATTATGCTTTGGGGTGTACCTCAGTTTTGAAACCGTGGTTCTGTATGTTTACGATACAGCACAGAGACTTTTTTTCCATTAAACTGCTTCACTGAAAAAGCTATGGTTCTGGCTTTAAATAATAATAAAATAAATACTGCTACAATCAGCTGCAAAACACTCTTCATACTCCACTTTATGATTTGGTATTTTAAATGAATTGCACTTTTATATGCAAAATTAAGAAAAAATGTGTTTTTATCACAATTATTGTGCTTTGTTTGTTTGACACACATTTGTGTGAATTTCAGACATTTACAGATAAGGATACAAAAGTAAGATAGATGTAAGTTATACTCTGCGGAATGCATATCTCAAATGCATTAAACAACATACACACCACTGACATGAGGGAAAGCTGCTTAGGCTTGTGATACAGTTTGAAGCACTTAATATCAGGGGTGTGCAAAAATAGTTTAATATTTGCAGGTAAATACAGGGAATCCATGATCACTTCTAAGAACACAAACTAAAAGTCTGTTATAACTAAATGAATGCCGTTGTCTCATTGCAAAGTTTGAGCCATGAAGAGAGCTTATCTGATAGCGAAATTATCTTGAGACATACTGTATGCTTCCTTCGAGTTTCCTTGTAGGAGAGTGCTAAACCTAAATGCACTTTTACTAGTTGCCCTCCCACGATAGTTTGATTGACAGTAGCATTTCAGCAAAGACTGGACTGGCGTCTTACCTTAGACTAGTGCTGCACAATTATGACGATCATAATTGTTGATTATTCCCTTGAAATTGTCATTGCGATTGTTAATTACGATTATCACAATTTACATTGAATGATGTCTACACCATTGTTTTATGCAACTGCATGCTGCATTTTTATATGAAAATAAACAAGCTTTTACAAACTTTTAGTACTTTTCTATAGTATTAAGCCTCAAATGTCAATTAGACATGGGATTGTTTTTTTTTTTCATAATAAAAAGTAAATATATGAATGGTATTATACTAAAACTATAATTAATACAATGGAAAAACCCTTAAGATAACATGTACAAAGAAAAAAAAACCTATCTTAAGCAGAATAACATAAGTGGACTTTGAACGATTACGTAATTGTGGCATCCGTAATTGTGATTTAGAATTTCTATTAATTGTGCAGCCCTGACTTAGACCCGCCCCGAGTGACTGTCATCAGTTAACCCTTGTTTCACCGCTGGAGCAGATGTGCACAAGAATGACTCCTAAGCTATCAAAGTTTTCTGTTGTTGTATATAATAAAGAACATAGCAGTCATCATTTACTCCTGATATCTGAGCCGCTGAAGACACAGTGGATTACGTTTGTTTCTAAAGGGAATGCGCCTCCCGTCTACCTAAATGCGTCAATGTTTGCACTAAATATTCGTGATCCAGCTTCGCCAACAGCATGGATCTTTGGAAATCGCCTTTCCTAATAATGTGCTAATTTGCAAGTTTCATACAATGACTTGTTCTGAAAAGAGCTGTTTTTGACTGTTCAGATGCGTCTGCCAGATTAACACACATCTGTATAAATGGTACGTCCCATCCCAGGTTTCTGAATGCACAGAACATTTGCACATGCATTAATTAAAACAATACTGTATTCGTTCGAAAGGGCTGTGATGAAAATTCAGTTACAAATACGTGTACCATTACACCCCTCGTAGAAAGCGAAGATAATTAGTTTGTCAGTTTGTTAAAATGGAACAACAATAATACTTATTAGTATTGCTGTTATTATGCTTATGTTTTTATTTTTGTATTCTAATAAAGTTATTGTGACATTGAAAATAAATGTATCTGCATATTGGTTGTGAGACACTTAGAATCTGTATTAAAAATCAGTTGGTATGGTCCCTTCTTCATGCAACGTGGTTACGTATTCGTGAACCATTTGGCATTACCAGTTGTGGCGATTCATATGCCAGATTGTGTTTGTGGAGAAGGAATGTCTGATGTCTCGCACCTCTTCTGGGGGAGGTGTGGCAGTAATGGGTAGGTGTGAATATCGGGAAGGTGTGAGGCTATAAATACTCCATAAACAGAGCAGTGCATGCTGGAAGCACAATTACACAACGTGAGCCTTGTTAAAGTGAATAAAATAATAAGTACATATTCATTTAAAAAAAACATACAAATCCACAAATAAATAGTTCAGATTTATTAATGACAGCAAAACAAATTTAAACACTGAATCGTCCTGTGGGGGAACTGGTGTTAATGCTATCCTTAAGGTTCTCAAGGAAATGAACTTCAGATGAGGCATAAAACATCCCCCACACCCTGCAGACATGACATCAGACTAGTCCTGACTCAGCCTTCAGTGGGTGTTCTTCAGCATCAAAAGAAAAATGTTAAGGATGATGATGTCATAGCAGTTCTGATTCATCTTTGTGCTGATCCTGCTTCAGTTTGTTGACTAGGCTTTTTGAAATATTTACCTATAAATCTATAAAGAATTTGACTGTCAAATTTAATACATCAATTTTTACTTATACCTCATGTGCAACTACATTTACATTACATTATTCATTTAGCTGACGCTTTGTCATAGGTCGCACGTCTCTGGAGCAACTAGGGGTTAAGTGTCTTGCTCAGGGATACATTGGTGTCTCACAGTGGATTCGAACCCGGGTCTCTCACACCCAAGGCATGTGTCTTATCCACTGCGCTCTAGTTATGGCACTTCTGCGGGGTGTGGTTTGTCCACTGCTTCTGCTTATGAAAGCCAGCAGAGCTCTGGTTCAGTGCTTTCTTGCTCACTGCTGGACAGCACGATCTGGTTGAAACTGAACTGAATCATTTTTATTTTATTTTGATTTGGGTGGAATAATTACCAGTGATGCACTAAAATTTCAAAATCTGAAAATATTTATTTTGAAATACGAATTTTTGGTTTTGGATGAAATGGCTTTGAAATGTCTAAATATGAGATGGCATATTTTGATGTTTTTAATTGGGTGTTGAATTGAATTAATTGATTAAATGTAATTTTTGGTTTAGTTTTTCTAAATGATTTCAGCTAAATGAAATCTTTAATTTTAGTTGGCCGTGTTTTGTTAAATTATGGTGTGTCGCTAAATTTTACAGATTTCAGTCTTTCCTGCATCATACAAGTTTTATTTCTTTTGGACAATTTTATAGACCGAAATAACTTTTAATTAGCTCTCCATCCTGTACCTTATTACCCTTCAGAGTTGCTTTAACTGCTATATCAATGTAGAAATGAATGTTTCCATATAATAAAATGTACAATAAATTGAATAATTTTTAATTGAATCATTTTAGTTAGCTGTAATCTGGATTTGTTGGTCTGTTGTACTCGGTGGCCATTCTTCTTCCTCATGATTTCATCTGTGTGTCTGTAGGATGAGGTGGATCAGGATGATTCTTCAGGAGTGCTCTTTCAGCTGGAGGAAGAGCCGTTCTCCTGGCCAGGGCCTAAGATGCTTCGACTGCGCCGCACTTCACAAGGCTTCGGCTTCACTCTGCGTCACTTCATCGTGTACCCACCGGAGTCTGCGGTCAGCTCCAATGTTAAGGTAGTGTGCTTCACTATACATTCACTGGGGTTTCTTAGTATCTACTTTCTAACATCAGTATTTTAATCCTGTATGGTTTGTATATTTTTAAACATTCAGATTAATGTAGTTTTTTGTTTTGTTTGTTCTTCTAGGATGAAGACCACAGTCGTAGAGGTAAGTTATCACTTTTAGGAACATAACTATGCACTCTTCCGTCTGGTGTAGACATTTTATGAATTAAATAATTTGAAAAAAAAAAAACTGTTTAAAATGGAGTGGAAAAGTGCAAGGTTTCTAAAAAAATAATGTAGAGTATAATATTTAGGCTAAAACAGGGTTTAATCTGGCTGCAGAGGAACACAGCTGAGGTTGCCTGATATAAAGAGATATAATCCCCGAAACAGAGCTTGTGCGATGCGTAAATATCTGCTATGTGTGTTACTTATGTTTGGCAACCTGGCAACCATGTGCACACGCTCTCTCTCCACTGTGGATAACAGCTTTCAGTTTAGCGATCTCCACTTTAATATTCTATTCTGAGAAAGTGAGAGAGAGTTGAATTACCTCTGTTTTTGCCGTGTTTCTCTATTTACAGTGAAACTGTGTCTTGAATTGCTTCTAATCTGCCTGGTACTGTATTTTCTCCACTCTCTTCTTTGCGTCCAACTTCATCATCTTTCCTCTGTTAATGCCCTGTTTACAGACTTTGTAGTATTTCCACACAAATGCCATTTTGGGAAATAATTGCTATGCAGTTCATCTGCAATTCTGAAACCACAATCAGCCAAAATTAAAACAAAAGCCGTCCATTTCCAATTGATGACTAGTGTATCTCAGCACCCTAAAAGCTTGAATGAGTGCAGTAGTGCTGCAATTAACGATTGTTTTGATAATTGATTAGATGTCCGATTATTTTTTCAATTAATCAGATTAAAACCCCCATTTTCTTTTATTTTACTTTTATTGACAAAAACGCATTATTCCACATTCTGCCCAATGTCCTTAAAACAAATGTGCCAACTGAATGCTATGAAAACATAGTGTGCTTAATTTATTAGATCACCTCTCATAAGATGATCTATATTTTAGGAATCTGTCAAAAATATTTTTTTCTAAAATGTTATTGTAATTTTTGGAGAAATAACAAACTGAAAGAACTCTAAAGTATTTATTCACATAACAACAAAAATGGCCTCCTTTGACAACAGCTCGCATGCTTGCTGGCATTGTTTAGGGACTTTTTGATTAATTGAGTATCTGAATAAAAAATTATAAAACACTTGACAATTTTTTACTGCTTTTCTTTCACAGATTACAGCTATAATGAGCATTAGAATATAGCATTAGAAATAGCTTACTATTATTACTAAAAAGCTTAAGCATATTGGAGGTTTAACCAATACAGAAAGCTTCAAAATTATTTTGGTAATTACCAGTACTGTTGTTTTAGAGGAGCAGTGGCACAACCCTTACAAAATTGGTTAAGAACCTTAAATGTGAGCCAAAATCATCCCAATTAAAAGAACCCAAGACTTAAACTACTTCAGTCTGTGTGCATTGAATTTATTTTATACATGAGTTTCACAATTTTAGATGAATTACTGAAATAAATGAACTTTTCCATGACATTCTAATTCATTAATACAAATATAAAAACTTTTTTAACAGTGTTATCTTCTGAACAATTTCTAGCCCATAAGAGAGCGTAGCACTATGAAACTTGATGTACATTACCCAGAAGAGGTCAAACTAGCTCACGAGTCTTGCATAACATCACTAAAAGTGCCTTGGTTTTGTATGCAAAACATAGTAAGACAAAAAACTTACAACAGTATACGTAATAGTAAAATATTCTATTTGCATGGTATGCAAGAACCAGAAATGTTCATGTTCCAGGACTGTTTTTTTATCTGTCTGAAAATGTGGTTACATGTTTGTAGTTGTGAATTTCTCTGCTGATTTTAGATTGTTTTTATTCACCTGGTCATAGAATCATTTGTGTTTGTATTTTGGCATGTTGGCATTGTCATTGTCATCATTTCTTTTCTCGGCAACAGAAAGAAGCTTGAACTCCAGTGTACATATTGCATAGCTGACATACATTTACTGTCAAATTTCACTTCTCATGTGGTTTTGGCAAAGTAATCATTAGAATTAGTTTCATTTCCCATCACTGGTGCATTGCTATTGTGAATGTTTTGTTATTTCTGATACCTGAACACATTTTTGGTTAGTGTGATGTTATTATGAGTGTGAATAACAATTATGTGCCAAAAATGCTAAAAACATGGAAGTGCTGGGTCTGGGTGTGTGTCTTCAATATCCTGCAGTATGTGTTTTTATATTTGACAACTGCAATGTATGACAGTGAACACAAGAGGGCACATTAAATCTTTACAAAAGCTTCATATTGCTGGAGAAGCAGGACGGTCAGCATAGTATTATCACAGTATTTATCTGCAATATGTACTGTGCATAGTATGCAAATTGTCTGTATAAATAGAATTCCCTCTTGACTTAATAACTGGATCTCAAACTACAACAAAGCTACATAATATTTGCTGCTCTCTGGTTTATTCAAATTCAGTGTTGATGTCTATGCTTTCCCCATTTGCAAAGTATAAATACCATGCCTCAGGCTTCGAAGCATTGCATTAATCTCTACAGGCAAGACCTCAAAAAGAGAAACACAGTTGTGCACTGGAGACTGAAGATGTCATCACCTGATATGGGACATTATGCAGTGACAGAAATGTTCTTGATGATCTCCTTAGTGTTGCCCTTTTCCAAATGTTGAAGCAGTTGATGGTCTCTAAAGGCTGATCTAAACACACAACTGCAGCTCATCTGCACTCTTTTAGCTCTCAGATCTTCCATTCTTAAATTCCAGAAAAGACTGAAAGCAGTTAAAGCAGCCGTATGCCAAGTGGGTTTGTTAGAATTGATGCAGTGCTGAGTTCTGGGCACATGAGTGCTTCTCAGACTTTGATCAGACAGGTAGAAAAGACTGTTTTGTTTTAATTTATAGTCTGCAGTTGGGGTTAGTTTCCTTTTTAAGTTTTTGAAAGGTTTTTTTTTTCTTTTCATTTTTTAAAATGAAAAATACCATAAAAACTGTAATATCAGAAAATATTATTTCAAATAATTAAACATTTCAAATAATTGCTTTCTATTGTAATATATTTTAAATTGTAATTTATTCCTATGATACGCAGCTGTATTTTCAGCATCATTCCTCCTGTCTTCAGTGTCACATGATCTTTAGAAATCATTCTAATATGATGATTTGCTCGAGCTCAAGAAACATTTCTGATTATCATATTATCCTTGTTGAAAACAGTTGTGCTGCTTAATATTTAAATATAATTTAAAATATGGCAGCAAAGTAAGTGCAATAAATGTGAAAGGTCAAATTTGATCATTTGGCAACGTGTCTGAGGTTAAAGAATCTGTGAATGTAGTAATTGTTCTCCAAAAATTGTCCATTCTTCCCCCAATACATGATTGCTAAGCAGAATCTAAAGCTATGTATATGTGTGTGCGTCCTTTATAGAGAGAGAGCTAAGCAGATTTTAACTCCTAATTTGCTGCTTATTGATTGCAAGTAAAGCATTTCTATGTGTTTTAGAAGTACTAATAAACAGCTGGAATGCTAATAAGCAACTAGCTGGTAGTGAATAGCTTCCCTAATCTAAAGTGTTTGTAATGTCACCTGCATTGTGCTGTTGTGTGTGTAGCTGTGTCTATTTTAACACACTCTTGGCATTGTGCTGACATTATTACTATAGCAACTGATGTGGATATAGCGGATATTAACTGTCTGAACAAAAGAAATGGCTGGGATAAACACATTGTAATTAGAAACCGGTCAAAAACAAAACCATAGTAGTTAATTAATGAGGTTGACTGGTCGGTTTAATATTTTTCACAGCCGATTTAGCATGCCGACGGTGGATTTCAATGCAGTTGGTGTCCGATTTAGGATGGTGTATGTATTATGCAGAATCCACAGGTTTATTTCCCATTCAGCAGGCTAACAGAGACATGTTGAATAAAATAATGGACTGTAGTGGAGAGATCCTCATTCCTTTCAGTGTGAGTAGTCATGGGCCAGTGCCCAAGCGTCTCATAGCTGTCATCCTCAGGGAATCTGTAAGATCTGTGATCTGTGTTCTGGCATACTGTGACATGATGAAGCCAAGTATAGCACTCCCTCAGGGACTGAGGACTGATGTCACATTGAATGCTGGCTCACGTCCAGATGAAGTCCGAGCACTTCCGCTCTATTAATGGGTTAAATGTTTCATTTTACAAACTGGTGTGATTAAAGTATTTATTGTGGCTCAGTCTTGTGACCGCTCGCTTCTTCCCGGAGCTGGTTTGTTGTGATCTGGGCCACTCGTGACTCTGCTGCTTCTGTTGTTTCCAGGGCGACCGCGGAACAGACTGGAGCCCATGGACACGATCTTTGTGAAGCAGGTCAAAGAGGGAGGGCCTGCTCACAGCGCTGGACTCTGCACTGGTCATTACACCATCATTACAGATGCACAGCTCATCATTTCGATTGCTTATGGACATCTGATCATCTAAAACCTGCTCATTTGTCAACAGGGGACAGGATAGTGAAAGTGAACGGCGAGAGCATCATTGGGAAGACGTACTCGCAGGTCATAGAGATCATCCAGAACAGGTGAGAGTGCGGTTCAACTCATTTAGATGTGTCCTGATACGTGTCCTAAATATTTATTTCCACTTCCAGTCATACATTTCTGGACTTGTGTGTGATGCCAAAAGATGAAGATGTACTACAGCTGGTAAGAATTGACTGTTTTTGCATTTTTATTTCTTATGTGTTTGTTAACCATGGGTGCAGCAGGTGCAATGATATTACGCAGCGCCTGAAAACAGTCCCTAGAAAATAGAGTATAGTTCCTAGCCATACCACTCTAGAAAATCACAACTTTTAATTTTCCATTGGTCTCAGTACACAATGAAACTACAGAAGAGACAAGTTTTAAATAGGAAGAATATAGAAACTCTTCGTTCATTTTTGAGTGAGATGCTAACTGTCTAATCAGATTCAATGATCTATGCTAAGCTATGCTAAAAGTGCTACCACCAGACTGCCAGAGAGATCGGCTGAATGAATTTGGAAATGGTAAAACTCAACTTTTTAACTATAGGGGAATTGGAAAATGAGCCTATTTTTTTTTTTAAAAGTGGACTGTTCCTTTAAAACATGAAATGTGTTTAAGTGAACACTCTCCAAGCTCTCCATTTTGATATATTTTGTGTGTATTTGATCGTGTTTTCTTAATATCTCCAGTACTGACAGCAGAACCGTTAATGTCAGAGCTTATCGATTTTCTGGTCTTTCATAATTCATCCCTAAGGTCCATTTGATTCCAGGTTTGGATACCCATCTCTAGTTAGGACACAGTTACTTAGTGCTTCTTCAAATAAAACTGGTCAGAAGATCCTGATTACATCATTCGAATGAGATCTCTGTGTGCACTTTATTTTGAGTTTGCATTCAGCAGCGCTTGTTCTATTTGCGCCAATGAAAATGAAGGTTCTGACCCATTTCAGAGGAAGGGGGGCGGGTTCCTCTTGCTCCGAGTGCTGCTTTATCTGGGACTGCTAACCAGGACACTGCAGCCTGTCCTCCTCCAGCGAGCCTCAAACTACCGCACCATCACAGCTGCCCTCAATTACACATAACTGTTGAGCAGTCAGCACTTCATCTGCCCTGCATTCTCTGCGACACTTTCCATTACAGACTGTTTTCATGGGTGTTGCTCGTTTTTGGGTCTTCTGACTCATGAATGGTTCCATTGTTTGGGATATATTTTAGTTCCTCTAAGTTGCTGTGAACTTTTGAACATGCTGTGCTTTGATAGAAAATGATAAACTTGTGTACTGTGCATTTAGTTGATGCTCTGATATATAATGAAGCTTTTAGAGTTTGTGGAGGTGAAGAGCAGGATGTTCTTTGAGACAGGATGGAAGCTCTCGGTTCATGAAAGGCAGTTTGTGTTGAAGCAGCCGCTCTCGGTAGAGAGATGCCAGCTGGGGCCTGGCACATGGTCTCTCTCTCTCTCTCTCTCTCTCTCTCACAGAGCTGTATAGTGCAGTGGTGCACATATATATACAGTACAAATACAGTGCTCTACACGGTCACCTTTAAATGCGACTGAAAAAATATTTTGGCAGCAGTGTGAGTGGCCTGATCAAAGCTCATGAGTATTTTTATTTAATTAATTGGATAGGGATACACCCAAATAAAAATTCTGGGTTAAAACCAAGAATACTGGATGCAATTCAGGAAAACCAAAACTGAAAAGGCTTTTTTAATAATTCTGTATTCTTTTATTAAAGCTGCGGTATGTAAGTTTTGCCTCTGTCAGCATTTCTGTTTGGAAACCTGGAATTGCAGTTCCATGCGTTGGTTGTGATCCAGCGTGGATGAATCTGTTTTGAGGTGAATGTGTAGCTGTCAGTCACTGCACCGGTGTGGATATACACTGTACTCAGTAATCACAGATTCTAGCCTACGTCTTAGAATATCTGACCCAAATAAGAATTTCACCATATACTGTCATCTGAACAAGCAACAAGTCTGCCAAACTTTGATCTGACCAATGGAGGAAAAAAGCATTACAATAAATTGCTTGTTTTATTGCTATTTTCTTGATAAACCTTCCTATTGTTTATATGTTGGCTAACGTTATATGAAGATTAAGAATTCTGTCAGACTATTGAATGATGTTGTTCTGCATTTTTTTTAGATTAGATTAGATTAGATTAGATTCAACTTTATTGTCACTGCACATGTAGGTACAAGGCAACGAAATGCAGTTAGCATCTAACCAGAAGTGCAATAAGCAGTAAGCACAGAATAAAGGTCTATAATATGTACAATAACTATACAGGTAAGTATTATGGACATAATTTACAGATATTAAATACTATAAGCATGATATACAGATATGTGTACTATGAACATACTATACAGATGGGCTATGTAAAAGTGTATGTACACTATAGGCAGAACTATGAACATAATTTACAGTATTGCAATGGACAGTAAAGTGCATAGAAAAAAAATATTTTAATGTGCAAATGGATTATACAGTGTTCCTGGATGAACAGGCAGTAGTGCAAGTAATAACAAGTTACTTTTTGCTTGTTGTGAGTAAATAAATAAATCAGAGTGTTGAAGAGGGGGAGGAGTCTGTGTGTGGTGGGGGGGGGGACTGATTTGAATAAATAAGCTGATTGAGTGTATGCTCTTCTTTTTACACCTAAAATGAAATGATGATAATGCGAGGCAAGTGTGCACTAAGCAGAATTCATTAAGGGATTTGACAGTTTGATTCGTAGATTAAGTATTTCAAATATAGGCTATTATACATGCTTCATGCATGCACAGTTTTTTTTTTTTTTCTTACAATCTTTTGGGGATTTCTTGCTTTTAGACTAGTACTAAACTTTAGTTTAAAAAAGTCTAAATTGGTTGTCCCGCAGATCCCTAATGTTTACTGTTCATATTTTAGAAATGTCAATAGCATTTGTATTAAAACTATATTCACTAAATGTAATGAATCGAATCGAAACTAGAATATAAAGTGAATTAACTTTTTATATATGGTCACAGTATGGTCTATTTTTGTTGTTACCAAACAAAAATAATTATAAACAAAGCCAGAGCAAACAGTTATGCAAAGTAGTGCTGCAACGACGCGTCAACGTCATCGATTACGTCGACTACAAAAATACATCTACGTGCGTGAAACGCGTCACACTGTTTGTTTACATCTCGTGTAATGGCATACTGGGAATGGAGAAAATTCCATTATATCACAAAAACAGAGACCACTGTTATCAAAAGTATGGGAATACTTTAAACAGAGGACAAATAAAATGGCCCTTTGTTCCCTTTGCAAAACTGATATGGTGTACCACAGCAGGACAACTGCGATGCGCGAGCACCTCAGAGGAAAACATCTTGGCGCTCTCTGGATTTACGGTTTATGCATGCGCGACCACGTCGCTTCCATTATGAGCGTGCTTATCGCGTGCCTACATTGGAAATAACGAACTTGAGCACGCAAAAGACGTTATATATATTACATATATAAAAATAAAGAAAAGGAGAAACATTTTTTCTGCAAATGAAATATGAAAGCAAATAGACATGATTATAAATATATATTTCTGTATTTTCAGGTGTATCAGAAGTTATTACAAGCATTTGATGGTTTAAAGAGAGTTTTAAGCAAAGACATAAAATATATAATATAATAATTAGTGGTCGACTGACATAGGTTTTTTGACAGCCAATGGCGCTATCTTGGAAAGCAGGGGGGCCAATAACCTATATAAAGCCAATATAAAAAATGTTTTATTCATATTTGAGACATTTTAATTTATTTGACGATGCATTAAAAATCAAATGTGTGAAATAAGCATTCTTTAGATGACAGTATTTTTTTTTACAAATAAACATTTTTGTTTATTATAACATTTGTTTAAATGATGTAAATGTGCATTTGCTTAATGGTGACCGCAAATAAGTATTATATTGTTTGCCTTTCTATTACTAATAATATAAAAGCAATCATTATAATACTTTGTATATACATTCATTCCTTTGTTTAACCGTTCTATCTGATTATTAGACTGACTTCTATCTATATAAGACAGAACTGTTAACAATGACAGTAAACGAGGGATAATGTGAGCACTGTGTCCACTCAGGCGCTGCCGTTCTCAGCCACGTCAAAATAAAAGTCCCACCTCGAACACATCAACTAAGCAGAAAAACGTATTGGTCGACCACTATTAAAGGGGATACTCCACCCCAAATTTACATTTTGTCATTAATCACTTACCCCCATTCCGTTCCAAACTCGTTGCAAAAATAATGACTTAATTCAACAATTCCTTTGTCTCTCCACATCACTCAAACTGCCTATGCTCTTCTGTGTCAGCTGCGCCACAAGGATGCGCTGTTTTTTTCTTTCAAATTAAAGAATAAATACACATAGAAACAGTGCATCCTTGTGGAGCGGCTGTGGCACAGTGATGTGGAGAGATACAGAAGAGTCACTATTCTCATCGCTTCATAACATTATGGTTGAAACACTGATGGCAGATGGACTACTCTGACGATGCTTTTCATACTTTTCTGGACCTTGGTAGTGCAACTTGGCAGTCTATGGGCAGTCATAAGCCTCCTGGTTTTCATCCAAGATATCTTAGATTGTGTTCTGAAGACAAACTAAGCTTTTACGGGTTTGGAACAACATGGGGGTGATTACTGACAAAAAATTTCATTTTGGGGTGGAGTATCCATTTAATAATCATACATTTTTGACACAAGTGGGCTTTTATTGTGGCCAGCCTAAAGCATACCTGTGTAATAATCATGCTGTCTAATCAGCATCTTGATATGTCACACCTGTGAAGAGGATGAATTATCTCGGCAAAGGAGAAGTGCTCACTAACACAGATTTAGACAGATTTGTGAACAGTATTTGAGAGAAATATCATTTTTCCGCTCATGAAAAATGGGGGCAAAAACAAAAGAGTTGCTTTTATAATTTTGTTCGGTGTATATATTAAGATAATTAAGATCTATCTGAGGAAAAAAAGCATAGCCTTTTGGATAAATATACATTTGCACCTTAACACATTTTAAAACCCTTATGGCAAAAAAATGCATTTTGTTTAGGCTGTGCTCAGTGGAATCGAATGTAAACATAGGACTCATCCAGGCTCTTTCGGATCACTGACTCTTGTTCTAACTAGTTTGTGTGAATAATCACCCAGCATTGTTTCTCTCTTTTATTTTAAGTCTGTTCAGTGCTTTCTAATTCAGTCTGCAGCTTCGCTCAGCTTAGTGAGCACATGGAGTCCTGCACTCATTTGTTTGCCCTTTAGATTAACTTTTAATGCGTGCCATTTACTGTTGTAAGCATCGTTTGAACTCTGGCAGCAGGCAAAGGCATTTCTCAAAGCAACATGCTGTTTCATGTGCAGACTGTAGTGGAATAACAGTGTTTATCTAGATTACTGAAGAAAAAACACCCGTTTATAATATGAGATGTTCTCATTGCAATGTTTAAAGTTAATTGCTTATTGAGTATGAAAATTACAAATATTTAACTTGTAAAATATAAAATGGCTTTTGTAAAAAAAAAAAAAAAAAAAGGCTTTGTTTTCAAGATCCATATGTGGGGAGTTAAATGTAAAGTCACAATCAGAAATGACTTTTAAAATACTGTAGGACTGCAACTAATGATAATTTCGATAATCGATTAATTAGCTGAATTATTATTTTATTTTATTAAAACGATTAAAACCCTATTTTCTCAAACACACTATTCCACATTCTGAACAATGTCCTTAAAACAAATGTGCCAACTGAATGCTATGAAAACATACAGTGCTTAATTTATTAGATCACCTCTCATAAGACAAAACACAAATATTTTAGGATTCTGTCAAAAAAAGAAAGAAATGGAATTCTAAAAATGTTATTGTAATTTTTGGACAAATAACAAACTGAAACAACTAAATAGTATTTATTCACATAATAACAAATATGGCCTCTTTTGCCTTTGATAACAGCTTGCATGCTTGCTGGCATTGTTTAGGTACTTTTTGACTAATTGAGTATCTGAATAAAAAAACACTAAGCACATGACAATTATTTTCTGCCTTTCACATATAACAGCAATAATTATATTATAGCATTAAAAATAGCCTACTACTGTTACTTAAGAGCTTACGCATATTGGAGGACTAACCAAAACGGAAAGAAAAAAAAATTATATATATATATGAATAGCGCATTCAGCGCGGGGGCGTGGTCACATATAACGAAGGGAGACATGAAAAACAGACATAGAGTTGTTTTGATATGGATTACTTTATCACAGAATATCTGTTAGCAGCACTTGTTTAGTTTTAAAGTAGACATGTCAAGCTTTCTATAGATATCTCTCTCATGTCTCTTCGTTGAGTATTCACGGAGCTACACTTCATTTTAATTACGTTTTTGTAAATGACGATCAGCGCAGACAGGCTGCAGACAGCACACATACTGATAAGACGCTCGGGAGAAAACAGACACATAACTTCATAATCATAATTCGCGTTGTGATTCGGAGATGCTCGTTGTTATAAATAAAGTTGGTAATGAAGCTTCTTTTATGGCCAAATGCTTTGAAAATCCCGCCTTGTACTCACCGAGATTAGAAAAGCAGTCATCAGTAAAATGTTGTGAACACAACAAAAGGGATTTGTTGTACTGCTCTGGTATTGTGGTAAAAATGAATTTTAGCCATTGGTTCTTCTGATCTTCATTCTTTGGCAGTGAAAATAAAACAAACTTGCCTTTACAATTAAAAACACACTGTCTCCTCGACATGATGCTATCACACCAACCAGAGCGTATGTGTGTGGGGGTGGGACAGGTCAGAGTTCGTTTCTTTTTTTAACTTTTAACTACTTTTTAGTTTAATTACTTTGCACATTGTTTACACTGATGGACAGCTACATTATACACTGTAATACAGGTAATTTTTGATTTCCCATCTCTGTGGCTCTTTAAATCTCTAGATTGAAAATGAAAACAATAAAGAAAATAGAGATAGAATCACAGTAATGCTCTGTAGAAACACGCGTCGGGTGAACTATGATCACAGTCAGTCTCCTCTTACTGTCATTTCTTTATCCTGTAAAAGCGTCTGATATTTATATTACACTCCCATCCATTTCCTGCACTGCATCCAATGTAGACATCACTGAATCTGAAGGGATAGGGATTTTTTTTAAAGGATTTTACTGGATACATTTAATAGCACTGTTTATTTGTGTTTTTCGCATAGTAACTTTAGTATATTTAGTAAGCAAATTAAGATTTTTTTTTTGAAAGACCAATTATATTGTCCATTAATTTTCATAGTAGCTTAAGACTACTTAGTAAGCCAATTAAGAATTTCTGAAAGATAAAACTAATTTTGTCACCCAAATTTTGTGCCCAAATTTTTATTCTTCTATAATTAAACCAGTAAATGTAATTTTTTTTTATTTGTGATTTTTACTATATTTTCATAACTGTGATTTTGCAGTGAAATGTTTCTATAATTTTTCTCATCACCCACCCATATTATTTTTCCATGCGGTGATTTTCTGCTGCACAGCTGTTGCCGTGATGGTGTTTTACTCTTGCATGTAGCGATGTAGCAAGGCAGCACTGTGGCCTGTCTAAACAGGGTTTTCAGCTGGTTGGATGAATAATCCATCCGAGGTATCTGGTGACATTAGTCACAGCAGCAGAGTTGATCTGAAGAGGCGTGAAAGGATGCTGCAGTGGGCAGTGGTTTAAGACTTTCCGTGAGAGAAAGAGAGACAGGAAAAGGCAGGAAAGACGAGATTAGATCAGCTGGAGTCAGCTGACTGCTCTATGTTGTGGACTGTCTATCTGGTGGAGGCGCGGGTTGCCAAGAGAGAAAGTAGGGAAGGGAGGGGGAAGGTGTACCATCTGAGCTGAATGTATAATCAAGCATCTGCCTCCGACATGTGAATGGTTAAAGCTTTCCAGTGAGAATGAGGGAGGGAGCAAACGAGTCACTGTGTTAGCTGGGAGGGAGGGTGGGAGTGTGTGTGTGTGTGTGTGATCACGGAGTAATCTGCCTGTGGATGGATGGAGAGGGGCGAGATGGAGAACCGATCGCTACTACGGGAGGCAGGCGGCAGGCACCACAGCCCCCTCCTTGACTGGGAGCGACGAGGACAAGCAGGTGGCTTCGCTAACGTGACAGTCTTCCCACAGTCCCTTCTTACTGGCAGCACTGCAGCTTCTGTGCATTTTTTGCATTCTGTACAGAGATATTTACTGTGATAGTGGTTGTCAGTACGTGGACTTGATTCTTTTGGTTTTGACCGGCTTTAATATATGCTTCTCTTTTACTTTCCCTCCCTTTCTCTCTGTTTTTTCCTCCGTGTGTTTGTGATGTAATGGCTGCAGTTTTCACAGGAAATCACTAGTCTGGTAAGCAGATACACAGTGCATGAACAGTACATGTCTGTTATGCTTTTTTATTTAGAAATGTCATGCATGTCATTTGTATTCCAGTTGGTTTTTGATTTCATGTCCCTTATCATTTTTAGATGACTGTCATGATGCTTCTGGTTATCTGTAGCATAGGAGCGCATAGCGTGTTGAATAATGTCGATATTGTGTGACCTGTTTGATTTGGCTGTGTGGGTTGTTCTCAGCTATATCCAGCAGTCGGATTTACCGTGCCTCGCCCCTTTTTCCTCATTTCTCTCTTTTCCTATGATGAACTTTGGCCTGTGTAACAAGCTGTTTGTGGCTTTTCATGAAAGGAGGGGCGAAGTTCCCTACTACTGATATCAGATTCGGTTTGTATAGTTATGCAAAAGGAATGTAACTCTATATGATGGGTTGAAAGTCCACTTTAGATGACTTACTGTCATGTTTTGAAAGACACCAAATTGGAGGAAGACACAATATGGAGCCCAGTATTTGTTTTTAAATCTGACATTCTTGAACTGAATTCCTGTGATAGCTGTTTACCGTAAATTGTGGATTTAAACATGATTACGGAGGTCAGATTCAGTACCGTTTCTAATCGGGGCCATCGTTCACCTCTGGCTTCAGTGTCGCTTCGGTCATGTGTGGTGACCCGAACGGTGGGTGACATCACTTTCTTGTTACTTTAAATTGCTATTTATTGTGATTATTTTGTTCTGCCTAGTGCTTCCTTTGGAGATATATTTTAGTGTGTGAAATGGAGGCTGGTCTTGCTTTCCAGTACCATAATACAATTTAAAGGGAACCGTTTGCTTCCAGCCGAGATCAGATCACAACTGTTTTTTCTTTTACAGTCATGCAAAGCAGAAACCGTAATTAGAACTTTGTAGCCCTGTAGTTTAGAAGTCAAGTTAATTATTGTAGGTGTATTTTTGTTCTGAACTGCCAGCTTTAGAATATAGTTATGAATATTATAGAATTCTCCAGCATTTGGTGCACCAGAGTACAGCTCACACTTCTGACCTGTCAAACTCCCACACACAAATGTAATGCCACCCTCCCACACTGGGAGAACTATTTGTAGGAAATCATCATGAATTTCAAGTTTTCTCTGATACAGTGAATACTATTCCAATTTACCGGATTCTCTTTTCCACAGGCCTATTCCCAAGATGCCTACCTTAAGGGTCATGATGCATACAGTGGAAATGCACGCCATATACCGGAGCCACCCCCTATATGTTACCCTAGAGTAGACAGTAAGCCCCCGGGGATGGCCCAGGCCACTGAGACCTCAGCCCCGGGGGTTGTACCATCTGATCTAGGATACCGTGTGGAGATACCAGTACCTCCCTCTCCTCCACCACCCATTCCAAAGACACAGACTGCAGTGTGTGTGTGCAATGAAAGTGTTCGGACAGTGGTGGTACCTCCTGATGTACACATGGGCCGTATGGTTCCGAGTCATAGGGTCGACTATGGTCTAGTAGGCCCAGATCCAATGCTGGTCAGAGCCAGGCCTGGTACGGTGTCTGGTGGTCGTCCACCATACCTCCACCCTCGCAAAGCTGACATGTTCCCTTCAGGTTACCATGTTGATCCTTATGCCATTCCACCTACACACTATGCACCTAGTTCCTCCATTACCTCTCATGCTACCCACCAGAACATTGACTGGCGGACTTACCAGACATACCAGGAATATATTGATAATAAAGGTCTTCACACTTACAGTCGGACTATTCAAGAGCGTTTAGACAGCTTGCGAGCTGCATCCCAAAGTGTCCACGTTGGCCCCCATTGTGGACCCCAACCTGGCTGGGGCAATAACTTACGCCGCAGAAGCACATCTCATGACCGGGCTTACCAGAGCCATTCTGTGCTTCCTCCACGCAGCGCTTCGCAGGATAGGATGAGTGGGGCAGAAAGAGCTGCCCACGCCAGGGACTGGCCTCCTCGTAGTGTGTCCTCTGATGGAGTCTTGCGGCAGCCCCGTGTTCATTCGTCAGACTATGTGGAACATCGTGAACTAGTTTCTCCTGCACCATGGGCCGCTGTGGATAGGCAGCTGTATGGTAGAGTAAACCAGAGGAGTCGTCCTAGTAGACAGTCTCTCCCACCTCGAGCGGTCCTTTATCGTCCCCCAACAGGTTATGGTCTGGTGGGTGTCAAGGGTGTCGCTGGCTCCCATACGCACAGCTCCAGAACAGACGTCCCACCCACCACTGGTTTTCCAGAGCGACCTCGCAATGGACTTAACCAGGCCAAAGAGCCTCCTTCCAAAGACCAAAGTGTAACTGCTGTTGGAAATCGTATTTCTCATTCGTCATCGAACCAATCAAGAACTAGGGCTGAAACCATGCAGAGCCCAGAAACTGGGAATGAAAATCCAGTCGGATATAGGTCAGCATCTTACTCTGCTCCGCCTCCACAGAGGCCACAGTGTGGGGCACCAGCTCGGAGGACACACCCACGTGATGTCAAGGGCCTACCAGTAAACGGGTCCAGTCCAGTGGAGGGTGTAGTCCTCCGAGAGAAGGCTCCAACAGGGAAGGGGACCCCACAACCTCTCCGCCATCCCTCGTACATCCTTGCGGTGAATGACACGGATGGATCTGAGCCGGCAGGGGGTGGTGTCTGCTGGTTGCCCAATGATGCACGCCGGGAGATGCACATGCGGAAACTGGGGGAGCGACTTGACTCCTCCTTCTGCTCCAGCAATCTGGACGAATCACTTGACTCCATTCCCTTCATCGGTAAGTGCACTCTTTGTAACCATAGCAACGCTAACCCAGCTCCAAGCTTTATCCAGCAGTAGGGATTGTTTTAGAGCTGCTGCAGATATTTTTGAACAGTAATTGCTTATGTGTAGACAATAATGGTGATGTTTTTTTGCAATTAATATTTTGTCTGTATTAGTAATGCTTCAGTACCTTATGTGATTTTAAAATGTGACCTATCACTACCACAATTTCAAATCCTGACTCCATGTGTCCAGACAGAGGATTATCATGGCCAAATCTTACTTTGTATTGTCTGTTGGATCAAACTCCCAAAGCTTGGAGAGTATGGGTGATTTATGCAGAAGGTGTTTGGGAGTGACTGAAGGAGAGTGAGAGTAACTGTGTGTGAGTCATGATGCTGTTCAGGGAGGAGGTGGCCTTCTTTCATACTCTTAATGCCTGAGGATGGGTCTAGAATATGGAGTGATAGCTTAGCTGTGCTCGGTCACATTTTGTCTTTGATGTTTGGTGTTTTGTGCTCTAGCCTTCTGATATTAGGCACACACTGTAATTGTATCTTCTATCTTTTAGACTGATTATAATTATATAAATGTTTCTTTTTTATTTTTTTGCAATATGCATTTCGCTGTTTGGTCAATTGTGGTTTGAACCTTATAATCCATCTCAGACAAAGGAGTCAGACTAAATATGAACTATTTTTAGCTATATCATCCAGATTTAGAAGATGTCACAGTCTAAACATTTATCAACACAATCATCATTTAGAAAGCTTTTATTTTATTAGAAGTGCTTTTATACTAGTGTCGTTGACTCCAGTGGTTTCTGATGATTGTAAATCAATAACAATTAAGACTCTGAATAGATGTTGGGATTTTCTTAGCTCTTTACTTGTTGGCATGCTCTAGATTTTGTCTTGGATAACACATCTCATCTTCTTTTTTCAGTTTTACTAGTTATGAGATGTGTATGTTTTGTGCAAACCACAATCCTAGCATTTCTGCTTCTGCCACTGCAAATGCAGTGTATGAAAGAAATGCATGGTTGGACATGTAAATATATGCAGGCAAGCACGGCTGGTAGAGATTTCTTTTAATTCATAAACAACAGGTAAATGTTTTTAGCTGCGAAAGACATTAGTTATATTTACTTTTGTCCCAGGGCTGGGCGAATATTAGTGATAATATCGGAATAATTTTGACGACGATGTAAGATTTGAAAATATCCTGAATATCAAATATTTCAAATTCAAGCATACTTTCCCAAAATAACATGCCAAACGTCCAAAAAATGGAACCTGTTATTGCGGACTGCTCTACACTCCTCTACTGCATAAACTCTCATATCAGGAGAGTATGATATGATCTCATATCATATCCTGTGAATCAAAGCTTCACTGTTACATAGATACATTTTCTTCCTGCTGTTTTGCTTATTTTAAGTAATCTGGCAACCATGCGCATGCAAACACTCGCTCCTCATTGCAGAAGCGTCACTGCAGATGATCTGAAAAACAAACAAGCTGGAGTTTAGCGATCTAATGAAAGCATCATTCAGTCGGTCTGTTCTGTCATAAAATCTCGACTGTATTGTTTGCGATTGTGGTCGCTGTATAAATGCACTAACCAATCGCTGATGTGGGAATAGAGAAACATAGGCTATGGCAGTGTGGAATTTAACTTTTATAATATTTTTCATTTGTTTTACCTATATATATATATATATATATATATATATATATATATATATATATATATATATATATATATATATATATATATATATATATATATATATATAGCTCTCCATCTGAAAGGGGTTTTTAGTGGCAGTGGGAACATAGTTTCATGCCTCAGAGCTTCTCTTAAACCAGAGACAGTAGACAGTCTTTTGTTCTTAGCTAAAATCTGTTTAAAAAATACTTATCCCAGTTTAATTATTTCCCAATTTTTGTATTATTTAATTGCAAATGCAAGCATATTGACAGATATATTAAATATCATAAATAAATTGACAATATCGCCCAGCCCTACATTGTCGTAGGATTTATATATGATACCCAAATTACAGTAGTATGCTATATTTTTGTCACATGACCTTGAGTGACTTCAGAGCGGCAACCTCCCACACTCTCTCGTGAAGCCAATAAGGAAGTGACTAAAACTGCAATTCATCGACTGGCTGCTTGAGGCTGGCTGCAGAAGAGAGTCAGTCCCATAGACTCCCCATGTTAAAATGCCCAACTTTACAGCAGAAAAAAAACAGCCTGGTTTACAGCCTGGTGCAAAAAAAGATTTTGGTCTATATTGCTAATTTTGCCCTTCATGACAACTGTGAGGGGGGTGAATCTTTATAACTCATCCGTTTAAATAATATTAAGACTTAAAGTTCTGCATAATTAAGGGCGTGGCCACTTGAGTGACAGGTGGATTGCCGCTGTTGACAATGCCGTCGTGCTAGGTGGGCGTGGCTTTAGCAATCAGCTCCCGCCTTTTTGCCCATTTTCGATTATCCGGGAGAGTCGCACGGTGACGCGCTGCCAAGATGGCGACGGCCTGCTCTACACACTTTAGGCTTCAAAACCGCTATTGAGGTGCCTATGGGTGACGTCACGGACACTACGTCCATATTTTTTTACAGGCTATGGTGACTTCCAGTTAACACATTGGGAATCAATATGGTTGATTGTAATTGCATTTTGATTGTATAATTTTATATACAAACTAATAAAGATATCAACATGTTGATGTTAAAATTTTATTTTAAAGATTTAAAATGGTGTAATTTTTTCATTGTATAAATATTTTCTCATTAATATGTTCAGATAGCTGAAAGTCAATTGCTATGGCTCTGTGGCATTTCAAAACATTGCTCGGCTTGTTTTAGCAATCCTACGTTATCTTGTCCCAAACCTCAGATTGTCCATTGTAAGTTGCTTTGGGTAAATAATCTGCTGAAATGAATACAGTAGAGGATAGTTGCCACCAATGTCTTGCAGCAAAACCCAGCCTATTCTCTAAAATGAATTTAGGTTAGCGCTGATGACATTAAGATTCTTGTGTCTTGGAGCGAGGCAATCTTTAGGCTACGCTAGAGCTCTTCATCTAGGCCCGAAGAGGGTTTTGCACACCTTCCCCTTGGCCCTCTTTGAGACACTGGAGGATTCAGGAACTAGGATCTAGGGCAGTTGCTTTAATTTTAACTGCTCCAGGCCTCTGGCAGCACAGGACAGGACAGCTTTGTACTCAAACTTATTTTGGCTGAGACCTGCAGAGGAGCTCAAAAGTTTTCAGCTCTCTCAAAAACAGGACATGTCAAATTGTAAGATAAATAAAACTGTCCTCATTGCTAGAAAAAGTTTATGCAGACCTCTTGCTTGCAATTAAATCAAGATATGCACCGTAGCCTTCACATTTCTAAAGCAAAATAAAAGCTACTGTGTATAGTAAGGTATGATTTATAAAGAAAGTGGGATACTATGGCTGTACCTTGTAAATATCAACAGCAAGTTTAAATGGGAGATTCTGCTAGGGATGTTAATGTACAAGACAGAAATGGGTCCAGCTCACTCTCTTAAAACTATTTATTTATCCAATGGCAAGAAAATGAACATGAAGAGCTTAAGTACTTCATTCAGTACAGCACAACATTAGGGCAAATATATCAGTTTTTTTGCAACAGTATCATCCTTAGTATGGCCTTAATTCTCCAGCTATGAATAATTGTAACTTTATATTGAGAAGTCTTTTTTTAGGGAATGATTTTAAAGAACTGGCTTTAGTTAAAGGGATATAACAGCAGACAAATAACCTTTAGGAACACACAGAAGACATTTATTTATTTAAATTTAGGGTGGAAATAGAATCCAAATTCATTCAATCCATTCATATCTTACTCTTTAATATGAAATAAACGTGAATGAACATCAAAAGGAATGTTTAAAGGGTAACTAAACCCCTGGTCAGAGCCTGACTCCACCCACTGGCAATATTTGAAAAAGTCTGAAAAGTGAGCACAGCAGAGATAGAAGGGATGAACCGAGGGCGGGGCTTACCGGGTGGGGCGTGAACCTGAGACCCGCAGTGACGGATTGATTGACAGCTGCTGTCAGAGTCGCTAAAATGGAGAGGGACTGTAGTGACGGAAGTAGCTTTGCAACAGAGCATTCATTTGAAGTAGAGGACTTTTCTCCCCCACCTTCACCTGAAGTGGAGGATGTCGAGGTGTCTGTTCATTTCAATTCGAGCCGCTGGCTCGAACTGCCCTCTTAAAGGTGCCATCTGTAATGTTTGGCAAAAAAAATCAAGTCATACTCCACATTCCATACCAGATGGGGGCAGTATGCCTCAATAAAGTGAATTGGTCTACTCTAGAGTAACAAACGAGAAACGGCATAGTCTCTATGCTCCGCCCCTACATTCACAACATTACTACAGCCATAGCCGAAGCCTAACTGTGCGTTCACACCGCCGGCGTCTAGAGCGTCAAAATTCGTTCTTGCCGCTCTGCTCACGATGCTGCAGAAAGATTTGTGAGCGCTCAGACGCTCTAACGTAGATCGAATGCTTATTTTTTATTTAAAGCGGCCGCAAAGCAAACAACTTTGTTGATCTCGTGCAGATTAACCACAAGGAGTTATAACCTCATTAAATATTGTTGTGGACGAAATATTAGGATCCTTTACTTACACATCATAGATTAATACAAACGCTAAACAGCAATAATCAACCTGTCCTTTATTCTGCTTGAGAACTAATGTGCCAACTCTCAAGCATTCACCGTGAGACACACGCAATTGACTCTTTTCACACGCTTTCACGCCACACATAAATTTTTTCACGCACAGAAAAACCACGAAGCAAAGAGGACATGGAGACCAACAGACTAGACAGAGCAGGTTAGTTATGATACATAGGGCTGTGCAAAAAATCGAATGCGATTTTCATGCACCTCTCATCAGTAAAGACGCTCCTGTAATTAGAAGTATATCTCCAGCATGTGCATTCAGATCAGGGTTGCCAGGTTTTCACAACAAATCCTGCCCAGTTGCTTCTTAAAACTAGTCCAAAACTAGCCCAATCGCGTTTCCGGGAGGTTCCCGATAAAAATTGCTTCCCGGGGTTAAAATATAAATTTTTGGGAAGGGTTTCCCTGGTAAAATTAGCATTTTAGGGGCTAAATATCACGTTATTGGTATTGGGATTGCTTCAAACCGCGGACATGAAAAACAACCGCAGACTTGGCAACACTGGTTCAGGTGGAGCGGCAGTTACTGCACAACTAACACAAAATCGCGTACAAAATCGACAAAGAATCGCCTGCGATTTTTAACATCGATGTTGTGTAGATTGTCAGTGAATTACGGCTCTGTGTAGTAAATGCCAACCATTGTTGCCAAGTCTGTGGTGGTTGTTTTTCATGTCCGCTGGTCACAGCGACCCCAATACAAATAACGTGATATTTAGCCCCTAAAATGCGAATTATACCAAGGCAACCCTGCTAAAAAACCTATATTTTAACCCCGGGAAGCAATGTTTCATCGGGGAACCTTCTGGAAGCGAGATTGGGCTAGTTTTGAGAAGCAACTTGGCAGGATTTGTTGTGAAAACCTGGCAATCCTGATCTGAACACACGTGCTGGAGATATACTCCTAATTACAGGAGAGTCTTTACTGATGAGATGTACATGAGTAAAGACATGCACAGCCCTATATAATAAAATGGGTAACGTTAAGTTATAGATAGCTAATTATCAAACGCAGCTACGGTTAGCCAGCGCTAACATTAGCACGTTTATCGAACATCCTTCGATACATTTCTATGTTATAACTTCCCGAAAACAAATACACAAACATATAAAACAAACTTCTAGCGAAATACTAACAGCATCTAACTTGCAAGTTCGGAGTTGAACCTCATTTCTTTCATGTCCATCAGTTGTCTCCAGCGATTAAAAGCAGTGCCGATGTTTACTCTGGTATTCTTATCGGATTTGATTTTTGATTCCGAGCGCAGTTGTTTGCCTGTAGCGGGTGTTGGTCTCTTGCCAAGGGCTTCAGCTATTCTTCTGCTCTTTTCCCTGAACTGAAAGTAGTGGGCTGTACTTTCCACACGATTGACATCAGGTCCAGGTACGGCCTTCGAGTTATTCGTGTATTGCAGGTTGTCTGGTGGATATGTTGCCCGCATACCGCTTCCCACGGCCGAAACTGGTATTACAACACCTGTTGGGCCAGGGCTAGTAATGCTAATGCTAATTAAGGTTGATATCTCTGCAGCACAATAACTTGACATTTTTTTAATGACATCATCGCTTATTTCTTCTCATTCTTTTGATGCGTGTAGGTCATGTTATGGATATTTTTACCTCAATTTCTGCATATGGCACCTTTAACTCCCGCACCCCATCGCTTTTCAGCGCCAGCTGTGTGGAGAAGCCCATTTCCACCTGCATTGCGTTGGAGAAGCAATCCCGTGTAAAATGCAGTTTGCACATTCCAGCTCTAGGCAGGAACTCGTGGTCTTCCAGGTCAAGTGCATGCAACCACTGGCACCTAATTTTAAAGTCTGCTGGAAAACTATGCAGTCCAGCAGTGCTGTCGCAAGCAACAACATGTGTACCATCCTGACCACTGTACTAAATACAGATAAATCTATGCCAACTTGAAGCTATCCTAACTGATGCAATACAATGCTACTAACAATGCTTCTAACAATACTAACGTTACACTAACAACTATGCTAATTAACTACATAGGCTACACAAAATAATCTAAATAACTATATTATTTATTCCACACCGCTCTGTCCCTTCTCTCACAAATGCCTCAATTATTTCCTGTTTTGATGAAGCCCCTCCCTTAGAAATGCACAGTGGGCTGAGATTGGTTATCTGTCAGTGTTTTGTGATTTGCTAAACTGCCAAGTGTGCATCTTAACTTCCCGCCCCTCACCCCAGCAGCATGTGCTGCGGTTGTATTGTAAACAATGGCATCGTCTATATTGCTTATCAATGTGAGGCCGATTGAGACGCAGAGGATATTAGTGAAGATAATTTAATGGTATGTTTGTTTGTTGTTGTCTCATACTAAGATACACTGTTGTTTGTAAATGCTACTGCAGAAAACACATGTATAAAGCTTCTCATTGCTATGTGTAAATAAGTGTATAATTGGAACAGTTTGTTGGAGCTGATTTGACGATTTGAATGAGAGCGAGAGATGCAGAGTGTAGGGCCTGCTGGATTAAGACAAATCATAATCACGATTATTTTGGTCAATATTGTAATCACGATTATGAAGGACCAAAACTTTATATGAGTGATTTAATTAAAGAAAGTGATACATATCAAATATGCACGAGGAACAGTATTAAAGAGCCACTGTTGCAGAACATTTTAATGGAAGTAACTCTTTGTAGTCCCTTACCAGCTGTTTTTGTAGGCATTAAAATCCCAAAATTTTCAAAGATGATATCTCTGTTTGCATTGAACTTTCAGCTTTGCCACTTTGCATATAACGTTTATGCTCAAACAGCAACATTGCACATTAACTTATGTAAAAAAAAAAAATATCGCTATCAACCACCCCTCTTAAAGAAATAAACAACTTACTGAAATGTATCAAATGTGTTTCAACCATGGAAAGACATCAATAAAACCACTTGTAAGCATTGCCACTTAACATTACATTTTCCACAGGAAAGTCATTAATAATTATTTAAGTGTTGATTTATTAGTTAATTTATTTTGAAATTAACTCTATTTTCTGTTTCTTGATGAGCAGGAAGTGTTTTTTTTTTAATTCAGTCTATCTGCAAAGTCCTGGGTTTTGAAATGATTGTTTTGTAGTACAATACTGTATGATACTCCTGAAATAAAAATTGGTGTTTAAACATTGTGACCAATTTTTTGTATATGTATACCAAATATCATTAAATTCAGGAGATAGTCATAGAGTCCCAGCCCTAATATCAAGGCATATACGCTGGGAACATGTTAATCTTTGATTTATTACTTTAATGTTTACAGATGAGCCAGCCAGTCCTAGTGTAGATCATGATGGCAGCCATATTCCTGCGTCGGTTGTGATCTCTGGAGCTCAGGCTGTAATCTCTGACAGCCCCAGCCCTACCACCCCCAGCCCCCTAATGCGCCGGCAACTGTCTCATGACCAAGGTAAGCTACTGTCTGTACAGATTTCAGATTTTTTTTTGAGCGATTATTGCCATCTGAGAGCACCACAGGAATGGATCAGTGAGCATTTTGTTGCGCTTGGTGCTGATCGTTGTATTCTTGCCTACATGCATGCAGAGTCTCTCAGAAATGCCATTCTGGAATCGGGAACCAAAACAGAGCGCTCAAAATCATACGATGAAGGCCTGGACAACTACCGGGAGGAGGGCCGTGGGTAAGTGACGATTAAAAGCGTCGGATCATAGTGTTGGAGATTACTAATACTATCATTGAGTGGTTGTTTGACCTAACATAGTAATTCATTTCCTCAGACGATCCAGCAAACCGAGTCTAAGGGTTTTCAAGAAGGTGAGAGACACACATAACAATCTCCCAGCCACTAATAATGTAAAAGTCTCTGTTCCAAAACCTTGTGAGATGCCATAGTTTGGAGCATTTACAGGGGTCATGAAATGCCTTTTATCATTATTTTGTACTGTTCTCTGAGATCCACTTATAATGCTGTCAAGATTTTTACATAAAAAAACATAACATTTTAGCAGTAATAGTCTGTTTTCCTGTTTTGACCACTTCATCCGAAAGCTCTGTATTGAATAGGAATGACAGGTTGTCAACACAGAAGTAAACGCCCACTGCTATGATTGACTGACAGCTGTGTGTTTGACAGCTACATCCTTCACAGATGGGCGCTGCTGTGATTTAGGATAAAAACATATAAATACTCAGCACGTATCAAACGATCTGTAACAACAACTGAAGCAATAGTGACCACGTAATAAAACAGTTACACTACATGCATGAATCGGTGGGCGGAGCTAAACAGGCAGTGATGTAGAAGCAGGCATTGATCATCTTCTGTGGAGGCGGGGTTTAGACACTATTACATCATAAAGTGGCACATTCCACAAGCTGGAGTTTTGGCAGATTGGCTTCAATATAAGCTGTTTTTAGACTAACGAGAAGGTTTTGAGTTCTGAAGAGCAAGGTGAATTTTGATTTCTCAGTTCATGACACCTTTAAGGTTTTGCCTTAAGGTCAATCCAAGATACCTTCTTTTAGTCAAATCCAAAGGAAGTTCTATTGAAGTGTTTGGACAAAAATGCATCCAAAGTAAAAAAAAATTATAGTGCACAGTTTCTGGAAACGATTGTGGGCAGTTCATCAGCACATCATGTGACATTTGTGTGCGTAGTCAATGTAATGTACAGCACTCCACATCGCTCACTTGTTCCATTTCAGTTAGGTTTTGGAACAGAGTAATAATTATGCAGAATTAGCCAAGAGTGGACAGCAAAATGTCATTTTTGTTCTGGTCTTATAGGCATTGGATGGCCATAAGTCTGATGACTCCAGCTCTAGAAGAGACTCCTCCACTGAGATCTTCAGTGACTCCACCAAGGAGGGTTGGCTGCATTTCCGACAGCTCAACACGGAGAAGGGCAAGGTGGGAAAATTGATCTCTCAGTTCTTCACTACTCACTTCCCATAGTGGGAGATTGATTCAAGAGCATGTTGAATTCAATAGTGATAGTTTTCCTGTCATGCTTTGGTTTATGTGTGTTCTTCTGTTTCCAGCGAGGAGGCGGCGGTATGCGGCAGTGGAAACAGATGTACGCAGTGCTGCGGGGACACTCCCTCTTCCTCTATAAGGACAAAAAGGAGGGGCTTGCTCACATCAACTTGCAACTGGAGGATGAGCCTCAATCAATCAGCATCAAGGCCTGCTTGATTGACATCTCTTACAGCGACACAAAGCGCAAGAATGTCCTGCGGCTAACGACTTCAGACTGCGAGTATCTGTTTCAGGCAGAGGGCAGAGAAGACATGCTGTCCTGGATAAGAGTCATTCAAGAAAACAGCAACCTGGACGAGGAGGTTAGTGGACAATGAAAGTGTTTTTGTACAGTCGTGTACAAAATCAGCATAGTCCACATGTAAAGCCAGATTTGTCTTATTGTGCATACTCTGTATGCTCAACTTAGACTTTTTTCGTACTAGTTAGTTTGTCCGCAAGGTGCAAACACTGCCCAGTCCGGTGTTTCACAATCAAAAGAAACAGATGAGGTGGAAAAACAAACCACTAGAGCGGCAACAATAATAGATGCCTGCTGAGACTGGATGAGTTGGATACATAAACAGCTGAAGACTATTGCCCTCTTGCTTATATGCACACCAAACTGCCATATGACTAATAACTGTAACTGCAGGGAAATGACAGCCTGATGAAGCTGGATTGGCTGGTGGCCAGCTGGCCTTCACTATCGGCTATCCTGCTGTTACGTCAAAGATAGCAGACAAGGAAAAATCGATTTTATGCTTTTAGGGGTGTTCCAAAAATCAAACTCGGATCTGTTGGATACATTAAACTATTTCTGATATTTTCAGAAATCTGATCTATATTTTCTTGCAATTTTTATTATATGAACACAGCTAATTTTGAATCCTGATAAATGGAAAAAGTTTTTGCAACACAATGCTGTAGTTACAGCATCTACCAAAAGAGGATAACAGGGCCATGCTAACCACTCAGTCCTTGACTCCTTTCTAAACCGTGTCTTCTTACACATTTAAAATGTCAGGTGAACAGCCTCACAAATAACTAATCTGATCAGGAAATCATAGTAGATTATCAACATGAAGTCTGTGAGCCATGACTGCGTAAGCATCATAGTATTGCATAACTTTGTCCTGAAATGAAACCTAACACAACACTGCTTTGTCATCGGCTGAAATCAGTGTCGAGGTGATATTGTTTACTGAAGGTGTGAGGATTATGGGTAGGCTTTTTGTTAATATTCGTCTCCTGTATTTACCAGAGGAACTGGTTTGCCTTAACGCTCACAATCAGATTTATGTCGCTGTACTCGGAGGTTTGCATGTTACCACAATGCTAATGATTCTTTATCTGTTTATCTGTTCTTTATCTGTCTATCTCTGTGTTTCCAGAACGCTGCTGTGACCAGTACTGATTTGATCAACAGAAAGCTCAAGGAGTATATATCCATGAGGTAAAGAACCTGTCCTAGAGACCAGCAGGTTTGCCTGTTCCTAATCCTAATGAGCTGCCCCACTGAAATGAAGCTTGATTTTGCTACCAGACATGATATTTGACACAGAAAAAAAATTGCAGTTCGGCTTAGGATAATTATCAAATTGCAAAGGCTATGATTAAATGAATCAATACAGGCATTGGGTATTTTCAGAGTATAGTGTGACTCTTCTCTTCCATTAAGGGGAAGCTGATGATCTGGTGAATTTAGTGTCTTGCAGTGGCTCGGTTCACATTAAATCTGCAATTAAAATCTGCATCTGAGTTTGGGTCGATTAAAACGTGCATTTGGAAACTAGTATACATCTTTTTTTAAATGAGTTATAAAAGATATAGAAAAATAAAATTTAAATGTATATACTTTGATACTTCGTATTCATTTGAATGAAAAAATGGACACAGAACGGGAAATCTGCATGATCATAGTTGCCCTAAATATAAGATGCGCAATAATTCTGACTAAAATACACTTTTTGCTCAAATATTTTTGATCCAAAAGTGGAAGCACTTCAACTCTTTTCTCTAATTAACAACAGAACCATACAAGTGCTGCAGTATGAGTGTTTTGCAGTCAGTTGGCAGACAGAGCCATGGTTTTTTAGAGGCCGTTTCATTTAATAATAAAAAAAAATTCTCCTCCTGTACTGAAAATGTACCAAACTGTGACTTAAAAACCAAAATCTGCACTGAACTCACCGTCTTGTGTACCATTTCACCCCTATTGGAAGGGCAACATGCATCAACCATCTTTCCAAAGTTGTAATGAAAAGTGCTCATAAATTGTCTGTTGTCAACAACAGAGAAGCATTGAGGACTACAAACACTAAGAATAAATAAATATTTTTGTAAATACTAAATTTTTTGCACTTTTACTATGAAATTACACTGGATATAGATTGGCGTCTGACTAAAGCCAACAGTGTGGATGGAACACACAAAAAAAACTAAAGCCAATCAGTGCTCAAAAACACTCGACGTCGACCATTGTGTTGGTGTGTCCCAGACTTAAGATTGCCTTGTGTTCAGTGTCCAGTAATATGTGTGTGTTGTTACAGTGCATCCAGCAGTAAGACGGAGCCATCACCCAAAACCTCCCGGCAGTCCCTCAGCATTAGACACACTCTGCTGGGCAGCAGCAGTAAGAGTCAGAGCCTCTACTCACCCAGAAGTGAACAGGAGAGGAGTAAAGGTAGCTCACAGCATAATGACATAACACTGAAACCCGTCATGTGTGTTTAATCTCCGTCAAATGTTAATGTTAGCGATATGTGTCTCAGATGACTCCAGTCCTCCGAGAGATAAAGCCGCATGGAGGAGAGGAATTCCAGGACTGAAGAAGAAGCCTCAAGATAAGAAGCCCACCGCTGGCGTCACGTTTGGAGTGCGACTGGATAATTGCCCTCCTGCACAGACAAACAGAGTAAGAAATTCAAGAGATCACAAATGCACTACTGCATAACACTAATTTAAGCAAGTGAAAACTCACTTGATGAACGTGTCAAGGTTACATTTCCCTTCAAGAGCAAATTGAAAAAATGAAATTAGATTTTCAGTGAAGAAACTTAAGCCTTTACAAATTTTTGCATTGTGACATTTAGTATTTTCCCTCTGTATATATCTTTTTTTACATTTAAATCTTTAGTATAATGTAATTCTTATCATTATTATTATTAGATATTAAATATAGGGGTCTGTCCCAAATGCTTAATGTCACGATTGCTCCCATCACTTTGCTTTAGTTTATATATCCAGCTGGTCACATTAATTTTAAATTATATTTGTCCAAATCGTTGTTAATGTACATTACGACTTCACCCTAGGCTGGAAGATTGCATACTGTGCATTTTTAAGTGAAACGTATGTATTTCTGTGGCTCTAATAAACAGAGAGCTATAATGTAGATAACGCTTTTTCTGTCCGTCGTGCACTTTTTTTTTTTTAACGCTGAACTTCAAACTCATCTATCTCTCTTTTTTTGATCATTTTTGAAGTGAACTTTTGCCCAGGTGGTGATTTTAAATAAACTGTTGAAGGCAGCTGCTTGAACTGAACATGATGTGTCCAGTGTGTTTTTTGCGACTTCCATATTTAGTTGTTATGAAAAGATATACATTAAATGTTCTGTAATAGAAGTAATTAAAGTGTGAGTATACATACAATATCCATGTGTATGTAATTTCAATGCTATGGCCTTTGAGTAGATATTTAAAGATAGCCTAGTGTTAATTTCACCATCTACATTTAAATTTTTTTTTTATTAACTTACAAAGAATATTTCAGTGTTTTTTACTGTATTTTTCATAATGTATTTAAAACTATTGGTGAGTAATTGTTATCAACCATCTTAACTATCGGTATCGGTAAAGTGCACTGTTGTTCGACCTCTAATTACAGAACTGAGAAGTAAAACAAAAAACATGGAAATGGAAAAATATGAATGGATCTAAAATGGATTCCATTTTCTTAATGCAAATTTTTAATTTGGGGTGAAAAATAACCTCCTTTTGGAGTTTTGTGAAGACATATGGTATTATAAATAACAGTAATTACTGTGTTCTAGTTTGTTCCTTTGATCGTGGAGGTGTGTTGTAAGCTGGTGGAGGAGAGAGGGTTGGAGTACACAGGCATTTACAGAGTCCCTGGAAACAACACTGCCATCTCGAGCATGCAGGAGGAACTAGACACTAAAGGCATGACGGACATTGATATCCAGGATGACGTGAGTAAACACTTTGTATTGTGTGATACTTGTTCCATAAAGACAGACCTGATCTGTATGCTTTGGTTTTGTTCAGCAGAAGTGGCGAGACCTCAATGTGATCAGCAGTTTGCTCAAGTCCTTTTTCAGGAAACTTCCTGAGCCTCTCTTTACTAATGGTGAGACCCATTGATCACATAGAATAGATGATTCTTCTGGCTTTATACAAAAATCATGAAGAATACTGTGTGCTTTCTCTAGTATAGAGCATCTCATATCTAAGAAAATCATGTGGAGGAAGGACTCCTCCTAGAGGACAACATGGGTCATAGCTCAAATGGTCATAGAAACCAGACATAATTTCCAAGCATGATAAATGTGTGTGTGGGGGGGTTAGATTTGATGTATGTTCAGCTGAAGTATTTTTGTTATAATTAATAATGTTAATAATGCTTGTTTGCTCTGATCTTTAGATAAATATTCCACCTTTATTGACGCCAATCGAATGGAGGACCCTGTTGAGAGGTTAAAGACACTGAAGAGACTGGTACGGTTTATCTGAAGTCTGCTGTTGATTTACTAAACACTGACATTTACTAGATTGGAGAAAGACTAATTATTTAAATCAGCAATAAAATCCTCAACAGATAACTGGTATAAATCATATTTACGGTGTTTATTCTGCCCAGATCCATGAGTTACCAGACCATCATTATGAAACGCTCAAGTTCCTCTCTGCACATCTCAAAACTGTCTCTGAAAACTGTGAGAAAAACAAGGTATGAGCTTTTTTCAACAGCCTATTACAAAAAATGATGTATGAAAATACTTTAATAGATTTTAAACAGCTTTTGTAGATAGTATTACTTCACTGTAAGTCAAGTTTAACACGCATTAAATAATATAATCATATCATTAAGCCTGCAGTGCTGCTTTAATCTGTCACAGCTTGTCTGAAGAACCTGGAAGCACAAATGCTTGTTGTGTGACGTCAATAATTTCTCTTACAGATTGGGTAACGTAAGGTTTTTTTTAATTTTATTTAATTAGATGGAGCCACGTAACTTGGCCATCGTGTTTGGCCCAACTCTTGTCCGAACCTCTGAAGACAACATGACTCATATGGTCACACACATGCCTGACCAGTACAAGATTGTTGAGACGCTCATTCAGCAAGTAAGAGCTTTTTCCTTTCATCTCTGTAAATCGATGTCTGAACTCTGCCTAACTATCTGTCTGCTTTGCTCTTCTACAGTATGATTGGTTCTTCACAGAAGATGGAGATGAAGAGCCAAAGGTGAGTCTGTAGCTTCCTGCCATGGTTTCTGAGTGGATTTCTGAGCCCTAAACATACATCACCATGCTATCACTCTCCAAGAAAAATCATCGTCCCATTTCCACATGTTCCACCTCGCTTTTGTAGAACTATTTAGTCAAATACAACGTCTGGGGGCTTCCTACTCCCTTACCAGGGCAGATTTATATTTTTGGACCCCAAGGAGAGTTCGGATCTGATGCATTATTTCATTTTTACAGAACAAAAGCTGCATTTCAGGTATCTATGAAACTAGGGTTTGAGGCAAGTTTAGATGCTTACTTGAATATAGCTTCATGCAGCTTGATGAGAGCCGCTTTGACTCTTAGTGTACAGTGCACAGGTCACACACTCATAGCATACAGTGCTCACCATGCTCTGTCTTTAAAAGACTGTGGATACTGATCTGTGACTTGCATTGCCTTTTAAAAGGCTGAATACAAAAATCAACCAATCACTAATAAACTAACCACTTCCACTTTATTTCTGCGCTTCACTTTCATTCAGTAATAAATTAAAAATGTATTCTAAATCCTAATTTGCTGGAAAATAAGAGCACATGGATTTATTAAATCACTTTATGGACATGTTAGACTCACCAAGGCCCCAAGCATTTGCATGTTTTCCACTGCTCAGAAAACACATCGAGTGCTTTAAAAAGAAAAAGACCACATTTGTTTTTGTTTTTTGAAAAGCTCAAACACACACTGCTCAAAATGGTATTTAAAGTTCGCTATTGCTCAGGTTAATGACGTATGAATTTCACATCTCTCATTGCTTGTTTATGTCAGACCACCGTGGAGCAAGAGAGCACAGTTCAGTCTCAGCCTGTGCCCAACATTGACCATCTGCTGACCAACATTGGCCGCACTGCTCCGTCACCAGGAGACGTCTCAGGTAATCTTGTGTTCAGAGTCCAACTGTTCCAGCCTAAGGATATGAGTTTAGTAGAATGGATATTGCATAAAAACAAAGTAAGACGTTCAGTGTGTTCAGATGTTACTGTGTGTGAATGTTCACACTCTCTTAGTGCATTTCAGATGATAAGCAGATGCTCATGCTTTCCATTAGATCTCTCAATGTTTAGAGCAAAACAAAAGCAAGCTTGCCAGAAATGTCTTGGTGCATATGTAAAGTTGAACTATTTTAGCAATTTTGCATTGGTCAAATGTATTTGATGAGCTATCTGAAAAAAATTGGATAAAATAGTTCCTATGTATGTGAAGCTTATGAATCAACCTTTTTTTTCATTGAATTGTTTCTTTACCTTCCGCCATTGTTTTAGACTTGTCTTTATTTCAATGCTATGATTTCTTCAGAATCCTCCTTTTGCTTTGGTTTGTATTGGTTTGAATCTCACTCATTGTCATCCCTCCCCTAATGCTTTAGTCTTCGTTATGACTCCACTCCTCCTTTTCTTTCAGTTCTTTTCCCTCCTTACCCTTCTCTTTTGCTAACCTGGCGTGTTCTTTCCCAAAAGAAATGGAAAAATCAATGATAAACCACCAAAGGTTTACCCGTCTGACCCATCTTGTCTGTAGTGTTTTTCTTCTCCCCTGTCCCTGTCCAGCACTGCTCACACATTACCCAATCTTGACACAGGCCAAGTGGGCGGCGTCTATCACTCGGTGATGTCACTGATGGACTCTGTAATGTCTGTGATGGACAGCTGGGACTGTAGGAAGAAGGAGGAGTGTTGTCCCCAGTGTAGCTGCCTAGTCTGCAGAAATCCCCGATTCTTATAAATTGAAAGCGAATCCGGGACAAACCCAGCAGAAAACAAAAGAAACAAAAAAAGAGTGTCAGAGAAGTTGATATTTGTCATCGTCGTGTTGCACGTTTCATATCTTATAAGACTATTATTAACAGAGAGGATACAGAGCTGTGATGGTGTAATGTGTCTGAAAAGCCTCTTTGCTGTCTCTCGTTGTCTCTGAAGCTGACCGCGAGGAGTTCTAGCATGGTATGGTCTTCAGGATTTCCTCCAGTCTTGTGGCGTACAGTAACTGTCATTGATGATGTCTGAAGGGGTGTGGTGAGGGGCTGAGCCGGCATAAATCATACCATTCAAAAGCATTAATATCTCTTGATGGAGAGTGAGCAAAGGGGCTTTTGAGTGGTGAAGTAGCCCATCGTAAGGACTCGCTTCCTTCTCATAGCTTTGGCCCCTTTAGCCCCTTTCTGCCCTCCTGTCATATCTGAACCTTGTTGTCCCTTGTCATAGTCTCTCAGTGCTTTAATTCATTCTGCATCTCCATGTTCTGCACCGACAAGCTGATACGGTTCAACACAAACATGGTTCCCCACGAGACTGATGTTACCTGGAAACTGCGTATTTCTGCGCTATAACGTCATGAAAATGATCAGAGACGTGATGTAGTGGCAACCAGTGGGAGTGCAGACTGTGCAGGTCGCACGATATAACAACATGGTGACTGCTAAAACGTGAACTATTTTATAAAAACACACCTTATTATCCCATATTTCAAATGTCCCATATCTTAACAGTTAATACACAGTTGAATGATCACAATTATTTGACCTAATAGTTGTTGTGCACTTTAGAGTTCTATAGCCACTTATAGCATTAAAATACTAGAAATAGCATGAAATATAAAATGAAGCAGGTGAAAAAAATCTAAATCCAATCCAAAAATTGTATGTTTCCAAGTTTTTTTGAGAACAAGTTTCTTATGTATGCATATTAAACATATGAGTCCCATGATGCAATGTAACCAACTAATGGCGCTTTTCCACTGCGTGGTACGACTCGGCACGGCTCAGTTCGGCACTGTTTGCGTTTCCACTACAGTTTAGTATCACTTTAGAGTGGTCAGGATTATTCACTATTCACGTGTCGTTATAGTTGCGGCGCCTCTACAGCCACGACTCCTAAAAAAAAACATTTTCATTCCGCGTCACCCCATCAGCTCTCGCTGGATCCGCTCCTCTGCTGTCAATGAGAGGAATGTCTGTACTTCCGCAATATACAAAACTATATCACAAGTTCAGTGACACAGGTAGTGATCATTCTCTCCAGCCAATCCGTGATCAGCGAGTTTACACGTCACGTTTTGGTAACATTACGGTTCATTTGTAACCTCAACTGAGGTGGTACTAAAAAAGGTACCAGGTACTGTACCAAGTAGAAAACCTCCCAAAAGTGAACCGTACCGAGCAATACCGTGCAGCTGAAAAGTGCCATAAGGTATGTTTACAAAAGTAAAGAATAAAGCACACTCAGCCATCACTAAAACGTAGCAGCATCATTCAGTTTCTGACCAAAATCGCTACTACTCTCAAGGATGTCCATCCCAGCCTTGGTGATGTCTCCGAGTTGGGAAAGAATGCCTGTAGACATGTTCTTCTGGCTCTCTGTGTGTGTTTGTCAGTGATTGGCGGTTTAACTGTCTATGTGAATGTGTGCATGAGCTGCCTCCTGTCTTACTGCACACTGCCAGATTCTTGACATCACTCATTTCTCTTTCCTCCATTTCTCTCTGTGACATGGCTTAAGTGTGTCGTCTTCATCTTTCAGATCTCTACATAACTCCACTGTTTGTGCTGTTCCACTGCTGTTGTGGTGAAGGATATTTATATTCCAGTCTCCCCTTGTCTCTGGCTCTTTGTCCCTGCTGTATTCAACTTAAATATCTTGCTTACCCTTTTCTATCCTTGTTCCACTAGATTCAACCACCAGTGACTCTGCTAAATCAAAGGTGAGTACTTTTTTTAATATGATCATTACAAAATCAGTATTTACAATATGAAGACAATTCCCAGAGATTGATCACATTGCATTGTAAACTTACACTTTATGTGCTTGGTCCTGTAGCAGGGTTCCTGGGGATCTGGTAAGGACCAATATAGTAGAGAGCTGCTCCGTACTTCCATCTTTGCTAGTCGCAAACGCAAAAAGCCTAAGGACAAGCCTCAGCCGAGCAGCTCTGATGATGACCTGGATGCTAGTTTCTCTAAGAAGGATCTGCCAGTGCAAAATGATCCAAATTGGCCTGCTGATGAACAAACTGAGGATGCTGAGAGTGAAGTTGGTTTTGATGACCCAATAGAAAGGACAGAGGATGATGAGCAGAGCCCAGGAGACAGCCTTGACCTAACCTCTGAAAACAAGCAGCTAATTTCCGAACATCTGCCCCAGGAGACTTGTTCTTCACTTAAAATCAATGCATCGCCCAAACATAGTTATCACAAGACTCACCAAAGTTCCCTGTCTGATCCTCCCTACATCTACGACGACGGATGTGTCTCGGATTTGGGCACACTTAACAGTGCCAGTTCACAGGCCTCAGTACCCAGGATGAGACATAGAAAGAAACCAGGTCACTGGATGGAGAATACAGGAACGGGCCCAGGAGCAGAGGTCTGCTCTATCACGTCAGATTACTCCACCACCTCCTCCATGACCTTCCACACAGGGGTGGAGTCCATCGCCCTCAGTCCGGAGGTGCAGTCTGTCGCTGAAAGCCGTGGGGATGATGCTGACGATGAAAGAAGTGAGCTCATTAGTGAGGGGCGGCCCATGGAGACGGACAGTGAGAGTGATTTATCAGTCTTTTCCGGTGGTCGAGATAGCGTGCCGACTGAAGATAGCAAACAGCTGGAGGGCACCGTCACACCCAACCTAATCTCCTCCCATCGAATCATCGCATGCGACACCCTGGCTCGCAAGAGAGGGAGTCTGCAAAAGACAGACAGCGAGTCTTCAGTCGATGGGAACCGCAGCGATAAGGAGTCTAGTCGACTCTCGCGAGTCTTAGAGGCAGTCAAAGGCCACTCCTCCGGCAGTCTGAGCTCTTCCTCTCGCAGCGAATCAGAGCGAGCCGAACCCATGTGGCGAATCAAAATCACAGACCGGTTAAAGTGCCGGCTGAGGACGTCAGCAGATGACATGTTCGGAGTGGGTTCCCAGCGCACCAGGTCACCCGAGACTCGAAGTAAACGGAAAAGCAACATCCGCCGCAGACACACCATGGGTGGTCAGCGGGACTTTGCTGAATTGTCGGTAATTGGGGACTGGCAAAGAGTCGAGGGTAATGAGCTCTCGGCTATGGATCGCTTAAAGCCCAAGTGTAGTTCACAGGACTTCTCCATCAGAGACTGGATCGCTCGAGAGCGACACCGAGCCAGCAACCCTGAAGTTAGTCTGGACGTACTAGACCTGCACCCTTCCCGATCACGGGACCTGTTCTCCGCTGGGTCCTCGCACTCCCACTTGGGTCAGCTCCTTAATGGAGATGTAGCGGCCGCTCAGAGCAAAAGTCTTAGCCTGGCTGCCGATGCCCACCCTCACAAACTCTCTGGAGCCCAAGTGGTCCGTTCCCGCTTCTCTCAGTACCTGTGAAAGTGTGTGTGAGTGAACACTCGTGTGTTTGAGTATCGACACGTTTTAAGGTACTCGAGTGATGCTTGTAAGCCATGTTGGCATCAACGAGTCGATATCATGAGCAAGAATGTGTGTGTAATGTGAGATCGTAAGAAAGAGTGTATGAAATTGCTGTCGAGCGTTCTCAGAGAGTTGCAAGAAATGTTTTTAAAACATCCTGTGATATTTCCTTCTGTGAATGAAATGAAATTATGTACTGGTCCATTGCTGAGGCTCTCACTGTTGGCTGAAGTGCAGTATTGCTGGGAAACTGGGAGAGCTCAAATTGCAGCAAATATAGACTTTAGATTTGAGCCGTCACTCAACAGTTGTAGTCTAAATGGCTTGGAAGATAAAGGCAAGTAACTGAGGAATAGGCTGAGCAGGTTGTCTGGAATTGTAGTATGTTGAGAAGACTAGAGTGTCTTGATCCTTGATTAAAGATTTATTTTAATGGAAGTGTAAAGAGGCCCTCTGTGTTGCGATAGATCCTTCAGTAACCAAAACAAGAATGTATCTGCTTGTTGTAATACTAAAAAAACTGCCATTTTCATTTATGAAGTGTATATATTTCCCCTTTTTGTGCTTTTATGGTTTATTCTGCCTGTGTTTGGACTGCTTTGTGTGCTGTGCTATGAAACAGTGTATGTTTCGTTTTCCTTTTTAAATGCAGTGCATGGCAGACACTCGGCACACTTTTTAAATAACGGAAGACAAAAAGGATCTCAGTTTCATCTTTCTGATGCAATTTGCAGGTTACATGTTACTGTTTGTAACGACTGCTGAGACATGATTACTGTCTCTGACATGAAGCTGGAAAAAAAGATGGGAAAATAATGGATTGTTAAAGAACAAATCAGGTGTCTTTGGATCATGAAAGTGCCTCATGTTGAATACTGATCTCGGGGTTGTTGAAGGTGCCACATCTCAGATACATAAAAAAAGTTTAAAAGATATATAATTTTTTTTCTTTTATAAGCAAAAACACTCAACACTTCATTCATGGAAAAATGAGACGCTTCCATTCCTACAGCATTCCACCTGGGTCTTAACACTATTTTAATGCATTATTGTTTTAAGTTTTGCATTTGGTATTTTAACCAGACTTGAATTTTAAATATTCCTGTATAGTAAGTAACTTAATTGTACATATCCATTACGTGTTTTAGCTGCTCCTCTTCCTCCGGTCATTTTCATTGCATCAGTTTCTTTTTGTAAGTATTGTGCGATACAGAGGTGAGTTTAAGGGACCTGGGAGAGTGAACGTGAACATGCTAATCATCTCTGGGGTCTTCAGTCTCCCTGTGTGTGTGAACAATGCTTCCCTAACTGTTTGTATCATGCTGGGTCTGCTCATATGGTGGACGCACATTGTAAAACACTGGAAAATAAACCCTTTTTTGTCTGAAAAATAACTAGTCCTGTTGAATTATTTCATTTCCTCATCAATTTCAGATTTACACTACAAGGGGTATGAACAAAACACTGAAACATTATCCAATAAATGTGAACGGTATAAAAGCAGCCGTATATAGAACCTTGCAGTCTCTTGCTTTTAAGTGAATAAACAAACAAAATAGCTTTCAAAATGCTTTATGTACAAGGTACACACAAGTAGGGACCAAAACAATTGTAATTTACACATCAGTGCATCTGCTTACAAGACAGGATTTCACGGACAACAATAAAATTCAGTTGAACCACATAGGAACATTCAAGTTGTGAAAAGTAACACATAAATAGATACATTAAAACAAAAGAAACCATCTTGCTTCCATGCCAAATTATAGAGCAAGAAAATGTATTCTATGCAAAACGTTCCTCAAAGACATTTGTAACCACATATCAGAAAATCAAAAGAAAACGCATAAAACACAGACCTGCCCAAAGACACTAGTCCTATGTATTCTGTATTCACAGTTAATCTACTGGATTACTTTACAACTCAACTAGTACACAGGACTGTAAAAACAATTCTTGGTAGGATTGTGGCATGGTTTTCTTTCATAACATAAAACTAATTTGTCCATAAATTATTCATCCTACCTCATGGACTGCCTGTCTTAAGCAGGTTTACTCCAATAAGGCACAGTGACTAAATGAATATCCATACACATTTACAGCTGCACTCAAAAAAAAAAACTACTTTTCGGAAAGGGGCCAATTCACAAATGAACAATGTGTCATTGTGTCCTCATGTGAAAGCTGATGTGGATAGTTACAACAAATGTTTAACAGTAGCACATTTGATGGAACAGAATAGCCTCATGAAATGAGCAGAACAAATTCCTGTATACATTTGTTTGTAAATTATTTATGCACATTTGTTCAGCTCCATTTATTTTTGTGTGTGTAAATTACCACATTCAACTGACATATGAAATGGTTTTATAAATATTTAGCGCAAATTCATGTAGCATGAATAGGCCTGATAAAGATAACATTGACGACAGAAACAAATGGGTTCACAAGGACATTTATACCTAAATAAAGGCCTAAACTGGTTTGAAATCATCAGAATGTTACAAAGCAGGGAAAATAATGCTGTTGAGTAAATTTGCAGCTTTTAATTCCGGCCAATCATTCTTCTGTATATTGTGCTGTCATCTCTTAAAGCTTTCTGTCAGCAATGCATGAATTACAGAACACAAGCAAAAGAGTTCTGTTCGAATCACGGGACGTCCAGCTGGTTTTCTCACGCTGCTTGTTTGGTGCTGTGAGTATGAAGTGGTTCATCATGTACCTCCACAGGTTCTTGTATCACCAAGTCATTCAGATTATTTCCAGAAGGCAGTGAGCCAATCAGAGTTGAAAGGCGTGGTCTATGCAGAGGCTAAGAGGAACCCATCAGAACTACCATGGGGGGGGGGGTGGAGAAGAGGAGTTTGCATATTGAGCTATAAGCTGGCTTGTGCTGGATCTGAGCAGAACTTTAACCATCATCCTCATTGTCCTGCTCCACTTTTTCTTCAATCGGTATCTCTGGGGGTCTGAAACACTCCACATAGAAGTTGATCAGTGATTGACTCAGGTGTAGCTGTGAGTCTCTTGAGTGAAGGAAGTGGCCTTCATCTGGGTAGATCTGAAAACAAAACTCATTCTGTCAAGTACCAAGCATTTTACTACACTAATGTGACTGATTTCTGAATGTGTGTTTGTGTGTATATATATATATATATAGAGAGAGAGAGAGAGAATATTCTGTTTTTTTTTTCAGAAATCTGTCATCTACATCAACATAACAGATCAATAATCATTATTTATTTTTTATTTTTTTTGTCATTTGGCTATGTGGTTGCTAAAATTGCTTTAGTGTTTCTTTTTTTGCATATCGCTAATGTTATATTGAGTGTTTTTAGCATGTCCATATGTAGAAATGAAGGGTGTTTACGTGTTGTTTGCTGTGTTTGTTATGGTGTCTCTATGGATTTAGCATGATGCTTTGTTGTTGTTAAGGATGCCTGAATGGTTAGCATGTTGTTAAGGGAGTCAGTGGTTTAAGAATGTTGCTAGGGTGTCTGAGTGTTTTTTTCATGTAGCTATGTGGTTGTTAAGGGCGTCTGAGTGTTTCGTACATTGCTAGGGTGTTTGATTGCTTATTGCATGTTGAAATGTGGTTGTTAAGGCTGTTTGAATGTTTTAGCATGTTGCTGCAGTTCTTAAGGGAATCTGAGTGTTTTTACCATGTTGCTGTGGCTGTTGAGTGAGTCTGAGTGTTTTAGCATGTTGCTAGGGTGCCTGAGTGTTTTAGCATGTTGCTAGGGTGCTTTAATTGTTTTTAGCATGTTGCTAGGGTGTCTGAGTGTTTTTAGCATGTTGCTTGGGTGTCTGAGTGTTTTTAACATGTTGCTAGGGTGCCTGAGTGTTTTAGCATGTTGCTAGGGTGCTTTGAGTGTTTTTAGCATGTTGCTAGGGTGTCTGAGTGTTTTTAGCATTTTGCTAGGGTGTCTGAGTGTTTTAGCATGTTGCTGCGGTTGTTAAGGGTGTCTGAGTGTTTTTAGCATGTTGCTAGGGTTTCAGAGTGTTTTTAGCATGTTGCTAGGGTGTCTGAGTGTTTTTAGCATGTTGCTAGGGTGCCTGAGTGTTTTTAGCATGTTGCTGCGGTTGTTAAGGGAGTCTGAGTGTTTTTACCATGTTGCTGCTGTTAAGGGAGTCTGAGTGTTTTAGCATGTTGCTAAGGTTCTTTGAGTGTTTTTAGCATTTTGCTAGGGTGTCCGAGTGTTCTTAGCATGTTGCTGCGGTTGTTAAGGGAGTCTGAGTGTTTTTAGCATGTTGTTGCGGTTGTTAAGGGAGTCTGAGTGTTTTTAGCATGTTGCTATGGTGTCTTGAGTGTTATTTATCATGTTGCTGCGGTAGTTAAGGGAGTCTGAGTGTTTTAGCATATGTTGCTAGGGTGCTTTGAGTGTTTATAGCATGTTACTAGGGTGTCTGAGTGTTTTTTGCATGTTGCTAGGGTGCTTTGAGTGTTTTTAGCATATTGCTTGGATTATTTGAGTGTTTTAAGCATGTTGCTTCGGTTGTTAAGGGAGTCTGAGTGTTTTAAGCATGTTGCTGCTGTTAAGGGAGTCTGAGTGTTTTAGCATGTTGCTAGGGTGCTTTGAGTGTTTTAGCATGTTGCTAGGGTGTCTGAGTGTTTTTAGCATGTTGCTGCAGTTGTTAAGGGAGTCTGAGTGTTTTTACCATGTTGCTACGGTGTCAGAGTGTTTTTACCATGTTGCTAGGGTGCCTGAGTGTTTTAGCATGTTGCTAGGGTGCTTTAAGTGTTTTTAGCATGTTGCTAGGGTGTCTGAGTGTTTTTAGCATGTTGCTAGGGTGTCTGAGTGTTTTTAGCATGTTGCTGCGGTTGTTAAGGGAGTCTGAGTGTTTTAAGCATGTTGCTGCGGTTGTTAAGGGAGTCTGAGTGTTTTTAGCATGTTGCTAGGGTGTCTGAGTGTTTTTAGCATGTTGCTAGGGAGTCTGAGTGTTTTTAGCATGTTGCTATGGTGTCTTGAGTGTTTTTATCATGTTGCTGCGGTAGTTAAGGGAGTCTGAGTGTTTTAGCATGTTGCTAGGGTGCTTTGAGTGTTTTTATCATGTTACTAGGGTGTCTGAGTGTTTTTTGCATGTTGCTAGGGTGCTTTGAGTGTTTTTAGCATATTGCTAGGGTGTCTGAGTGTTTTTACCATGTTGCTGCGGTTGTTAAGGGAGTCTGAGTGTTTTTACCATGTTTCTGCTGTTAAGGGAGTCTGAGTGTTTTTAACATGTTGCTAGGTTGCCTGAGTGTTTTAGCATGTTGCTAGGGTGCTTTAAGTGTTTTTAGCATGTTGCTAGGGTGTCTGAGTGTTTTTAGCATGTTTCTTCGGTTGTTAAGGGATTCTGAGTGTTTTAAGCATGTTGCTAGGGTGTCTGAGTATTTTTAGCATATTGCTAGGGTGTCTGAGTGTTTTACCATGTTGCTGCGGTTGTTAAGGGAGTCTGAGTGTTTTAAGCATGTTGCTGCTGTTAAGGGAGTCTGAGTGTTTTTAACATGTTGCTAGGGTGCCTGAGTGTTTTAGCATGTTGCTAGGGTGCTTTAAGTGTTTTTAGCATGTTGCTAGGGTGTCTGAGTCTGTTTAGCATGTTGCTTCGGTTGTTAAGGGATTCTGAGTGTTTTAAGCATGTTGCTAGGGTGTCTGAGTGTTTTTAACATGTTGCTAGGGTGCCTGAGGGTTTTAGCATGTTGCTAGGGTGCTTTGAGTGTTTTTAGCATGTTGCTAGGGTGTCTTAGTGTTTTTAGCATGTTGCTGCGGTTGTTAAGGGAGTCTGAGTGTTTTAAGCATGTTGCTGCGGTTGTTAAGGGAGTCTGAGTGTTTTTAGCATGTTGCTAGGGTGTCTGAATGTTTTTAGCATGTTGCTAGGGTTCCTGAGTGTTTTTAGCATGTTGCTGCGGTTGTTAAGGGTGTCTGAGTGTTTTTAGCATTTTGCTAGGGTGTCAGAGTGTTTTTAGCATGTTGCTAGGGTGTCTGAGTGTTTTTAACATGTTGCTAGGGTGCCTGAGTGTTTTAGCATGTTGCTAGGGTGCTTTAAGTGTTTTTAGCATGTTGCTAGGGTGTCTGAGTGTTTTTAGCATGTTGCTGTGGTTGTTAAGGGAGTCTGAGTGTTTTTAGCATGTTGCTACGGTGTCTGAGTGTTTTTAGCATGTTGCTAGGGTGTCTGAGTGTTTTTAACATGTTGCTAGGGTGCCTGAGTGTTTTAGCATGTTGCTAGGGTGCTTTGAGTGTTTTTAGCATGTTCCTAGGGTGTCTGAGTGTTTTTAGCATGTTGCTGCGGTTGTTAAGGGAGTCTGAGTGTTTTAAGCATGTTGCTGCGGTTGTTAAGGGAGTCTGAGTATTTTTAGCATGTTGCTAGGGTGTCTGAGTGTATTTAGCATGTTGCTAGGGTGCCTGAGTGTTTTTAGCATGTTGCTGCGGTTGTTAAGGGTGTCTGAGTGTTTTTAGAATATTGCTAGGGTGTCTGAGTGTTTTTAGCATTTTCTGCGGTTGTTAAGGGTGTCTGAGTGTTTTTAGCATGTTGCTAGGGTGTCTGAGTGTTTTTAGCATGTTGCTAGGGTGTCTGAGTGATTTTAGCATGTTGCTAGGGTGTCTGAGTGTTTTTAAGATGTTGCTAGGGTGTCTGAGTGTTTTTAGCATGTTGCTAGGGTGTCTGAGTGTTTTTAAGATGTTGCTAGGGTGTCTGAGTGTTTTTAGCATGTTGCTGCAGTTGTTATGGGTGTCAAGGGGTGCTATGGGGTCATGATGGTTTTAGTATAATGCTATGGGTGTCGAAGCAGTTGTAAGTGTGTTGCTATGAAGTTGCTAGGGTGTTGTGAGGAAGTTAGTAAAAATATCACATCTCTCCTCACTGAGTCACATGATTTGAGGCGTCATTCAAGTCTTCAGCACAAATGGAACAGAACGAGTTATAATGTAATAATTAATTAGCGGCTTGTTCAGACCACAAACCCTCAGCAGTAAATGTGGCACTCGATGGAATAAACACCACTAATAGAGATGATACATAAAGCAGAAACGTAAGGGTCAATAGCTGAGAGCTTAAACAGCAGCTGATCAGCTCTTACCTGTAATGTATAATTAGCTTTCTCATTTATCAGATGGCTGATAAATTTGGCGGTGTGCTGAAAATGGACTTTCTCTGTGTGAACAGAAAGAAATGTTACACAGTGTCCTTTGAACAAATGAAAGAAAAGCATGTATTTAAGAGATAAAGAAGCTTTGTTTAAATCAAGAGTCACCGTCCGCCGTCGGGTGAATTATCATGAGTTGTTTGTCCCTCAGTTGCTCCATGTGGTCTGTTAAGCGTGCCATCTGAAAAAATACAAGCCAAAACCATATATAAGAGAGTGGTGGGGAGATTACTTACAAATTATAGTCAGTAATGTACTCAAGATTACTCATTTTAGGTAATATATTCTGACTACTTATGGATTACTTTTAGATTCCTTGTGACGTCACTTGTTTATAGATTTAAATGAGATTATTGTTATAAAAAACGAGAGAAATAAATGGATGACCATAAAACCAACATCCGAATGTGTTGTTAAATTATTGAAATATTAACTTGAAATCTCAGCAAGACTTCAAATAAATATTTAGGTCAAAGTGGTTTGACTGACAAAATTTTGGGGATTCCTGCATCACATTTAAAAGAGAAAAAAAAAAAAAATTAGTCAGAATAAATAAATTATGAATAATTACTGCCATTGTGTGAATAATTTGTAATAATGTATTCCATTTAAAGTAACTGTAATCTGTAATCCAGATTACATGTAATTAGTTAATACACTGCACTGGTAACTGATTTATTAGAGCTGACCCTCAGCCATCTCATGTGGGCATTACCTCGTATCCTCTCTTACTGGACTGCGGTGATCCTAAATAGCGTTCTGAAAATGCAGAAGCTGCAGGACAGATGTTCATCAGTACCACTGAAATTAGTCCATTCGTTTTATTCGTAGACATAAATGATGTGTGATCAAACAGTGGATATGACATCATACCGTATAAAGAGAAATCAGTGATGGGGGAGACGATGGTTCCACAATTGATTTTGAATTTAAACAAATCTGGATTTTCATCTGAGCGTAATAGTCGGCTGGCCAAATATCCTCCATATGCCTGAACAGACAAAACTGATTATTAGTGATGAGTGAACATAAATGATACAATCATACATCACATGGTACAATTTCATATGAATCCAACGATACAGACTTCCTGAAGCCAGAACGAAATCAAAACTGATTCTTAATTTTAATATGTCTGATTCTTGAGATGTATTTGTTCTTGCTTTTGAATTTAGAATGAGTCATCAGTGCATGTTACGAAAATTACACAAAATGTCTTTATAATCATCACTCATCAAAACTTGTTGTTTTAAGTTATTATAGTACACTAAAACTATTTTTTGTTCACTCATAGCTAAAATAAAATACAAATGTAAATGAAAAGGGTAAAGCGCTAAAATTAATACAATTAAATAAAACTTAAATAGTAATATAAAAATATTAAAGTTAGAATTAACCAAAATTAAACTAAAATTAAAATGAAAACTGAAATTCTAAAATTAAAAGCGAATTCGAAATATTAATACAAATGATAAAAGTACAAAAATAAAAGTCAAATACTAAGGCCTAATGAGATATAAAAGCGTTTTGTCATGCTACCTCATTGCTTTTGGGAAAAATAACTCTCTTCTCACTCTCAAACATGTCCCTCATTGCCCAAACAAACTCACCTTTCCATAAACTCCTACTCTTGAGCCGTCAACGTATTGCAGCTGTGAGATAATTCTGCAGGGAATCATAGAAGAGATGTAAGCATGGAATAAAGTGTTCTGTTTTAGTTTTCGAGGTGCTCATGTAGATGGTCTGACCTGAGAGCTTCCAGCTGGTCTCTCTCCTCAAACTCCCCCAGTTTCTTCTTGACGCGGTGGAGGAGGTTTGTGCCCTGAAAGCCACTGCCGCGGCCGTCCAGACGCATGACTATGGTGTTGAAGGAGCTGACCAGCACCGTGGTCCAGTCCACCTGAAACTGCTCTGTCACCATCTGACCACCGGGGGTGCCATCCCTACCAGAGCAAAGCAAGTGTATCAGAAACATCCCATCAAAACAATGTCACGTTTCACTGGGTGAATGACACCATGAAATATCCAGGTCACATCTCACCACAAAACCGGAAAAAATTATGCAATAAATAAATAATCAATCAAGCCTATTTAAGGTCCAATTTACAATAGGATCAGCATTTTCATGGGCTTTTTCAAATAATAAAAACATGTTTGTTATAAGATACAATAAATGCAACTAATTACATCAAACCACCCCTTTCTGGGTAAAAAAAAACAATCTTGTGACTATCTTGTGCATTTTTGACAAGCCAGATATGTCAGTCTCTGAGTAACTGTAAATGTAATTTAAGCCGTTCCATAAAATAAGCATAAAAAGCACTTCACACGTCTCCAGCATGTTTTATAATGACCCAGAAATCAAACATAGTTCACCCCTCATATCTGAGGGCTGGCTGTCGACTGGAATATTAGAATTAAAAACATTAACATAACACACTCTTGGGCATCAATCACTTCACTGAAAACTTGCCAGCTAAGAAATAAAGAATTATTACCATACAATTATTCTGTTTTCAAATCCACATTATTTGATTATTATGATATTGACGTCTGTCAAAAACAAATGAGCACACACGGTAGTATTTATGAGAAGCAGGGGTCCAGCTAGTACACGTGTTACCTGGAAACCCCTCTCTACCAGATGTGTGAATGCATCGTAGCTTTCTGAGAAGAGGGAGAACACATGCTGTCTGTCAGAGACCATAAAGCACATGAGTATAAATGTGTTCTTCAATCGCTGAGATTGAATTGGAGTGATCAGAGAACTGAGGGAAATACTTCACACATTTTTGCTACAGATCATAAACACCTATAAACTTGTGTTAGTGAACATCGCTGTATGTTATATTTTGTCTGACATTTTTTTTATGCACGATTCTGATTCTGACATTCCTGATTTGAACATTTTCCATAATTCTCTATTCTTGACTGATCTTTTTTATATATATATAATTTTGGCAAACTGTTAAATTGAAATAAGTCACTCCAATGTGACTCCCGTATGCTGATACATAGATTTAGATACTAGATGGGGTATATTTCTAAAATGTAATTTGATCACTACCTTCTCAGTTGCTCAGTTTTAAAGATACTGTGTATATAATGGCATCCGGAACGAAAAAAAATCTACATCAAGGTACATTTAATGAGAGCGTTATCATGACATTCACCCAGCAGTACTGATATAGCAGAAAGAAAAACATGAGCACAGCTTTAATATTGGTCGATCTTTGCTGGACTAAACCTCTGTGTTTGTGTGTGTGTGTGTGTGTGTGTGTGGATCATGTGACTTACACCAGCAGCAGTAAAGGGTAGTGAGATGTCTCCGTGAACGCCGCTGGCATCATAATCTGCATGTTCAGACCTGTGAGGATGATGGGAAAGTTACTGTGCGGGGACAGTCATCAGCTCAGTGAAAACTGATGTTTGCTGTAAGATACTCACAGTAATCATCTATGCTGATCTTTCTGTACTCTACTTTGGGCATCTGCGTGTTGTTCACTGTGGTGTTCAGCGGCTGATTGAGCTCCACATCCAGCAGCTCTGAGGGAAACAGTCATTCACATTCAGAGCATGTCAGAGAGACACTATTTACTATAGTAATATATTTTAAGATGTAATTAATTGCTGTGATCACAGCTGTATTTTCAGCATCATTCCTCCAGTCTTCAGTGTCACATGATCTTCAGAAATCATTCTGATATGCTGATTTGCTGCTCAAATAATAATAATAATAATTGCTTTATTTTATTTTTGATGCTAAAAACAGTTGTGCGGTGTAATATTTTTTGTTAAAACTAATGTTTTAGAGTATTGTTTGATGAATAAAAATTGAAAAGAAAACATTTTTTAAATAGAAATCTTTTGATAGAAACATCATTAATGTCTTCAACTTACTTTACAAAACCATCTAATGCATTTTGGCTTCGTTTCTTTCAAAAACAAACAAACAAAAAAAGTCTGACCCCACACTTCTGAACAACATTGTATAGTAATAAGCACACTGGTTAACAAAAATATTCTACAATATAATGAAATATTAATTATATGTTTTTCATAAATGGTGGTCAAAAAAAAAAAAAAAAGGCCAGAATGGTGTAGTTACAACAGTTACCAGCAGGGGCTAACAGGGTCACGCTAACCAGCCAAACCCTGACCTCTTGGTGTAAAAATACTGTTATCTATTAATATGGCCATCAAAATCAACACATCTGACTTGCTGTGAATCACACGAGTGAGTTATAGCGAGTGAGTCTGATCAGTCTGTTCTGTCCTGCTGTCTCTTTCCCCCAAGAGGCCGATGATAATCACGGCTAATCATGCTAACACACATCCGTCCTCACTGTCTGAGGATCCCCGAGAAGCTGAGGACGTGCTGTTCAAATCAACTCATCTGACACAGTTCACACATTTGAGCTGCTTCGTGATGTTTATCTTCAAACATGTTCACCTCCTGAAGACGGCTGATAAAGCACATGTTCTTCTATCGTGTGCTTTGGGTGAGAAACACCTTTAAACGCGCTCTTGGATGCAGAGCTGATGAAGTTAGTCTGTAGTGTTTAAAGACTCACTCTCATAGTCTCCGTCTCTGGTGCTGTAAACGGCTGTGTGTGGCACACCGGGACCTGTGCAGAGAAACAGAGGTCAAGATTAGTGTCTCGCAGCAGATAAATACTGCAGGTATAGAAAAGAATCACCGCCCTGTACATGAATCACATTTAGTTGCTTTGCAGCCTGAAAAGAAGATGCACTGTGTTTGTTTTAACCAGCTGTATTGACTCTTATAATATTTCTATCCCCACTGCATATTAATCTCATCAAAACATGCTGGCCTTTATTGCGTATCTGTAGATTACTGTATATTACAGTATGTTTGTTTTATGCATTACTGTATATTCTGCGAGTCATGCATGTGAAATATTCTGTTATTGTTGTAACTTCTTTTAGGTGAATCCGTCTCTAAAAATGGCATGCAACAACACTTATGTTGCACTGATGATTTCTCCCTAAGTGGGTGATTTTTGGTCAGAATAGCGTCCAATCTTGTGTTAATTCAGTGTCTGGCTTCATGCAACAGTTACCAAAGCCAAAGACGCACATACACATGGACAATATACAGAGAAACATATAATATAATATAATAAACAGGTAGGCAATAGAAAAATTGATAGGGCATTTTTTTATATTTATTTATTTATAAAGCAGTTTCACTGTTTAAATAAAATAAAATCAAAACAAATAAATACAATTAAAAACGATTTATTTTCAAATTTCAATTATTCACATTTGTGAAACATTATTACACAGTTCTTTTTTTAAATTATGTTTCATGATATAAACTGTTAGTGACCATATGGTAAAGAATATTGTGATATACTGTACAATCTGTGATATACATTGTGAGATATATAATTTTTCTATTTTAATATGATTTAAAATGTTATTTATTCTTGTGATGACAAAGCTGAATTTTCAGCATTATTACTCCAGTCTTCAGTGTCACATGATCCATTAGAAATTAATTTAAAAAAAATTATCAATGTTTTTTATTGTTTGCTGAACAGAACAGCAAGAAAACAGAATGAAAATATAATTATAAAAAATTATTCTGACGGTAATGACTGATTAAATTAGCGGTTTCTAAAGCTGCACTATAAAAAATTATTTTGTGATTGTAACATTTAAATCCATTTTATTTTTTTGCAGACATAACACATTTTGTATTAATTGTCCAGACAACAAGAACATGTACATTTATTGGGCCTCAACTAAGCTGAAAGTTGAATGAACTAGTGTAACTGTTGTTTCAACTCAAAAACACGTTGAAATAACTGCATCACACAGAAAAAAAAAATATATTTTATTTTAATATATATATATTTATTTATTTATTAAGTTGACTCAACAAATAGTTTCTTACAGTGTGGTTTTGGGGTTTTCCAGGAATTCATCGCTGCACTCAAAGCCCATTTAGGATCACTAAACATGGAATAATTATACGGCACCTAAAAGAGATCTTTACTATCAGTGCTTGGTTTGATCCACAAGAACTGATCTTTCTCTGCTGCTGAGGTCTGGGGAAGGACCATGAGGCTCTAATTAATAACCCAAACACTGACCTTTCCTTGTGCTAAACAGATCATTGACCATGACAACACTCAGCAGGGTAATGATGTCATGACTAACAGACTGGGATCAGAGTCACTCAGCAGCGAGAGAATAATAATTCAAACACTGACTTTATATTTCATATTGTTTCTGGGGAATTTTCTTTTTCGATAACTGAATAAATATTAAATCTAAGTAATATAAGTATTTTGAGGTCATGGTAATGGTCAGCGCTAAAGATCTCTTGTGGTTGTTTTGCTCACTGTGACTCTCTGATTGGTAGAATTTTCTGTATAGCATCATGGGTAATGTAGTTTTTCACTAAACACAATTCATTAAAAAAAGAAGTTGAATAAATGCAAACAGACAAGTCTAACTGAGGCACATACATTGATTAACAACCTTGGAGCTCACAACAGGTCTGTCTTTAAAGGTTTATCAGTTACTGTTAAAAAACTATTTCCCTATGGAGAGTTTCGACCTCTGGAAGCGAAAAAGTGCAACAGTTCTCAAAGCTGTTAAGTATCTCAACTCTATGTCCAATTGTCAATTTATTTATTTATTTTACTTTTTATGATTCAGCTTGTAGATGCATGCTCTGGTAACTTTTGTTTTACACCGACCTTTTTAAAATCCCTATGGGAAAAATTATTATCATTAGTAAAAAATACTTCTGGATCCAAGGTTGTTTAAAAAATGTTGTTTTCCGTATTGTACTCTGTAGGTATAAGACCAGATATTAACAGTTGTTTTGCATAGAATTAAACAAGCATTAAACCTTTGCAGTTGAGAAGGAAGTAGTTAGCATCTGGACTGAATGATCCGCTGATGTATCCACAGCTTAAGTTACAGGAAAGACAGCGGCGGTTGAAGGATCCTGTTGTGTTGGCACTAAAACAACAACACATCATCAGTGCAATGCTTCCAAATACATCAGTGTGTGTGTGTGTGTGTGTGTGTGTGTGTGTGTGTGTGGGTGTGTCATACCTGTAGAGCTGACGCCGTCTTGCATCGTCTTCTGTACTCAGAAAGAATCTGCAAAGACATTGTTGTTACAGATATCCATTTTAATGTTTCAAAAGGTAATGGCATATTGCTTTATTTTAGGTATATTTCTGCCATTTTTATTTATGATATGGATAGAATCAAGCGTCTGGGTCTGGGTCTGGATCACACATGCTTACACAAGTTTGGTGTCCTCATTGTAGGCTAAAATCTGCGTCACGTCCCAGTCTCCTGACGTCAGCGACTGTAGCGTGTCTGTGCTGCTGTTGGGCTGAAACACACCACAAAAGGAACCTTTAACAAACTCTTAAAGGGATAGTTCACCCAAAAATAAAAAATACAATTAGCTTTTTATTTACTGATCCTGAGGTTAACCAAGAAGTAACTTTATCTTCAGTAGAGCAGTAAAGAAGATTTTTGGTTGAAACTGTGGTCCTTGATGATTCATGAAATGCAAGTCAATGGCTACCGTCATTTTAAGAGTCATAAAAACATATATAGGCAATAGAAAATTAATCCCTGTTACATATTTAAGTCTTATGAGGTGAATCAATTGGTCTGTGCAAAAACTGAACAGTATTTACAACATTATTTCCTGAAATCCAGAGCCTCGGGCAAACGGTCTGGAGTGATGTCATGTTCACGAACGAATCATTCTTTTGAACTGGTTCTTTTTGGTGAACTGGTTCATCTAGGGTTCACAGGTAATAATGTTGCAAATAATGTTCAGTTTTTTGCACAGACTGATCATTTCGCTTTGAAAGATCTTAACATATCGCCAGGAACCACAGGTATTCATTTTGTGTTCCTTGATATGCTTTTTTGACTCTCAAAGTGACGGTAGCCATTGACTTGCATTATATGACTCACCAAGGAGCACCGTTTCAGCTAAAAATCTCCTTTAGTGTTTTACTGAATAAAAAAAAAGTCACTTACGTCTTGGCTGGAAGGTGAGTAAATTAAGAACATATTTTCATTTTTAGGTGGACTATCTAATGAAACCTTCATAAGTAGCGTGTGGTTTCTCATTGTCAGCTCACTTGGGAAGTGGACATGGATATGTGGAAGAACTTCCCTCTGCCTCCCTGTGGAACAGCTCGGGTGAAGAAGAACCTGTATCCGTCTCTGGAGAACAGCGGGGCTTCGTTCTGCAGAGAGAGTCAAGTCTTCCCCATCATGAACATTCAGCCAGCGCTCTTACACACACACACACACACACACACACACACACACGCTCTGAGACGCAGCATGATGCGTGACTCACCTGTCTGTGAAGCCAGCTGTCACTCTCATCTTCATGTTTCTGAAAACACACCGACAGATTATTGTGTTTTCCTCTGTATGTCTCCCGTTGTGTGACAAAGTCCTTTATATACAGTACGACCGGAGCAGCCAGTGACAGATCTTTTCTTTCACCGAACTGACATGCATTTACATTTGGATGCAACAATAGGCGCTGTCACCCTTACAGCCTTTTCCGGAAAATCAAAGGTCATGAAGTTATTCTCACACTTTCGTTTGTTATTTCACAGTCCTAGTGACTTTGCTATTATTGTGGACAGTAGTGATGATTAAGTGTGTAAATCAGAAGCTACCTTGGTGCAGATGCCTGTGGTGGCCTCACACAAGGTCAGGATGGAGTTGTTCTGCGCTCGGTTCAGCCAGTTCACTGCTAGTTTGGTGCTGGTGGCCCACTTCACCATAGTGATGTAGTAATCTTTCCTGCAGAGAAAGCTGGGTAAAATACCACTTCAAACGGCATCAAATAGTGTCTGTGTACATTTTTGTGGGTAAATGTGTTTAATAAAAAAGGCTTTGGGTAAAATGGATTTTGTCCATTAGCTTAATAAAAAAAATGCTCTAAAAAGCTTTCCTTAAAGCTATTCTTGTGTGGAGTAATGCAGTCCATTAGTCTGACTGTAGCCTGTTTACAGAGTTTGTTAAAGTATTACAATATCGTTCAAAAGGTTGCTTTTATTCAGCAAGGACGCATCAAATTGATCAAAAGTGACTGTAAGTAAAGAGATTTTATAATGTTTATAAAGTTTCAAATAACTGCTTGATGAACTCTTTTTCATTAGTGAATCCTAAAAAAAAATAAGTATTAAGTATTAAGCAGCACATCATTGATGATAAGAAATATTTCCAGAGCAGCAAATCATCATATTAGAATATGTTCTGAAGGATCATGTGACACTGAAGACTGGAGGAACGATTACTTTTTAAATCAAAAACAGAAAAAGGCTTTTTTAAATTCCAATATTTCACAGTACTACTGTTTTAATTGTATTTTTGACCCTAAAATAAAATAAAAAATGCAGTCTTGGTGAGACTTCTTGATTAAACATGAATATGAATCTCATTGACCCCAAACATCTGAATTGAAGTGTATATTGTCCAAATCAAGGCAAACTAATTATGACACCTAGTTATTAAAAGTCAAAATGATTTAGAGAAGTGAAGTAAGTTTTTTTAAAGGCTCTAGTTTGATTTGTTGGATGCTGACATTGAATATTTTAAATGTTTGACCTGATCCTGGGGTCCTCTGGTTTCCTCATCCTCACTGTGTGTAAAGGGCCGTTCAGACTCACCACTGACAAATAGATATCAGGGTTCTCCTCCCCGGCCTACAGAGACGACACAGATTTAGTAACTGGACTATCTCCTTCTCCTCCTCCGATGGGAACCTCGGGGATAGATCATCCAAAAAAGAAAATTCTGTCATCTTTTACACACCCTTAAGTTGTTTCAAACCTGTCCGAGCTGTTTTCTTCTATTGAACACAAAATCATATATTTTGAAGAGTGGTAGCCATTGAGTTCCACTGTGAGGAAAACAATACTATGGAAATCAATGGGTCACCATCAACTGATTGTTTACTAAAACAATGACAGAATATGAAAAATATCTTCATTTGTGTTCTCAAAGCCTTAGAGTTGGTAAAGACCCGATGACAGATTTTTCATTTTTGGGTGCACTGTCCCTTTAAATGTCACTCAAGACAGCAGCAACCATCAGATCCCGTTTCAAGGTTACAGTGACACTGAAAGACACTGACAGATTGAGGCACACACCACTAAGACTTGGTTTGATCATAAAAAGAAGCTGCAGAGATTTACTTTAGGGTAGCGGTACTCCTGTCCGCTGGGATACAGCGCGTTTGTGAACATGGGTATCTCCATCTTGGGCACCAGGGTGTCATTGATGGTGGCATACGCCAGTCTGAGACCATCTGGTGACCACCAGTGAGCGATGTGACTCTGGAAGATCTCCTCTGTGAACACAAACAAGTGACGCTGAGTGCAGTAAAGCGCTGTTGCATGGTGACCACATCCCTGTCAGATCCTGATATGAGTTAGAGGATTCAATATCCTTTCAAGCAAACACGGACAGAGGACACGCTGCAAAATACATAACTGCAACATGTGCAAAAACAGCCTTTGTGATTCATGGCATCCATTTGGCTGTAGGCTGCTGCCTCGGGAGTCTCATCCATCACTCCATAAAGCTAAAACAGCCGTCAGCTATTTATGAATTTTTTTGGTACATGAAAATGTAAAAAAAAAAAAATAATTCATTAAGGAACAATATTCTTATTTATTTATGACTCAGATGCAGATGTTCATAGATATTTCGTTTGATTGTTCTGCATCACATTTAAGCACCCGGGACATTAACTGCTGCACAATGCCTCCAAATTATTTGAGGAATAGATTTATTGGTTTTCATTACACACCCATATACTTTTATGTAAAGCAACAAAGGAGAAATCAAGCAGATGTGTGTGTGTGTGTGTGTGTGTGTTGTAGGCAGCTTCTATTCTGTCAGTGTTATTTTAGTAAATTCAATTTGCATACTTTTATAGAATTTATTTCAGTTTAAGTTTTAGTAACTCTTTAATGTTATTGTAATAGTTTTTATAGTAATATTTATATACTTTTACTATTTATTTGCTATAATTTTTATATTTTTATTTTAGTAGCTCTGTAATGTGCTTTTTGTCATTGTCATAGTTCTTTTTAATATTTAGATTTAGCTTTAATTCAGTTTTTTTTAGTTGAAGTAAATTTCAGTGCTTCATCAAATTTTATACCCGTATCTAATATTTATATTTCATTTTATTTAACTTTTTTTTTTTTTCAAATAAGTTTAACAACACTGTACATCCAAAAGTAGATGAAACCATGAAAACACTATTATTCATTTGATCCATTCATTATGTTTATTGGAAAGGAGCAGCTTAAACATTCTTCAAAATATCTTATTTTATGTTCCACAGATGACACAATTTAAGTCTTTTGTTGAACTATCCCCTAATGTTCCTGCCTGTTGTGATTAAACGCTATCCGTCGTGAAAGAAGAGACCACAGGATGGCAGTAGCGACCTTTTCAGAGCAGAGCATAAACAGATGTCATAAGAGCATGTGACTAAGAATAGCCTCACACTGAGATGTTAATTTAGGATAAAACCAATTACCAGCATGCAATTCAGTTCAGCGTGTGTCACAAACAAACCCACAGCCAATGTGCCCTTATACCTGGAAAAATGACAGAACTACAGAGCTGAGAGTGACGAGGAAAAAACATGACTCATGAACACTTTTAGATTACATGCACAAACAAATGTATGATTATGGTTCTACAGAATATTGGTCTGTTGGCCTGTAATGTTTTGAAAAATGTTCGGTCTTTAGCTATATGGCGTATGTTTAGCATTTGCCGTTTATATGCTTATTGATGAAATTAGAAGACTGTGGAATGTCACGTATTTGGCTGCTTTTAAAATCAGTCAGACTGAGGGACTGAAAGAGTCTGCTGCGCATCTACTGCTGTGAAATGAACTCAGTATGACCTCGAACGAGTTTAGAGAGACACCGGCATTAATGCTTTCATCTGATTTCCCTACATATTTTCCAGAAAGGGTCCTTAGTGATGAGTATATGAATAGAGACAATGCAACAGTTAATAGCATTTACAGTTATTATTTTTCTTTGCAATTATGTTTTGCTCGAGAAACCAGATCACTTCAATTTAACATCTAGCATATTTTTAAATAAAACTAATATTAATATCAATAATAACATCAATTGTTATTATTATACGCAATTTAGCAAATTAATTGAATTAAAATAAAACAAAACAAACATAAATTATCCAAAAAAATTACACGTATTGTTTGTATAAGATTGCATGTTGCAATAGTATAAAAAATATTATTATGATTATATATCAATGAATTTCTTGTGTAAATTTTTTTATTATTTTGACATGAAGAAAATTCCTTTTTTTCTGTATGAGGTTATAAAAAAACCTTTTTCCCTTTAAAATGCATTTTTTCCCCCATGCTATTTATTTTTATTAAAAAAATAATAATAATAATTCTGCAACATATAAGCAGAGATATCCATTCCATGAATGTTGGTGAAATAAAATAAAAAAGTTATAAATTCATATAATTTGAGGAGAAATGTGCCGAGTCAGAGAGGTGCATCAGACATACACAAATGCCACGCTGTATGTCCAAATAAACAGAATCTGCACCCAGACTAAACACATCACACACTCACACTCACTTTTGCTATTTTATTACATGCACACACTCACATACACACAGTTTTTTATTATTCATGCATATGGGTTTTACCTTCATAGAGCCAGTCAGCAAGTCCATTAAATACGACCCCCAGACTGCCTGTGGACACCAGACGCACCGATGGGCTGGACACTTGCGCTTTGTAGTAGATGTTATTCTCAAAGACGAAAATCTGTCAGGAAAGAAGAACTAATGATTGGGTAACACTTTAGAATAAGGTTCCATTAGTTAATGTTAGTTAACTACTTTCATTAACATGAACTAAGCAAGAACAATCCTTCTACAGCATTTATAAGTCTTAGTTCATGTTAATTTCAACATTTACTAATGCATTATTTAAACCAAAAGTTGTGCTTGTTAACATTAGTTAATGCACTGTGAATTACCATGAACTAACAATGAATAACTGTATTTTCATTAACTAACATTAACGAAGATGAATAAATACAGTAATAAATGTATTATTCATTGTTTGTTCATGTTAATTAATACATTAACTAACATTAACTAATGGAACCTTATTCTAAAGTGTTACCAATGATTGTAAGAAATACCATGTCAAACCAGACAAACAAAAAAAGAAACTGAAAGATTTTAGAGTGCATTCATGTTTTTCTATAGGGAAATTGAATCAGTGATAAAGTATACAACTTCCAAGACAGATTCACCATGATCTCTGAGATTGTTAAGTGAGAGTACATACTTCAAGTATGATGATGTCAGATAAAAAAGAATCCCGGGTGAAAAACTACACTACCCATAATCCCTCAAGAGAGATCCACCAAAATCATCACAATTAAAAGAACCAAACACTTTAAACTACTTGAATTTATATAATACATGAGTTTCACAATTGAAATTAACTTTTCATCAACATTCTATTTTATTGAGAAGCACCTGTATATGTCTTAAAACATGCACACATCTCTAGTGAATATCCAAGATGTTGTGTGATGCTACAGTAATCAGGGTTGGTGGCAGACTGTCTGCAGGATGACTGACAGCTCTGGGAGAGAGAGAGAGAGTGTGTGTGTGTGTGTGTGTGTGAAAAGCTCTGGTGGGGGTTTTTTCAGCAGCTGAATCACATTCTGCCAAAATCACAGAGATATGCTGTACTAACTTATGCAAATCAAATAGACCATGTCTGAAAACTATAAAAAGGCAAACTCTTTAAAAGAATGATAATAAACTACACTTTTCATTCGGCACAACAGATTCACCGGTTCATCCTAACTTCTTTCAACTTCTCAATGACGGTTTATATGAAATAAATAATGGCAATGATTAATGTGAAAAATTATTTATCAATTACAGTTTCTTCTGGCATCATTCCTCCCACAACCAACAATTTAGCCCAAAATAAATTTGCTCAAATGTTAGATGACATCAAGTAAACAATGTCAGTAAAAAGGTTTTTGATATGACATATTTGGACCGTAGTAGACAAATTAAACTAGTAAGAGTGTGTAAAGCTGTTTTTTTAAATGATTGTATTGCTTGCAGTGTGTTTGCATGTATTCAGATGTCACACATTAGTCTCGTGTATTATTCTAGTCTAGTCTAGTTTATAACAACGATCCTTTTTCTGCTTGTGGTTGAAACAGAAGCTCAGATAACTCTTAAGAGAATATGCAACCGCGGCTTTGGAAATGCTGTGGATTGATAATTGTCCTGCATTTAGAACCATTGACAGCATTTAGTTGTGATTATTAAGAAGAAATTCAAGCCTGTGGTTGTGTCTTATTACTGCAATGTTCATGAATCGTGGTCTGATTTGTTTCTGACTAATGGTTGCGGTTGTGCCCTGGTATTTCTCTCTTATTGTTATGAATCTCTCTAACCACTGTCATTTACTCGATGGACAGAGACAGACATACAGCAGATAATGGCTCAATGCTCTGTCATTAATGAATTCAGATGGACTGAACAGAGTGAATCACCGCTTTAATGCTATAGTCTAATGAGGATGAAAACATACGACAGACAGCAAAACAACAAAAAGACAAAAATAAGCCTCAAAAACATGTTTGTGTGACCTGCTCGTAGCAGACCTCTGCATAGTTAGCATTTTTTCCTGAAGTCAACAGGTTTTTGGAATGGGTTTTTGATTAAATGCCTAAAACTAGGAAACACAAACTCAAGACTTTTTCCCCCCACATTTTATTCTGCAGCATAAAAATATCAATTCTATCCCACTTGTAATTTTTAAAGCTTTTTACTAACAAGTGGCTAAATTGGACTTCAGCAGTTGTCTGGGACTTTAGAAGTCATCATGCTGAACAAATAAACGCATGAACGCAATAATCTGCTTCACAGCCTTTTTACAGCATTCTGACAACTTCTCAATTTTAAATAAAGATGAATATATTTGACAGATGCTTTACAGTGGTCGTTTGTTTATAGGCTAACTTTAGATCCTGATAATCTCTCGTCGTCACAGTTGTAAACACGGCGGCTTTCTTCTTTCGTGATGGGGTTTGGCATCACAGTACCTGTGTTTTCAGGTGGAACGGTAAAGAACGCAACACACACATCTTCCCGAAATCCTGTATAATTCAACCAATCTGATGATGACTTCGACACTCCTGACGTGTTTCCACTTCTGTGTCCCATATGCATCAGACGTTTAGCCAACGGTCCGTCATCTTGTTCATGATGTAATGCATTATGCACTGTTGCAATGCTTCAGTATTTTGAGCTTTAGAGGGCAGCTGCCTATCTAGACAGTAGACAGCAAGGCGGTTCAGTAGGTTTTGGGACGGAGCCAATAGTATGTGTCTACACTCTGACCCCCGTCCCGCAGAGTGTACGTTCTCCTCCATCACACCTGTGATGTACAGCTCCTCTACGTCTCTATTTCTGCTCATCCACGACCGCCATTCGGATCCGTCTCGTGCTCTCTTCCCCCCGGAGAAGTCTGGGATGTGACCTTCAGTGTAGGTTCTGTCAGTGCAGACCCCTGCTGATTGCTCTGTCACGGAAAACTAATTACCGGAGGCGTCACGGAGGCTCAGGGACAGCATACGGGCGCCCGGAAAATTTCACACCTGATGCTCCGCTCACACACAAACACAAGTGAGCATGTGTGCTTTCCTTACAACAACAAATATGTATCTGTGTATGATTATGACGATGCAATGCAGTGCCATATATTTCTGAGTTTGTGTTTGCAGGTAAACACTAACACACATATTCCAGGCACTTCTTGTGTTGACTGATAAGACTACTAATACAAACACGGTTATGCTTCTGTGTCCGTGTTTGTCTTGTTCGATATGAACACAGAAGATATTTTGAAGAATGTCGCTAACCAAACCATTGACTTCCATACTGATTAGGTTTTTTTTATATACTATAGAAGTCGATGGCTATATCAGCAAATGATTGTTGCCTAGAACTCTTCAAAATATCTTATTTTGTGTTCAGAAGACGTGAGAAACTATGTGTGGGTGAGTAAATGATTATTCAGTTTTGGATGAAGTATCACTTAGTTTGGTTAGTTTGGGGTTTCTTTGAATCTCTGACTATGGCGAAGAGCAGTGTTGGGAAAGTTCACTTTCTACATAAACTAGTTCAAAGTTCAATTCACAAATTTTTAAATGAACTAGTTCATACAGTATTGTTCAAAATAATAGCAGTACAATGTGACTAACCAGAATAATCAAGGTTTTTAGTATATTTTTTATTGCTACGTGGCAAACAAGTTACCAGTAGGTTCAGTAGATTGTCAGAAAACAAACAAGACCCAGCATTCATGATATGCACGCTCTTAAGGCTGTGCAATTGGGCAATTAGTTGAAAGGGGTGTGTTCAAAAAAATAGCAGTGTCTACCTTTGACTGTACAAACTCAAAACTATTTTGTACAAAATTTTTTTTTTCTGGGATTTAGCAATCCTGTGAATCACTAAACTAATATTTAGTTGTATGACCACAGTTTTTTAAAACTGCTTGACATCTGTGTGGCATGGAGTCAACCAACTTGTGGCACCTCTCAGCTGTTATTCCACTCCATGATTCTTTAACAACATTCCACAATTCATTCACATTTCTTGGTTTTGCTTCAGAAACAGCATTTTTGATATCACCCCACAAGTTCTCAATTGGATTAAGGTCTGGAGATTGGGCTGGCCACTCCATAACATTAATTTTGTTGGTTTGGAACCAAGACTTTGCCCGTTTACTAGTGTGTTTTGGGTCATTGTCTTGTTGAAACAACCATTTCAAGGGCATGTCCTCTTCAGCATAGGGCAACATGACCTCTTCAAGTATTTTAACATATGCAAACTGATCCATGATCCCTGGTATGCGATAAATAGGCCCAACACCATAGTAGGAGAAACATGCCCATATCATGATGCTTGCACCTCCATGCTTCACTGTCTTCACTGTGTACTGTGGCTTGAATTCAGAGTTTGGGGGTCGTCTCACAAACTGCCTGTGGCCCTTGGACCCAAAAAGAACAATTTTACTCTCATCAGTCCACAAAATGTTCCTCCATTTCTCTTTAGGCCAGTTGATGTGTTCTTTGGCAAATTGTAACCTCTTCTGCACATGCCTTTTTTTTAACAGAGGGACTTTGGGGGGGATTCTTGAAAATAGATTAGCTTCACACAGACGTCTTCTAACTGTCACAGTACTTACAGGTAACTCCAGACTGTCTTTGATCATCCTGGAGGTGATCATTGGCTGAGCCTTTGCCATTCTGGTTATTCTTCTATCCATTTTGATGGTTGTCTTCCGTTTTCTTCCACGTCTCTCTGGTTTTGCTCTCCATTTTAAGGCATTGGAGATCATTTTAGCTGAACAGCCTATCATTTTTTGCACCTCTTTATAGGTTTTCCCCTCTCTAATCAACTTTTTAATCAAAGTACGCTGTTCTTCTGAACAATGTCTTGAACGACCCATTTTCCTCAGCTTTCAAATGCATGTTCAACAAGTGTTGGCTTCATCCTTAAATAGGGGCCACCTGATTCACACCTGTTTCTTCACAAAATTGATGACCTCAGTGATTGAATGCCACACTGCTATTTTTTTGAACACACCCCTTTCAACTAATTGCCCAATTGCACAGCCTTAAGAGCGTGCATATCATGAATGCTGGGTCTCATTTGTTTTCTGACAATCTACTGAACCTACTGGTAACTTGTTTGCCACGTAGCAATAAAAAAATATACGAAAAACCTTGATTATTCTGGTTAGTCACATTGTACTGCTATTATTTTGAACAATACTGTAGTTCTTTTTTTCCATATGTTGCTGCGAGCTATTATTTTTCAAAATTATTGCAACAGCCCATATAGAATCACAGACAGCAATTATTTTATCAGTTTTAACAATGAAGCTATGCATCAGATTTCATCTTCATATCCAATTTTGAATCCTTATCCAACCAGGGTTTACATTAGCATTGAGGGGACAGCATTTCCCCATTGTTACTTTAATGCTTTGTCTCCCATTCTCACCGAGCTTGTCATAAACATCATAATATTATTTTTAAATGATCATTCGCCTTCTTGCTACATGCTGCTGTCGCCTCCATGCTTTTTTTATTTTTTATTTTTTTGATGACGCGTCACGCATGCGGCGGACGGCGGTGCGACACTGGTGGTGTTGCCAGATTGGGTGTTTTTCCACTACATATTAAGACCCGTTTACGGTGTGTTTTAGCCGGGTTTTCACCTGGAAGGCTCTATAGAAATCTGGCACCCTACTGAATGAAGTTAACCTGAGAGAGCGTGCCGTTCACAGACACCAGAATGAACGAGTTCACAGTAACGTTCATCAGGCATTAATACAGCACTGCAAACGAGTTATTGTTCAATGAACGTGTTCAGGCACAACACTGGCGAAGAGTAATAGTGACTCTTACCCTTCTAAACGCCACTAAATGAGTTCAGGAAGAAACTAAATCAGCTCTTTTGAAATGAGGTTGTGTCATGCTGCTTTACTAAAGGCTCTGCCAGCATGAGCCAGACACAATCAGGCCGATATGAGCAGCTCACACTTGTTTATTTGCTCCACATTTATTTATTTAAATACTCAGCAGAATTATGGACATCTGGGTACTTAATACATTATAGCAAGCAGTGTGACTTTATTGTAAACACTATTTAAACACAAAATTATTCTTATTTTAGTATCATTTTTATAAGGATGATTTCATAAGATATACTATTGTTCAATAGTTCGGGGATGGCAAATTTTTTAATGTTTGAAAGTCTTATGCTCACCAAAGCTGCATTTATTCAACCATATATTCCATGAAAAAACTAATTATTTTTTACATTTTCAAATAACTATTTTAATGCATTTTAAAATGTATTTTTTTATGTGACAGTAAAGAAAGAGTTCAAAAGAACATCATTTATCTGAAATAGAAATCTTTAGTAACATTATAAATGTCTTTACTGTCACTTTTAATCTATTTAATGCATCCTTGTTGAAAAAAAATATTAATTTATGAAAAAATATATATAAATAAACGACCCCAAAGTTTTGAACTGTAATGTATATGTCAAGCTACAAGACAATTAAAACCGTTTTTTTGTGACTTACTGTGAAATATTGAGTAACTTAAGTATACAGCTACACTAAAATATATACTTGTCTTATAGATGCAATTACTATTTACAGCTCAGCTTCTAGCAGCCCGAAAAAAAAAACTGTTTTACTTTAGTGCTTTAGTCAAATTGAGCTGAAAGCCTAAAGCACTCTCTTTTCTAAAGATTAGGTGATGATTTTAGCTTCTTTCGATTCCTATCAGGACCAGTGGATGAAGGCAAACCAGGATTTGATACAGATTATGATCATGATGTTCCATTTCCAGAAAACGAATATTAAATACAGTAAGAATTCAAAGCTTGTATTTGCATTTCTGGAGTGAAGTAACTTGTACAATTGAATGTTATTAATATTGCATGTAAATATTGCACCTTCTTTTCAACCTGTTACATGTTCCACATAATCATAAACTAATCAAAGTTATTATGATTGACAGACTACATCGATAGGTTATATTAAACAACCTCGTATAACAGCGTTTGTGTTTTGTGCTATTTAACAGTAGCTTTGAAGTTTTGAAGTTTACCTCTGTAAAGCACATTTTTTCTCATCGGCGGTGGGAGTGTGTTTGTGTTTCTCTTACCAGCTGCTGTCCTTTGGGACCCCATCCGGCGTACTGCAGTGCAGTGCTCTGCACCTCATTAGGGGTCAGCTGCACTCTCTCTCTGTCAAAAACAAACCAATCTCAAAACGGGACAACTTTGTGTGTGTGTGTGTTGCTTTGCATTAATGCATGCAATCATGTGTGAAATGCATTGTGATTTGACACCGGAGAGGGTTAAATAATATCAGACGTATCTGTTAGAAAGACAGAGAGAGTGTAAAAGTGTGTGTGAGCTGAATGAGAAAGATGTGTAACCTACCTGAAGTCTAATGTATTTCACTGAATTCACTTGTAATGTATAATGCTACAGATAATTGATAATTTAGATCAGGGGTGGGGTTGCAGACTGACTCTGAGGACAAATGATATTTGCAGACATGGACAGCTCTGGGGAAATGACACCAGTTCTTAGGAAACACAGTAGGTGGCAGTGCTACCCACAATTCATGTCTCTCTGGGCAGAGGACAGTAAAAAGCAGTGAGAATGTCATAGGAACAAGACTTACGGAGAATTAAGGCTGCAGATGATGTAGTAGGCCGTGAAGGAATACTGATAAAGCTGTAGAACAAAGAGAACAGACGAGATGGCCTTTAGAAGCGATCAGACGCACATCATTTCATCTTTCAGAAAGAGATGTGATGCAACAGATAAGAGGACTCTGCAACAAAAGACTAGAGAATCAGCTGGATTCTTCACTTTATAAATCAGAATGCAAAGCATTTACCGGCACAATGTTGTAGGCCACCAGCACGTGTTTTCGATCAGGAGACACTTGGAGTTTGATCGGTTTGTAGGACCCCTGAAACCGGAGAAAAGAAAGGTCATGGATCTTGGATGTGATGTTGCTTTTCTTTATTAAAAATATTAATAACAGTTTTTCATATTAATCAAAGTGGTAAGAACCTGGTTTTTGAAACTCTCGAACAGCTTGCCCTCTGCCAAAGTCCTGTTGGTTTTGGAAAGCACATCGAGTCGCATCACATCGTCATCAGGGGTACGGTACAGCAGCTCAGTGTCTTTGAAAGAAAAATTTATATAAAAAAAAAAATAAATAAATAAATATATATATATATATATATATATATATATATATATATATATATATATATATATATATATATATATCACATGATTGTCTGCAATTAATTGCATTGTTATGCATAAAACTAATAGTGCATTCAAAAGTAGCACATACACTTTTTTCATTTAAAAGTAGCCATATTGCTATATGATCAAAAGTGCAATAACATTTGGTTCGCAAACACTTTAAACAAATAAGGTGCTGTTTTACAGCAGTATTCCTTTTACATAGTGGCAGTTAAAATATTTCTTGTAAATCTTAACGTATAAGATTAATGCAATTAAAATTAAATATAAAACAAACTATCTGTCACTGCCAGGAATGTTTTTATAGAAAATGTCCAGAGTCCAGAGCCTCGGTCATAACATTATAACAACTTCCTATTAGTGACCTGCACGATCACGGCACCCATCGCTGCAGAGTGCGCCACGGGACGACTCTTCATGTGCGGGGAGAGACTCGTGTGTGCGGGATGCGGGAGAATAATTAGCCAATCTTAACCGTGCCAGAGCACGTTTGACCCCCGAAGCCTGGTTCGTGTGATAAGTGTGATCGCTCGGTTTAAAGTCCCTATTTCTACAAAAGCTGACCACAGAGAACTTCACAAAGCCAACAACTATGAAAGAGCTGTCATAGCTAAAACTTTAATCATGGACACCTGTCCTAAAAAATAAGTTGTAGGAACAACAAGAAGAACCTGATCTTCCCTGGCCAGACGAATCACCTGACTTCAATATTATCAAACCACTGTAGACAGTTTTGGAGTCAAAAGACAGCTGTTGTGCTTCATGCACATAAAATGGTTTGGGGTCATTTTTACAACACATATAAATGTATTCAATCATTTATTTTTAAAAGCCTTTAAACCCCTTTCAGCTCATTTTAAAGCCATGGCTCATTTGTACCAGCTTTAAAAGTTAGTTTCTGTTTTGCTAAAGCAACTGTGTTCTTGATATATTCAGGTTGTAAATGTTATACCTACCCTGGTAAACAAGTGTGTTCCAGACCTGAATGCAGATAGCACCCGCCTTGATAAATAATAGAGACGAGTGACCGCTTTTAGAAAGGCTGGGCGCTGAGGTGTGGAGCATGTCAGAGACAGAATAATAGGGCTGATTCTCCAAGGTAAACATAGCCTTAAATCAACAAATGCATTTTCAGCAGCAGAATAACAAAAAATGATTAATCAAAATGCAGATGAAAACATGATTTACATCTTTTACACGGTTTACAAGGTACCAGGGCTGCACCTTTCTAACAAGGACACCCCATTCTTCACCCTGCCAAAAATCGATTGAAATTTCAGGCACAGAAAAATCACAATAATAAAAACATCAACAAAAGCCTTAGCATTAGAGATATCCACCAGAACAACCTCAGTGAGAACTGCAATAATGGTGTGTAAAAACAGTACAAACTTGGTTAAAGTTTCTATTCTCTGAAGTTCGGTGTTGGTTTTAGTGATTATGCTTTTCTTGTTGTCAGCATGAGACAGCAGAGCTTTTATTCCAGAACCCTACCATTGATTTGTTCATGTAATAGCTTCCTTTGTGACAAAGAAGTGTGATTAACTGTACAGAATGCACACTTGTAGTGTATATCAAAAGTATAATTTTTAAAATATGTATAATATTAATGAAAAAGGCCTCTTATACTTAACGAGTAATTATACCTAATTGTACTTCAAGACACTTCCATTGACTATATGACTTAACACACTTTATTACACTTGTTAGAAAGCGCACTTTGTAATCTCATTTTAAAATTTCATTTTTTTTTACATATTTTTAACCATTTTATCACCTTTTGTCATGCTTTACAGAAGTACACTTCTTTTGAGGTGTTGACTAACCAACTAAAGTAAAGTTTTTGATTATAGTCTCAACTGTTTGTTTTTTTATAATATATTTAAAGTTATTACATTTTAATTGTACAAAATAGCAACTTCATCATTGGAAATGTGTTATTACAAATATATTACAATGCATGACATACAAGTTTTAATTGAGATGACAAAAAATATTTATAAATTCTTGTCAGTACATTTGTCAGTGGACTTTAACCGTATTTCAAGACAACAGAATTATGAAAATCCATAAAGATGTACTTAAGTCCTACTTAAGTGGGTCAAAAAAGTTTCCGATAAGAATACAATGAAAAATACTTCTAAAGCATTTATTAATCTTATTATATGTTATTTACTAATACATTATTAAATCAAAAGTTGCTTCTTTTAATATTATTTAATGGGCTTGAGCTAACATGAACGAACAATGAACATTATCAAACTGACTGACAGAAAGGCAGAGAACCCAAGGAGGAGTGGAAGTAGGGCTGTGTGATTAATTGAAATCGTCATTAAATCATGATTTGAGCATGCACGATGCTTTATAGCATGATTTTCTGAGGCCACAGCCTCCAACAGTATGGTATCTGATCCAGTCAGAAAGCAGCGCACCTAAATGGAGCGCGAGAACAGAACAGACTGGGCATATGCTTACATAACGCCAGGTTCACACACTCCGTCTGTGATGCATACGTGTATTTATTCAGAGCCCATGTTAACGCATCAGAGCATTCACTCTGCACATGGTAAAGATGTGAAAGATGTGAAGTTTAGAAATAGAAAGGTGCGAAAATAATTAATATCTAGCACATGAGCATAGAGAGAGTTGTGAGTGCACAGGACGCAGTTTGAGTGAGAGGGAAAACGTTTTAAGTGTGCACACTCTCTCCGTGCGAGATCAGCGTGTATATGAGAATGCTTGTCTGGTTTTGTGACAGAGCAAAGGAAATCTGCATTCGAGCGGAGAGATTCGCGTTCGCGCATTATTTTAAAGAGAAACCATGAAACTAAAAAATACTGAACATATTTGTGACATGAGAAAGAACATATATTTCAAAAACACATTAACTAGTAGCTGGATATGCTGGTCCAAGGTTGTATACCAGTATCTATGAGAGCCTAAAAAGCAAATAAATAAATAAATACACACCTAGATAAATGTAATTGTGTCTTTTTATCTCACAATTTGGAATTTTTAAACTACAAATTGCAAGATATAAACATGCAAATTCTGATATAAAAGATATAAATATATAAAAAAAATAATGTTTCTTTCTTGTGATAATGATTTAATATCTAGCATTTGAGAATTTTTTTTTATTCTGAGATTGCATCTCACAATTCTGACTTTTTTATATATGTAGAAATCCAGACTTTTTCTCAGAACATGGATTTTCTATCTCACAACTGTTTTTGTTTTCTACTATGAAACTAAAAAATAAAAATAATGACTTTTTATCTCACAATTTTACCTTTTTTCTTAAAATTGTGAACATAATTTCAATTCTGAGAAAAGGGACTTTATCTAAGAATTGTGAGGGAAAAAGACAAAATTGTTGTATATAAGCACAGAACTGTGAGAAAATGTCTTAATTGCGAGATAAAAATCACAATTACCTTTTTTAAAATAAACGTTTTCATACTAAACTACTTGAACAAGATTGTCTGCCTTGTCAAAAATAAATACCCAGCTAGAAATCGCATCGAGCAAACCATGTTTACCACTATGTATCATCCGATGATCATAAATTACCAATTTGAACCAGTTTAAGACCATGTACCAGTCTAAACCAGCTTTTTTTTTTACAGGTATGATGTATGTTCAGCAATTAAAATTAATATATAGCTCTATCCAAGTTTTGCAGTCAATACAAGACAATAAAGTAATTCTGGGTCTGTTCTGAAGTCATTTGCTTTAAGTGTATGATGAAAACCCAGTCTCTAAACCAACTTGAAAGAATTCAAGCCTGAACAAAGGAAGAGAAGAATAAGCAATGTAGGGGGAGAAAGTATCTCCACACCTGTCCCTATTAAAAGGGGATTTTCATCTAAAGTACCACAGACATTGCATTCGATCAGATCCTGATGCAGTTTCTTTCTTTGGTGTAATGAGATGATGCAAAAGGTGCTGCATCCACCCACAGCGCTGGCAGCTGAAGAACAGAGAGTCAAACTCATCTGTCACTCACCGCTTATCCATGTGGCCTCAGGGTCATGTGCCTGGAGCTTCCCACTGAAGATGTCCTCAACCGTTACTTTCTTCTTGGAGGCCAGACTGTCATCATCACCTGTGAGCAGAAGATTTGGACAATATTACGAGAACAGACAAGAAAAGAGAAGTTTGTCAAGGCAAGCTGCTTAATAAAGTTTAAAATAGTTGAAATTCTTGAAAGATTATTGTTTTAAATTTACAAAAGTTGTACACAGATGGACAGCTATTCTAATTAGTATGCTTAAATTGATTATATACATATATATAGGTACTTAAAGAGAGTTTCATGAAAATCATGACTACTTTTCACACTTTTTAAAGCGTGCTTTAATGTCAAGTTAAAAGTTTGACTTTGAAGTACATTTAAAGTCATTCTGTTTCATAATATGTATTACTTTAAAGTACACGTATATTTCTGTGTTGACTACCATACTAAAGCACATGCAAAGTACTTTTGCCTGTAGTGTAATTAGATTTTATGTGTAGAAATAATAAATTTTGAATATACTAACCTCCAACCGCATCATGATAAATGTGTAATTGCAAATATAAATACATTAAAATATATTCAGTTTACCATAAATGCTTGTTAGTGCATTCAGCAGTACACTATAACCTAATTTCAAATACAATAAAAATTATGAAATTAAATATAAATATGTACTTAAGTCGTACTAAAATATTTAAAAAATGTGGGTTTAATCTAGCTTGTTTAAATAATTGTATTTCATATAAATGTATTGCATAATCCATTTTGATTTAAAAACAAAATACATTCAACAAGTGTTTGGTGTTTTCAAAAATACAAAAATCATCCCCATTTTTCTTGTTTATAGATTATGATTTACTTGATCTTCTACAATTTTGCTCTTCAAGTTTAAAGGGTTAATTCACCCCCGAGGCATCCTAGGTGTATATGACTCCTCTTTCAGACAAATCCAGTCGGAGTTAAATTAAAAGTTGTCTTTGATCTTTCAAGCTCTATCATTGCAGTCAGCGGGTGTTGTTTTGCTCCAGTCCAAAAGACATGAAATAAAAAGCCCTTCCATAAAAATATGTTTCTCACATGGCTCCGGGGGTGAACAGAGGGCTCCTGTATTGACTCGATAGGGTCGGTGAGTCTCGTGAAAACCAACGTTTGTTAACAGGAGCAAAGAAAGCAAAGTTTCCTTACTTTAGCGAAGGAAAACCAGTCTCCTCTTGGCTTATATCGAAATCCTCTGACATTCTTCTTTACCAATCCTCTCGTTTTGTACTTCTAATTAGTGACTGTTGTTTTGTTTTAATCTCTCCGCTGCGTTTCCGTGTGCGTCACTTCTGAGAAGCGCATGGCCAGAGCAGACCTCATACGTCATTCCCCTGGAAATGCTTCCGTTTATAACTGTGAGCACAAGCTACATTAAATTGATTATTATGTTTTGAATATGGATAGTTTTCTTACAAAAACACATCGATTCGCTACAGGAGGTCTTTGTTCACCCCCCAGAGCTGTGTGAGACACTTTTTTATGGAAGGGCTTTTTATTTCCCATCTTTTGGACTGAAGCAATGCAACACCTGCTGACTGCAACGATAGAGCTTGAAAGATCAAATACAAGTTTTAATATAACTCTGACTGAATACGTCTGAAAGAATAAAGTCATATACACCTAGGATGCATCGGGCGGAGGTGAGTAAAACGCATGGCTACTGGGGCACGGCTACCGGAAACAGCCTCCCTTGGGCTAACGCGAGGTGCAGGGTGAGACTAGCCTCACTAGTGTGTCTCATTCTATTTAGAGCTCTATTGATCCGCACATTGATCTAATCAGCCAGAGGTTTTTTGTTATTAGAAGACTATACGCTCACCCACATAGTTTGTCTCCCTACATAACAAGTATTCATTCAGTATTTTAACACTTTACAACCGGCTTGCAACACTTTGCAAGAGTAGAAGCAAGAAAGGCAAAGTGAAATGACCATCCATTTCTTATAGTTATAATCATTATCCTTAGCTAAAAAAAAACAACAACCAATAAACATATAATAAATCTGTAATTCACTTAAAAAAGTCATGGCAATTTACATTACATTAAAAACTTATTTTAAAAAAATGGAAATGTTGTGGGTTGAAGTAAAATGATGAAAACTAAAATAATAAAGCTATATATATATAATTAATAATGACAAAAAATGAAAATAAAACTGCCACTTTTAGATGACTCTCTGCAAGCCCCACACAAAAGGGCAAGGGTTAAAAAAAGAGTTCACTCATTCCTTCAGGCGACCCTAATTTAGGCTCTTTAACAACTGATCCATGTTTGCATATTCTAACACTTTTGTTAAAAAAATATATATATAATAAAATAATTGAACTCTGGGGAAACATTGTGGCCCACTTTTCCTGTGTTGAAGTACAGTCAAATAAATACATGCTATACTAATTACCCTGGAAAATCACTATAATTGAACCCATAACCAGGAATATTTTGGATGCAGCAGCTGCTTGGCATCTTCATCACCTTGTATCTCCCGCTTTAACAACAAAGTTTTACACTGGTACAAAATTATCATTGAAGTGTAGAGCAATAACTGTCATAAAAAAATAGGACCTCCCAGTGGTCCTATTGCCTTTTGCAGAAATACACCACTCCCGGTAAGAAACAACCAATCAGAGCTGCGGTCCGTAACCTTTTTTTGTGTTCAAAATGTACAAAATGTATACAATAAGCGAGTACACCATGAATCCATTTTCGAAACCGTGTTTTTAGCCTGTCGTACATCACTAAGGTACACCTATATTCTGACTATTTTAGATTCCTTCGGGAAGGTCCCGCGGCAGAGTAGGCCAGTACCTTTGTGATTCTTCATAGACATAAACAGAGATAATTAGCTCCAGCTACAATTTTCTTCCGCAAGATGGAAGCAGTTCTGTTTATTAACCGCTAGAGCGTCAAAAGTTACCGACTGCAGCTTTAACCCATCCAAAGTGCACACACACAGCAGTGAACACAAACACACACCCAGAGCAGTGGGCAGCCATTTATGCTGCGGCACCCAGGGAGCGGTTGGGGGTTCTGTGCTTTCCTCAATATACAACTCTGTCATGATATCAGTGTTAATTTCGTTGACGAAGACTATGACGAAAAATATTCGTCAACTAACCTTTTGCACGGACGAAAACTAAATAAAAACTAAATAAAAAGTCAGATATGATGACGAAAAACGTGACGAAATATAACTGACACTTTAGTCAACGAATAAAAATGAGACGAAAATATATGGGAGGGACGAATGGAGAAGAGATCCAATCAGAGCGAATCTTTGAGGGTAGGTTGATCTATGCAGAAGCAGCTGAGCCATTATAAAAAGCCGCGGCAAATGCAAGCGCCACAGCTAAACAAACGCAGCAGCAGTTACACAGAAAAGAGAACATAGATGATTTTGCAGAAATTCACACAGTTTCGAAGACGTTTTCATAACAGTTAAGTTGTTTACACAGGGAACTACACTGCGACCTTTTGAAATGGCATTGCGACCCAAATTTTTATGGGGTCGTAAATGTATCACTGATCATTTTTGTACCTACTTATGTGTAATGCTATGTTTTCATATGAGCATTTATTAAAACAGAAATATGTAAGAATACGTTTTATAACGTGCTCCAAGCATTCAACACATCAAGTTGGCTTCAGCCCCGCGCTGCGGGAAAGTTGAACTGAGCAGCTGGTTACTCGCGCAACACTGAACCGAGCTCTCCTTCAGGACGTTTGCGTCCTCCTGCACCTGAACGAACAAATACAAATCGCATTTTAAATAAACATAAGAAAAAGAGCGAAAAGTGAAAGAGCTCAATTCAGCAGCGCGGTGTTCAGGGAGCAAGCAGAGACGCGTCTCAAAGTCTTCTTGCTTTTGTACCGACAACAAATACATACTAAATATGTCGAAATACCCGTCTTGGAAAGTGTGTTCGAAAAGGTCTGTAGTTGTGTCTTCAGTGAAAGTAAAGAGTTGGAAAGAAATCGGATGTGTATCTTTATAATGGATGCATTTGTCTCTTAAAGTGACCGCGCCTAATTTACTAGCTCTGCTGTCAGTGTCTTTAATGTATGAAAATGAAAGTAAATCACTCACTGCTCTTGATTAAATTACTTTGTAGTTTTAACAAGAATTTATCCAAAGTCAATCCAAAAATCAGATCGAATAGATTATATTGTTTTACTAGTGACTAAAAAATAAAAAAATAAAAAAATTATTAGGGACCTGAGCATGTTTTGCTTAAGTGTTTCTTTCTTTAATTGCTAATGCAACCTTTTCACACCACAGACTGAACCAAATTAAGCATTGCATCAGACATTATCAAGATGAATTTGTTGTTTCTTACACAACCCTGAGTTATTGTCATATTTTATTACCAATTTCTAAACTACAGCAGATAAACTGTGATATTGTAAGAAACGTTGAAGGTGTCTGAATACATTTTGGTTTGATTGTGTATTTTATTTTACAGTGAAGACTATGCAGTGCTATTTTAAATGAACAAAAACAAACTTAAAAAATGTAAACTTTGTGTAAATATCACAAATAAAGAAATAGAATGAACATACAATACAAATATAATATAGGTGGTTGTCTATTTCAATAATACTGTACTTCATCTTGAAAGAATGTCATATGCATTGCATATCAATCCGAATTTGCTGTCAAAATTAACACTGCATGATATTGCTGGCCCAAAATTCAAACCCACAACCCTAGGGTTAGAAGTCAAACCCTCTAACCACTAGGCCACGACTTCCCCATTTTATGCCATCCTGAACATGAACCGCTCCTGTGTTTCATCTTTAAAATGAGAAGTAAATAGGATGGCAAACAACGCACAAAAACTACCTGTGATGTTTTGCCAAATGCATATATGACTATAAACATTAATACATTAAGAATGTATTCCCAATTAGATCTCAACATGACCTACATTACAGTCCCATTATTCATTAGAGGGATAGCTTTGATCTAAACCAGAAAACTAAATGGATTAGTAAACAATGATAATAGGCAAGTAGACAGCCCTAAACATACTTACTAGTATATTTACATTGTACAATCAGAGATTATACTAACCATATACACAGATCTAACAATGCAGGTTTATGAAAGAAATACACATGTCAGGAATCAGGACACAATTACCTTTTGTTTGCATATTAGACTTGTATTTATGATTAAATGTGAGAGGCATGCAGACAGCATCACTCACTTGGTGAGAGTAGAATGACGGAAGTGACGATCAGAGAGCAGATGGCCAGGATGACCAGCAGGGCGATGGCGATTCCCTTCCAGTTCCTCTGCTGAGGGCTGCTGCCAACCAGCTCCTGTCAAACACACAAGCACAGACATGTAAATGCTTAAAGCTGTAAGAATTTTTAAGTCAAAATGCATACTCCTAACCAAGTTTATTGCTCATTTACTACTATAAATATGACATTTGAGAATCTAGGCACCATTAAAATATTTAGATCAGTCTGCTCAGATCCGCCAATCATCCTGGCATGAAAAATGACAAATATCGGCAAGGCCGATATATCGGTCGACCACTATTTAATAGCCTAATTTGAAAGACCTTAATGTTTATTGTGATGTCTTCTCAGAATCATATTTTCTGTAAAAAAAAAAAAATATTAGACACATTAATAAAACCCACAATTATCAAACAAAAGTACTTTTATTTAAAATAATTTCCATGCAAAGGTTTATTTGCTTTTAAACCAACAGGACAAAAAAAGGTTAAAACCAGAAACTACTGTATGATGTTCTATTAAACTAATATATATATATATATATAAAACATTTACATTTTTTGTATTTTTTTTTAAACTTTTATTTCTCTTTTTTGAAAATCACTGTAGTCTGTGACTGTCAGTGACTGTGCCTAAGCATGAACTTGTGAATAAATCATAATTCGTCAATAACTTTCATACTAACATTTATTCTAAATGCACATAAAAAATAATAAAAAATTGTAGGAACAACTAAAATCACACATAGACATAAATACAATACACTGGGTGGTTTTATGAATGTGAAATAATCCATGCAATTATAAATTAATAAATCCCACTGCTTTAATGTCTGAGAGTGGTTTAGAAACAAGAAAGAACACACAGTAATGTACAGCAGTTAGCCTTAATTACAATCTCACCATCTCATCCGACCCCAATGATGTAAAAAAATATATGATGTGCACAAATTCCTCTCTATCTAGTGCCCAATTAAAGCAGTTCATTGCTATGGGAGCATTTACAAAACTACTGCTAATGAAACAGCTCCTCTTCTGAAATGCCATTACAGCTGTATTGACATTAATGCAGATGCACTTAGAAAAGACAAGCCACAAACACACAGTGTTCAGAAACAGAATGTCAACACACCATTTTACACTTAATGCTGAAATCTATCTGTGTCCAAATAAAGACCAAGTGTAGCTAGTGTGCTTTTGCTAAAATGACTTTCCTAAAAGCCATAGAGGTAATTTTACAGAACTGAGTCTTGAATCAAACTTAAGTATAATCTTGTCAAGGCTGGAGCGAGGTGGTCACCTCAAATGAACTTAGGTCTAGTATGGTATTAGTTTTGCATCAAGAGAAGCTAAAACACAATATTATTTCATTTGTTAGCTAAAGAGAGACACTGAATGTTGAGAAAACTCTGAACATATTATTTATTTTTTTGTAATATATCATATTTAACATAACATTAACGTAACATTGATTATATTTTCAGCAAAGCATAAGAGCATAGCACTCATTTTAAAAGAATTTACATCACCAGGGATTCTGATTTTCTATGACTTTTCATTCTTGTATGTTTCATTATTGTTATTTTCTTAACAGGAATAATATTTTAGTAAAACATTGTCAGAGGTTTATATTCGAGAATTTGATTCTTTATTATTTATTTATCTTTTTCATTATAATATCAGGATTTAAATTAACTTTTTTCCTGGTAAAAAAAAAAACACTAAATTAATTTTACTTCAGGAATCAGAGATATGTTAATAATAATAATATAAAAAAACATGTATTCAACTAATTTATGTATGATGTAGTGATTTTTATGTTGTGTTATATTTTTAAAAGAAATTAATGCTTTTATTCAAGGCAATGCAAGGCAAGGCAAGTTTATTTATATGGCACATTTCATACACAATAGTAATTCAAAGTACTTAACGTAAAAGAAAGTAAAATAATAATGAAAAATAAAAAACTTAATTAAAAACAAGCAATATTAAAACTTTGGATCTAGAGGCTGAGGATTGAGAAAAGGAGGAGCCCGTCTCGGATCCATTCGCTAAATCCACTTGCGATCCCAATGACAACAGTCTACGCTGTGCCTCAGCAACAGAGGGACCACTGCCAGCAGGATCGTGAGCAAAGAACACAACCTCAGTAATGTCGTTCACTCACCAAAGATTTAAACTTTACTTTAGACATACTGAATGAATGAATGAATGCTTGTGACTGACAGACAACAGTAAATAGGGCTGACACATACACAGAGCACTACTGAAGAGCAGAAGCTAACTTGACTTCCGGATGCGCATTCATACTTCCTGGTTGCTCATGTCGCCCCTGTTGTGAAGTCTCGCTGCTCCAATGGGCTGTTTTTACACATACTTCAGAACGCGGTCACACAGGGGCATTTCCAAAGCATTTCTCCACACAGCTCGAGTTACTGAAGGGGAATTCTATTTATTAAATGGGAAATGGACTGCATTTATATAGCGCTTTCAACAGACCACATGGCCATCCAAAGCGCTTTACAATTTGCCTCACATTCACCCATTCATTCACACACCAATTGCAGTGTCAGCCATTCAAGGCGCCATGAGCAGCTGGGTTTAGGTGTCCTGCTCAAGGACACCTCGACACTTGGTCAAGTGGAGCCGGGGATTGAACCACCAACCTTCCGGTTTGTAGACAAACTACATGAACCACTGAGCCACTGCCGTCCCTATTAAAGAAAACTGAAAATTTGCATCGCAGTTTCCACAAAACTGTTTCTTTAGCAGCAAATCAGCATTTTAGAATGATTTCTGAAGCATCATGTGACACTGAAGATTGGAGTAATGATGCTGAAAATACAGCTTTAATGAAAGGAATAAATTAATAAAATAAATTAATAAAATAAAAAAAGAAATTAAAAAAAACATATTTAAATACAAAACAGTTCCTTTACACTGTAATATTTTTTTACACAATTCCTGTTGCTACTGCATTTTGAACAAATAAGCACAGCCTTGCTGACCTTAAGAGACTTTCAAAAACAAAGTGAGAGAGTGTGTTGCGGTTCATCTAACCATTCCTCACTGATCAGATTAAATAAACATACAGTACATTCACTTATGTAATGGCCCTGAGTGGCACATGAAAGAAGAATGAGCTATTTCTCATAATTAGCTGTTTTATAACACAGATCATTGTTTTACCATGGAAACGTCCATGTAAAACTGAAGAAGGTTGATTGTCTCCATTACCTCTTCACACGATATGGTTCACTGAACAGCCTGACAGCTTACAATTCAATTCACACAGATGAATTCATAAATACAGCTGTTGCTATCTAAACTATCACCTTGAAAATATTGATTTTGCTCGCCCCACACAACACACAGACTAGATTAAAACAGAAAAAAAATCACTGTAGGTGGGTTATTTTGACCTAGCAACCAAATAGAACTTCCTAGCAACCAAACCAAAATGCTATAAAAGCCACCCAGCAATGTGGCAGTTCAGTAGTTTTCTATAGAAAATGTTAAAAACATAGTTTAACATTAAATATGAAAGAAATAGATAACAAGTTGAACAAAGGTAGTATGGACAATAAGCAAATTTACAGTTCAAATTTAAATAATATTTCTTAAAAACAGCCCTGACCATGTTAACATTGAAATAAACCATGCTGACTTCTTTGCATATGTGTAATGTCTGTATAAGCTTGCATTCTGCTCAATCTCAAACTTAAATGTTTATCTGAAATAGAAGAAAAAGACGCAATGTCAAGGCAAATCAGGCAAGTCATCTTTAATTTCAGAATCCAATATTCTCAACACTAAATCAACAGCTTCATGCTGAACTTGTCTGAGATAAGAACACTGTCGGTGATAAATAAAATGATGCCGTTTGTGTGCTTTGACTTGAAAGGGAGAACTGCAGCATTGTGCTGTTTGCTTGAGCTGGAACTATCAATGTCATTTGCTAAATTTCAACAGCTGCTTAATTAATGAGCAAAATCACAGGATATTACGCATGAGCCAATGTACAAAATTTTACCATCCCTGATTGAATCTTTTCATTTCATGCTTTCATGCTAAACGACAGGGTCCATGGGGAAATCAAACTATAAAATGTAGGACACATAGTACTTTTCCATCTCCATCCATACATCTCACTTTTCTTTTTAGAGGACTGTGAACACCTTAATCTTGAATAATTTTGCATCTTTTCAAAGATATTCCTTGGTTTTCCAGCAATCACTCTCAGGAAATGAAAAATATAATGGCTTGGAATCCATTATGACTGTACTGTACAGGTATATCCCATTAAAGCAAGGCATGCAGAAAGAATGACGCAGGTCTTAATGAATGGTGTGTTTCAAGGTTATTTCTGCTCTATACCTGTGACCTACAGTATATGTAACAGCAGGCATCTTCAAAATGGCTTGTATTTTGTGGAGTCACATATTTGATGTACTACTGTCATTTTCAGAACTGAAAAATTCCTACTCTGTGAAAAAAAAAAAAAAAAAGCATTCGTTGACCTATAAAAACATTTAGGCCTACACATGTTGGGTGATCAAAACCTTCCATCAGTACATTAATGTGCATTTTGGGATATCAGAAACACTATGATTTTGATAAAATTCCCTAAAACATAAATACATTCATTGATCTGAATCAGACAAAGCCATGTGACCCTGCCTGAACAAGTCATGTGACTCACTGTACAGTATAATGGATCCCAACATTACAAACACGTATCTGAGGTTTGCTTTTAACCTTCTGTCTTTGTTCTTCAAATCTGCATATACATATATAAAACTAATATATACTAACATATAAAATATACTGAATGAATAGGTTGAGTGAATAATTCAATGACTCTAATAAATTCATAAAGACAGCCACCTGGTCTGTTTCTGAAGGAATCAGATTCAGTGTGTCGATAGTTGCCATCAACTGTTCATGACAATGTAACCTACAAAATGAGTCACTAAATATTAAAAACAAATTGTGCTGCTGGACTTTATCTTATCTTTAATATCAGGACCATACCATGCCAGACCATTAGGACCATTTCTTGTATAACATAGGCTATAATAGATGTATAGTACATTTGTTTAGTTTAGGGGTCTCTTTCACTCATATTCAGCTGCTGTTTTTACATGCTGAAAACTGAATCTACTCATTCTCACTATCACAACAAAACTCTCCATGATTTCAAAGGGCCACAGTGAAATCTATTGTCCCAGTACAAAACATTGCAGTGAGGCATGTAGGCAGGGCAGAGCACAACAATCACTTGACAGATGGGTTAAATAACAATCACCACCTTATTATAACAAAGAGCACATACAGGCTGAAATATAGAAGCTAATGTTTGTGCTATTGTTCAGATTAAATTAAAAAGTAAATTTGCTCTCCTTACGTCATGGATAACATTTACTGATAAAATGCAAAGCCTGAATGCACTGTAAGTCACTGTGGATAAGAGCATCTGCTAAATACACAATTTAAATGTGTATTTACATTTTTAGGCATATATTATAGATGTGCAATATTCATTCAAACAATTCAGCAGTATTTCCCTGAAACAATTAAAACCACTGAAAACTGGCAGTAAACAGAGATTAGAAGTGATATTCCCAGTTACTGCAGGCTGTCAATTCATTATCCAGGGGCTTTTGCATGAATATGTACGGATTGTACAGAAAATTGTGATCTGCACAAATTTTGTGGTCATTTATGCTGTTACCTGACAACAGGATAATAAATAATCATCGGTGAGTGCAATACATTTTTTGATATTTCTTATCATAGTCAACACAGACAATTTAAATACCACAAATCTATGCAAATGAAAATTTTTAACTGTTCAAATATAATATGATATATATTTTATTAAATAATATGTTATACATGTATGCAAGTATAATATAGATTTTCATATGAAATACCATATATCAAATATTATATTTATTATAATATATAATATAATAAATATTATATTTGTTATTTTCTATAAACATATTTTATCATATTTGATAGTATATATAAATATATTTATTATGAAACATCATATATATATATATTTGTTTTTATTATATGTTTTTAAAATTTAAATTATCATTAAATATGATATAGATGTTTGAAAGTGCAATACAAGACTGCAGTGTTCAGTTAATTTTAAATATTATCAAATAATTTGTTAAAAATGTAAGTATAATATATCTGAATATAACATATTGTATGCAGTTGTTTTATATATTTATCATTTTAAATATAATCTATATTAAATATTTCATTATAATCTATCTATCTCTCTCTCTCTCTCTCTCTCTCTCTCTCTATATATATATATATATATATACACACACACACACACACACACACACACACACACACACACACACACAGGTGCTGGTCATATAATTAGAGTATCATCAAAAAGTAGATTTATTTCACTAATTCCATTCAAAAACTGAAACTTGTATATTATATTAATTCATTACACACAGACTGATACATTTCAAATGTTTATTCTTTTAATTTTGATGATTATAACTGACAACTAAGGAAAATCCCAAATTCAGTATCTCAGAAAATTAGAATATTGTGAAAAGGTTGAACATTGAAGACACCTGGTGCCACACTCTAATCAGCGAATTAACTCAAAACACCTACAAAGCCTTTAAATGTTCTCTCAGTCTAGTCCTGTAGGATACACAATCATGCTGTTGGACAGTGTTTTCTCTACTTCCTGTTGGCCTTCTGTAGCTAATCATAGCTCCATGTAGCTGTTTTTATTTTATATTTTTTCTCTATAATATTTCTTACTATCACTGTCTGTTTGTTTGTTTTTTAAATTGTAAAATATAACTTAATTCACACCATATTTCTGATATTACGATTCAATCTTATCAGATTAACTTTGGGATCGTTCACTCTTCCGTGACTGCAGCACACCTGCAAAACGTTAGCACTCGTTAGCTTGTCATTAGCGTTTTCTTTTCTCCTCTCCTCTCCTCTCTCACGCTGCAGTTTTCCACAAGTTCATCAAACAACCGCAGTAAGAATATTTAATCAAGCACGGTGAGTAATGGCTTCTCCTACAATTGTTATTTGCACCTCTTGCCACATGTACAGTTTATCTATCTCTGTCGCTGATGAGGGATTCACATGTGATAAATGCAGGGAAACAGTTAGGCTGACAGAGAAGATTTCAGAATTAGAGACACGCATCCAAACTTTAATTGAGGACAGTAAGAATGTTAGGGCTCTAGATATGGCTTTGGATGCGTCTAGCTCAGGGATTCCTGTACATTGTCCGGTTCCAGCAGAGCCCCTGCAGCAGGGCAACTGGGTGACGGTGAGGCAGCGTAGTCGTGGGTCAAAACACCGCTCTTCTGTTCCGATCAAAACATTAAACAGGTTCTCCCCACTCAGTGATGCACCCACTGAGAAACCTGATGAAAGTGCTCTAGTTATTGGCGATTCTGTTGTACGGAACGTGAATATAGAGACACCAGCCACCATAGTCAAATGTTTACCGGGAGCCAGAGCGCCTGACATCTTGGCAAATTTAAAAGTGCTGGCTAATGCTAAACGTAAATACAGTAAGATTGTTATTCATGCCGGCGCTAATGATGTTCGACTTCGCCAGTCGGAGATCACTAAAAATAACTTTAAAGAGGTGTGTGAACTTGCAAGCACGATGTCAGACACTGTAATATGCTCTGGTCCCCTCCCTGCTTACCGTGGTGACGAGATGCATAGCAGATTGTCATCACTCAATGGCTTGATGTCTAAGTGGTGCCCACAGAATAACATAGGTTTCATAGACAATTGGACGAGCTTTTGGGGCAGACCTGACCTGTTTAAAAGAGATGGTCTTCATCCCTCCTGGGGTGGCGCCACTCTTCTGTCTAGAAATATGGCAAATAGTCTTAGTGTTTATACTTGACTAACTGGGGCCCAGGTCAGGAAGCAGACAGACTGGCTAAACCGACCGTCTGCTAGCTGCCTCCCGTCACAGAGGTCAGTTAATTCTCAGCACATAGAGACTCTTTCACCTAGATATCACACTATAGAGACTGTGTCTGTTCCCCGAACTAGAAAATACAAAAAACGTCCAAACCAAGTTAAGGTTAACAATTTAATTGAGGTTCAACAAATAAAAAACAAATGCAATATGGATAAACAAATGATAAAGATTGGCTTATTGAATATCAGATCAATTTCTACGAAAACACTTTTTGTAAATAATATGATAACTGATCATAATATAGATGTGCTCTGCTTGACAGAAACCTGGCTAAAACCTGATGATTACATTATTTTAAATGAGTCCACCCCCCAAGATTATTGTTATAAACACGAGCCGCGTCTAAAAGGCAAAGGGGGAGGAGTTGCTTCAATTTATAATAACGTTTTCAGGATTTCTCAGAGGGCAGGCTTCAAGTATAACTCGTTTGAAGTAATGGTGCTTCATATAACATTATCCAGAGAAACCAATTTTAATGATAAATCCCCTGTTATGTTTGTACTGGCTACTGTATACAGGCCACCAGGGCACCATACAGACTTTATTAAAGAGTTTGGTGATTTTACATCCGAGTTAGTTCTGGCTGCAGATAAAGTCTTAATAGTTGGTGATTTTAATATCCATGTCGATAATGAAAAAGATGCATTGGGATCAGCATTTATAGACATTCTGAACTCTATTGGTGTTAGACAACACGTTTCAGGACCTACTCATTGTCGAAATCATACTCTAGATTTAATACTGTCACATGGAATTGATGTTGATAGTGTTGAAATTATTCAGCCAAGTGATGATATCTCAGATCATTATTTAGTTCTGTGTAAACTTCATATAGCCAAAATTGTAAATTCTACTTCTTGTTACAAGTATCGAAGAACCATCACTTCTACCACAAAAGACTGCTTTTTAAGTTATCTTCCTGTTGTATCCGAATTCCTTAGCATATCCAAAACCTCAGAACAACTTGATGATGTAACAGAAACTATGGACTCTCTCTTTTCTAGCACTTTAAATACAGTTGCTCCTTTACGCTTAAGAAAGGTTAAGGAAAACAGTTTGACACCATGGTATAATGAGCATACTCGCACCCTAAAGAGAGCAGCCCGAAAAATGGAGCGCAGCTGGAGGAAAACAAAACTAGAGGTATTTCGTATTGCTTGGCGGGAAAGTAGCATATCCTACAGAAAAGCATTAAAAACTGCTAGATCTGATTACTTTTCTTCTCTTTTAGAAGAAAACAAACATAACCCCAGGTATTTATTCAATACAGTGGCTAAATTAACGAAAAATAAAGCCTCAACAAGTGTTGACATTTCCCAACACCACAGCAGTAATGACTTTATGAACTACTTTACTTCTAAAATCGATACTATTAGAGATAAAATTGCAACCATTCAGCCGTCAGCTACAGTTTCACATCAGACACTGCACTATAGACCCCCTGAGGAACAGTTCAACTCATTCTCTACTATAGGAGAGGAAGAATTGTATAAACTTGTTAAATCATCTAAACTTACAACATGTATGTTAGACCCTATACCATCTAAGCTCTTAAAAGAGGTGCTTCCAGAAGTCATAGGTCCTCTTCTGACTATTATTAATTCCTCATTGTCATTAGGATATGTCCCCAAAACCTTCAAACTGGCTGTTATTAAGCCTCTCATAAAAAAGCCACAACTTGACCCCAGAGAACTAGTTAATTATAGACCAATCTCGAATCTCCCTTTTCTGTCCAAGATACTAGAAAAGGTGGTATCCTCACAATTATATTCCTTCTTAGAGAAAAATGGTATATGTGAGGATTTCCAGTCAGGATTTAGACCATATCATAGTACTGAAACTGCTCTCCTTAGAGTTACAAATGATCTGCTCTTATCATCTGATCGTGGGTGTATCTCTCTATTAGTTTTATTGGATCTTAGTGCTGCGTTTGACACAATTGACCACAACATTCTTTTGCATAGACTTGAACACTTTGTTGGCATCAGTGGAAGTGCATTAGCATGGTTTAAATCGTACTTATATGACCGCCATCAGTTCGTAGCAGTGAATGAAGATGTATCATATCGATCACAAGTGCAGTATGGAGTACCTCAAGGCTCAGTTCTAGGGCCGCTACTCTTCACGCTTTATATGTTACCCTTGGGAGATATCATCAGGAAACATGGTGTTAGCTTTCACTGTTATGCTGATGATACGCAGCTCTATATTTCCTCGCAGCCCGGTGAAACACACCAATTTGAAAAACTAATGGAATGCATAGTCGATATAAAAAATTGGATGACGAGTAATTTCTTACTGCTAAATTCAGAAAAAACAGAGGTGTTAATCATAGGGCCTAAAAACTCTACTTGTAATAACCTAGAACACTGTCTAAGACTTGATGGTTGCTCTGTCAATTCTTCGTCATCAGTTAGGAACCTAGGTGTGATACTTGATCGCAATCTTTCCTTAGAAAGCCACGTTTCTAGCATTTGTAAAACTGCATTTTTCCATCTCAAAAATATATCTAAATTACGGCCTATGCTCTCAATGTCAAATGCAGAAATGTTAATCCATGCATTTATGACTTCAAGGTTAGACTATTGTAATGCTTTATTGGGTGGTTGTTCTGCACGCTTGGTAAACAAACTACAGCTAGTCCAAAATGCAGCAGCAAGAGTTCTTACTAGAACCAGGAAGTATGACCATATTAGCCCGGTCCTGTCCACACTGCACTGGCTCCCTATCAAACATCGTATAGATTTTAAAATATTGCTTATTACTTATAAAGCCCTGAATGGTTTAGCACCTCAGTATTTGAATGAGCTCCTTTTACATTATACTCCTCTACGTCCGCTACGTTCTCAAAACTCAGGCAATTTGATAATACCTAGAATATCAAAATCAACTGCGGGCGGCAGATCCTTTTCCTATTTGGCGCCTAAACTCTGGAATAACCTACCTAACATTGTTCGGGAGGCAGACACACTCTTGCAGTTTAAATCTAGATTAAAGACCCATCTCTTTAACTTGGCATACACATAACATACTAATATGCTTTTAATATCTAAATCCGTTAAAGGATTTTTAGGCTGCATTAATTAGGTAAACTGGAACCGGAACACTTCACATAACACCGTACTTTCTACATCATTAGAAGAATGGCATCTACGCTAATATTTGTCTGTTTCTCTCTTGTTCCGAGGTCACCGTGGCCACCAGATCCAGTCTGTGTCCAGATCAGAGGGTCACTGCAGTCACCCGGATCCAGTACGTATCCAGACCAGATGGAGATCATCATCTAGAAAGGACCTCTACATCCCTGAAAGACAGCGGAGACCAGGACAACTAGAGCCCCAGATACAGATGCCCTGTAAAGACCTTGTCTCAGAGGACCACCAGGACAAGACCACAGGAAACAGATGATTCTTCTGCACAATCTGACTTTGCTGCAGCCTGGAATTGAACTACTGGTTTCGTCTGGTCAGAGGAGAACTGGCCCCCCAACTGAGCCTGGTTTCTCCCAAGGTTTTTTTCTCCATTCTATCACCGATGGAGTTTCGGTTCCTTGCCGCTGTCGCCTCTGGCTTGCTTAGTTGGGGTCACTTCATCTACAGCGATATCATTGACTTGATTGCAAATTAAAACAGACACTATTTCAACTGAACAGAGATGACATAACTAAATTCAATGATGAACTGCCTTTAACTATCATTTTGCATTATTGAGACACTGTTTTCCAAATGAATGTTGTTCAGTGCTTTGGCGCAATGTATTTTGTTTAAAGCACTATATAAATAAAGGTGATTGATTGATTGATTTGTGGATTAATGCGTATTGGAGACGCGAAACGTTTAAAACGATTCAGTTCGATTTGGTGAACTGGTTCAAAAAGATCTGTTCGTGAACCGGATACCATTAAACTGCTTTGTTTTGAACTCTCTCACAACCACTGTTGGGAACGTTACTTTAAAAAAGTATTTAGTTATAGTTACTCACTACTTGTTCCAAAAAGTAACTGAGTTAGTAACTGAATTACTCTATAATAAAAGTAACTCGTTACCAGGGAAAGGAACTATTTGCGTAATGCTATATGTCGAATAATCTTTTTTTTTTTTTTTTTTTTTGAGCAGTTTCCACAAGTCAGTTAAAATGAGTAGAACAGACAGATATTCGTTGTGTGTGTTACTGTAAATATGATATACATGTTTACAGGGCAATGCAAAACTGCAGTATCCAGTTATGATAAAACAAAACTTTCAGCTGCCATAATAATGATTTATAAATTGAAGACGTGTATGTGATATGATATTTTCTGTCTTTGTATAGTGGAGCATTATTAAAAATAACTAAACACAGTAACAATCAAATGGATACGAACATTTCTGACTGACAAGTTTGTGCTTACCATACACGCAACCAACAATAAATTGTCAAAGGCTTTCATACATCTGAGTTTTCAAAATAATCCCTTTTGCGGTAGCTTGTTTGTTTATTTGACAAACGCAGAAATCTGTGTTGTCCCGTGAGGGCGGATGTAATTGTCTAACAAAGCTCAGAAGCAAAACACATGAAAACATTCTCATCTTGTACAACAAGAGGGATTTCGTTCTTAGGGAGCAGGAGACTGTGTCTGTTTAAGAAGATTTCCACCGGGATATGTGTGAAAGAAACAGGTTTCTAAAATTCTCCAAATGAAAATTAAAGATTGTGTATCTGTCCTTCTAAACTTGATCGAACGAAGATTCTCAACTTATGTGAGATTACAGCAGCTCAAACAGTCTGGAAAGTGTGTTCCCTGTGGGTTTTTAGGTTTTTATGAAACACACACCTGTTAAAAACTTCTCAAGCCCTGTATTCAAGTACATGAGAAAAAAAAAATCCTAGGTTTAGTTATTCTTGCGATAAGGATAAAACCCTACAAACCTCATCCGTGGTTTGGTGTTCCTCTGTAAGTAGGTTTTGTTTTTGTTGCCTCAGAAGAACAAGGACAGAAACTCGTCATGAAGGATGAAATTTATCTTTCCCGATCTCTTGTTTCCAGGGTAACAAGTGAAATAGATGAGACAAGAGGCAGAGTGTGATTGCTTCAGTGACAAAGTTAGGGCTTCTCACTCTCCGAGGCCAGAACCACGACTGGCATCAGTGATTTCAATCGACTGATGCTGTGCTGAAACACAAAGTCACTGGCCAGCAGGACAGCCGCATCTGTTAAGCCTCATCAGATGGGATTTCCTGGGTGTCCTTGTAGGGTCAGAGCCAGGCTAAATCACACACAAATGACTCACCAATGCTGCTGGGTTCAATCTAATCTCAAGGATGCTTGAATTCATGTGCATGTGTTCCATACAGTAGTGATCATTCCAATGCCCTATTCCTTCAAAGACATTTATGCATTTAGCAGAAACTTTTACCCAAAAAAACTTAGTGCATTCAGGCTAACGTTTTTTTACCTAACGTGTTCCCTGGGAATCGAACCCACAACCCTTTGCACTGCTAATGCAATGCTCTACCACTGAGCCACAGGAACACTTGAGGACCTTAACAGAAGGATTATTGGACAGCTGAAAGGTGTAGAGCTAAGAACTGCTGGTCACTTGGAACTCATTTTATGTTATTCTCATTGAAAATTCTGTTTATGGAATGTTTATGCTGTTTGAAATGCAGAAGCAACACATTGCATAACAACTTGCCATGCAATGAAAACACGGTTTGGACTGAAAAACATTAACAAAAATCGGATTTTAATCAGAGTCAAGCCACCTATAGTGGTTGGATTGGGTTTGTAAATATATTTTTCATGAGACTTTTTACTGACTAGACTTCAAAAACTAAACAGATTTTAATTCAATTGGAAAATGTTCACTGTAGTCGCTTTAGTGTTCGCATTAGATATAATGAAGGGAGACGTGAAAGATGGGACATCGCATTGTTTTCATATGGATTACTTTATCTTAGATATATCTCTCATGTCTTTTTTGAGTATTTGAGAAATATGCGATCAACAATCGGCTGGTATTTAGTCTTTTTTCAGCCAATTTTTCCGGAAGTACGCCAGCATGCAAATGAACTAAACTGTGACAAAAAAGAATGTTTTATTATTATTTTTTATTAAAGCCAGAAGTAAACGGCAGTTCTGTATAGGATGATTATTTTGATTTGACCTTAAAATTGACGAACATGCCTTGCTGATGTCAGAAATCAGAGGAAAATGGGCAGACTGGTTAAACATGATAGAAAGGCAGCAGTAACTCAAATAACCAGTCGTTACAACCAAGGTATGCAGAATACCATCTCTGCATACACAACACGTCGAACTACACCAGAAGACCACACCGCTCCTTTCAGCTAAGAACAAGAAGCGGAGGCTACAATTCACACAGGCTCACCAAAATTGTACAATAGAAGATTCGGAAAACATTGCCTGGTCTTGATTTCTGCTGGGACATTCAGATGGTAGGGCCAGAATTTGGCATAAAGATCATGAAAGCATTGATTCATCCTGCCTTGTCTCAATGGTTCAGGCTGCTGCTGGTGATAAAATTAATATTTTCTTGGCACAATTTGGGCCCCTTAGTACCAATTGAGCATCGTTTAAATGTCGTTTAAATGTCATGGCCATGGTCCTTAGTCACCAGATCTCAATCCAGTAGAGCAGCTTTGGGATGTGGTGGAACGGGAGATTCGCATCATGGATGGGCAGCCGACAAATCTGCAGCAACTGTGTGACGCTTTCATGTCAGTATGGACAAAAATCTCTGAGGAATGTTTCCAATGTTGAATCTATGCCACAAAGAACTAAGGCAGTTCTGAAGGCAAAAGGTGTACCCAATAAAGTGGCCAGTAAGTGAGTGTGTGTGTGTGTGTGTGTGTGTGTGTGTCTGTGTGTGTGTATGCATACAGGGGGTCTAAATACTTTCCATGTGTGTGTGTATATATATATAAATACTTTCCATGTGTGTGTGTGTGTGTATATATATATATAAGGGGTGCAACTATACGCGTCTTCGTATTGAACTGTTCAGTACGAGGCTTTCGGTTCGGTACGCGGTACGCATTATGTACCGAACGGTTCGTTGGACTAATTAATTATATTTGGAAAATATATAAAAAATTGTGAAATATAATGATATGCATTCAACAAGGTAGCCCAATAACCCAAACGACGCAACAGGCAACGCCCCTGACACCCCCGAAGAAGAAAAAAAACACCAACTTATATGTTTATGTTAGGCTACTCAGTCAAGCGCTCGCTCCTCAGTACGTGATGAAGGCTTGTTGCAAAATGGTCAATGCGTTTAACAGACCAGAAATAGAAGATCCTCCAGTGGTGTTTGGGTGCACTTTACCAATCGATCGGGGCATCCAAACAAGCACGGAATTCAAAATGGACTAGTACTGTACTGTGTCGGAATTTCCTGAGCAGTGCGATACAATTAACAGGCCTGCACGTTATTAGATAGAAGAACTGTTAGAAATAGAACGTATGCACGGGCATACTCCCTCTTGGCATAGTGCAGTGCAAATCGCGTTGTATCTGAAGGGCAACGCTGAGCCCAGGGTCCAGCGCAGTGTATACCACGTCCTGTGTGAAAGACCCTTTAGCCATTTTGTAACGAGCCTTCAGCGCGTACTGAGTGAGTGAGCCCATTACTCTGTTTTAAGAACATGCGTAATTGAGCCCCGTTACAATATTCCTTCATGCGCCCATTTCAGACAGACAGTAATTCCTGCTTTGTTCCAAAAAAACATAAGCCAATTGAGTAAAAACATAACATATAGAAACATATAGAGTTCCATATAAAAAGTTACATCTTTGTATTTGTTCATAACTACTACAACAATATAACATTTTCATTTTTTTTGTTTTTGTTTTATACAGTATGCTGCTAAGAAAACACCATAGAAGATGGGTAAAGAATAGCTCCATCATTGTTCAATGTAAAAAAAAAAACATACTTTGTTAGTTTTAATAAATTAAACATTTTTTAAAAATCAAGGAAATTTATCTGCAGTGTTATTTCGTATTTATTTTTATTTCAGTTTTAGTATTCAAACTTATTTTATTGAAGTTTTTTATGTAAGCTTTATTTCAATTAATACAAACAAAAAAGATAGTTAAGTTGGTAATAATAATAGTTAACTGGAAAGGCTCAGGGTTTTTTCATATATATATATTTTTATACATTTTTGCAAAAAGTATTATTCTGCCATCAACATTATAAAGTACAACTATAAATGAAAGGAAATCTGAACATGCCTAATAATTTAAAATCTGTATATACGTAGCTTCATAGTGTTTGTACTGGGTCAGTTCTGATTGGTCATTGACGGCTTTTAGCTCAAGTGAACTTTCCACATCAGCAACATGAAATAGACTCCATACACATCAAGGATAAATCCATCAATACATAATAAATGTTAAGTTCTAAATTAAGAACGCATGCTGTCAGAGGATCAGATTCAGGGCTAACCAGTCAGACATCCATCTGATCCATTCACATGAAACAACATCCTGCTGGAAAATTTAAAGATCTTCTGTGGAGACACAAAAAAAGTTCAATAGGTGCAATTATCCATTGACACAAGGGTCGGAGGTGCCTTTGAAAGAAATGCCATGGCAGGACATATAATGCAATCAGAGGCCAGGTTTAAAGAAAGCCCTCCGTCTGTGATGTGGTGCAGACTGAAGAGGCGACTGAAAGCTTTTGATCTTGTAATTGAACAGACACAAGCCCTCTCGACTGTGCTCGAAAAATATCACATTTTCCATGTTTGGTGCAGAAATATATCAAGCATCCATACAATGAGGCAGAGCATTAGTTGAAGAGGAAGCATCATTCTGCATTCAGTCTACACACAGCAGCTGTTGAATGATTCCACCCACACAATAAACTTTATTTATTAACCTTAAAGGGGTCATATGATGTGATTTCAATACTTCCTTTCTCTTCTGTAAAGATCTGTAAAGTTACAAAAACTAAAGTCTCAAATCCAAAGAGATATTCTTTATAAAAGTTAAAAGTCAACTTTCCAACCTTAAATAGCTCGTTCTAATGGTGTGTTCACACCAGATGCGAATGAAGCATTAAGCGTGAGTGATTTACATGTTAAGTTAATGCAAAGATGCGAATACACATCCTACGGTGCGATTCACGCGAATGAGGCGGTGCCAAAGATGCAACGCTAAAGTTGAAAATGTGAACTTTGGCAAAATTTCGCGCCACATTAACCAATCAGTAGTTTATTCTAGTAGTGACGTGATTACGATGTAGCGAGCGGAGGGAAAATTTGAAAAACAATGGAGGACAAAGTCATCGTCGCTGTATGTGGATACCCGGAGCTTATGATACTTCTTTATACTTTTACAGAAACAGAAATAAAAAGGATCTTGCTTGGAAGAAATAGACTAATTGAAGAAAGACCAAAGATTACCTGTTGGATTTACCAAAAGAAAGGATTATATTTTCTGTTTAACCACCAAAGAGACATCAGAGCCAGCAGCACATATCAGAAGGACTAGCCGTGTTGAGACTGCTCTAGACGGATACATGAGGACTGAGCTCATGTAAGCTGATCGTCTCCAAAATCAGCTAAATACATTTTTAAATAGGCACTGTCTTTATAAATAAACCTCATATTTGAGTTTAAGACACCTACATTCTCACCTGAAATACTTTTAAAACAACATTTATAAATAATAAATGGTGGTTGAAATCAGAATGCTGTGTGAACTCAACTAGCAAAAGCCCCTCCCATGACGTGAATTTGCATCTGTTGTGAAGTTAATTTCACACGCAAATGAAGCGAATTTCATGCGCGAATTAAGCGAATAAACTCAAAATTTTCAAGTGTCCAACTACGCACGAATAGCGCGATATATTTGTGCAAGTCGTGTCTGGTGTGAATGCACAGTAACATGCCCCCACAAGTCTCCATCACGATGTGGGAAGATTTACATAATGCGCTCAAATGTTCACGCAAAGAAAGGTGTAACTTTTATTTTGGCTGTTGCCGCCACTGCCATGTCGTGGAGACGCTCTGTGTTTCGTTGTGGAAGCGAAACTAATTTGTTTGGCCTTCTAAAATAGGACACAATTAGAAATCAGTGGTTAAGCTCTATTTAAAACACTGTTTGTGGCACAAAGGCTGTTTCTATAAAGTTAGGTAGTTCTAACTTTGCAAGGACAGTCTGCCTCACATCTTCTGACTCACAGCCTGTAAGTGGATATTTGACCTTGTGTGTCACTAGCAAGAGTTCTGAGTTTGTGTTACAGTATGGTATCCTTCAGGTTTAGTTACATGAAAAATGAACCCTTCCTGAAACAAGAAGTCATCTGAATTGTGTGAAATGTCCAAAATATTGAGATTTAAATAAATACATTGACACTACAAAGTACTTTGACACTTAAGTCACACCAAAAATGTATGAATATCTTTGCACTAGTCACAAAACATCAAACAATTGGCATTTCCAAACAAATGATACTTTATTTTATCTCAGAACTAATTTTCAATTTAGAAAATTTTGCATTTACTTCAAACCAAATGGTGTTTTTGGTGTATTTAGGATGTAAGAAGTAATTTCTCCTCAAGTTTCCACAGGTGTCCTAGAGTAACTGCAGCTGTAGAGAATCCCATTACTACTAAGATCCATCAACATTTAGGGTCTTCATTTTGAACAGTCTATCTGTTGTGTAGTCATTTAATGTTTTCCTCGATTTTTTGATATACACACCATGAAGAAAGCATGAAATCAAAATGAGATGTCTCAAAAAAATCTACTGCGGGGCGTCATATGCCACAGTCTTGTTTGCTTGTAATTGAAATGTTATTGATTTTGGGATGACCTTTGCAGCAGCTGTTTTATTTTAGGCAGAAGACAAAGAGATGTGCTTGCAGCAATATAAGCTTTCTGTCGTTCATCATTAATCTGTCAGTTCACCTAGAAGTACTTTATATCATTATGATAACCTTGAAAGATCTTCAAGATGTGTTTCTTGTAGCCTACAACCTAAATGAAAACTGGTTTGCTACAGTTGAGGAAGCAGTAATCATCGTCAGATTCTCTGGGATTCTTAAGTAACCAGTGATCAAATCACAGCACTTTCCCAACCATGAGAATCCATTGAGCTGCATTTCAGACCCATGGAGATCTCCTAATCACTGAGACTGATATGCTAAGATGCTCAAAAACAAACTTGAGTATTTAGCTTTAAAGGGATAGGCCAAAAATAAAAATCCTTTCGTCATTTACTGACCATCACTATATAACATAATATCTCTTTTCCATACACAGTACAGACAGTGGAGACCATACCTTGTTAAGCAACAGAACACTACAAAACTAGAAAAATAAAACATCCCTAATCACCTCTAATCTAAAAATAATAATTAAAATAAGGAATCTCTGACTCATGACTCATGCACCATATTTTAAGTCTTTCTGAACCACTTAGGAGTTGACCAAAAGTACCAGTCAATCAAAAAACATAAAAGTAGTCTCTAAAAGTAGTATGTGTCCAAGGATGCATCAGTTATGATCTGATTCGCTGGCTTATGCAAAGTCTGTGAAAAGTCAAGGTGGATAGGGTTTTATCACACCTAAACATCAGATATGAACTAAATGAACAGTAAATGGTTATTATATGTCAGGCAAGGACTCTCTTACTGTCAGAATAAGCTGCGAAGTAGGCCAAACTTTGTGCAGAAAATTTTGCCTCTGCAAGAATGAAATAACAGAAAAACAAGCCATGATCAGGGCAACCTTGAATTATTTCATGAAAAGGGACACCGAAGCAGATGTCTTCATTAGTTTCAGCCTAAAAAAAGCCATTAGAGAAGCTGGGAAGCTAAAGCTGAAACTCTGAGCGATAGGAGACTGAAGGCAACGCCGAAATGAAGCGGCTCTCATTTGTTACACCTAATGGGCAAACTAGGAAACAACAAAAGAAACAAACAGGAAATGATGGAGGAGGAATGAAAGCCATTGTTGCAGCACAAAGCAGCACAGTTTTCTCATACACAGAGCTTCCACTAGAACAGACATCTTCATCTGCGAGCGGCTCTTATTAGTTCATGCGAACGCAGAAATCATCGGCCGATCTGTCACGACACCCGCCAGGCATGTTTCACTTCATTTCCCAGAGGTCATCAAGTGACATATTGCTATGCCATAATGGGATATCACTTTTCCACCGATTTATGAATGCTTTTGATGTTATAATAATCATTTGTTTCTCTGTTCTGACAGCAAGCACTCTGTTTTATTGTAAAAACATCAGCGAGAAACAGTATTTCCAGTGCTCTCCACTGACAACACCATATATTTAGCCTGCAATAGCGTGATCACCTTTTATCTTCCGTCACGTCAATCCTGACAGCACCAGCATTTGTGAAGGAAAGCACTTCTGAGTGCCATATGTGTGTGAAGGGCACTTCACAACTATGAAATAGACAGGAGAGTTGACTGGCACAACAGCTCAATCATGCATAAAAGAGATCTTTAACAGGCCCATTATAATCTTCTCAATCGTGATGAGTGATTAAACAGTTCTGCAAAAAAATACCAATTAAATATATTTAAATAATAATAGTAATAATTTAATAAATAAACTTCTATTCATCAAATATATATTACATTTACCAAAAATGACAAAAAAGACATTTATCATGTTACAAATAAATGCTTCTTTTAAAACTTTCTATACATCAAACAAACCTGAAGAAAATAAATAAATAAAGACTTCCACAAAGATATGAAGAAGCACAACCGTTTTCAATATTAATAATAATAATATTAGAATGATTTATGATCATGTGACTCTGAAGGCTGGAGGAATGATGCTGAGAATTCAGCTTTGCATCACAGGAATAAATGACATTTTAAAATATGGCCTTCTTTAGTTTTAACATTAATTTAAATGGACTTACTAGCTTTTATTAAACCAACCATGCTTTTTCTCACTGCAATAACGACTCAACTCAACGCAGAATTGTTACAAAAAAGCTACAGAACAGATCTGAAATTATGATGTGGAGTAATATGAGTCATAAAGCAATCTGCTACACTGCAGAGAAAGAAACTGACCATGATTTAACAGAAACAGTATCACCAGCGAAGACATGTTGTGATTTGTCTCAGAGGTGATGGAGGGAGGTAGAAAAATAGCTCAACTGAAAATAGGGCTACTGCGACCATTACCATTACTTAGAGGTAGTGATACGCACAAAATCATTTCAACACGTGGATATGAATGACACTTCAAATCCTGATGAGCAGAGCTGTGCTATTAGTCTCAGCGATTTTTATCTGGTGGATGAAAAAACAGCTTAACCACTGATTTAAATACATCACACAAATGTACAGGAGAGATCTGAGCCATATCTACTGTAAGAACCAGTGCTTCTATTGAAGTGGGCCAATAAACTACATCTTGCACCACATTAATACATTAATAAACATCTCCCACTCAAACTCCGTTAGTTAGACTCGATGAGGTGGATTCCATCCAACACTAGCAAACACCACTCACATTTTCCACAGGATATTTAAAAACCATGTTTAAAATGTTGTTATGAAGTTTAAATAGCAAATGTGCAGTGCTCGTGAATGTGCAAAATGTGTTGCAAAATATAAAAGAAAGAAATTAGAAATTGTATTTTATGTAAAGAAAATGAGCATCAATAGTTCATTATTTTCCTTTACTGTAATGCCAAAACCCCCAAAGATATAAAATCATTCATACATCATAGTAGTATTTATTCTCTTTAATTTGTTGATTTAAAATTAAATTGTGTATTAAAATATTAAACAGTATAATGTGTAATTCAAAAAAAAAAAGTGATTTATAAAAAAAGTGCTATATTTATTTCCCTATTGATTTTGGTGGTAAATGTAATATGTTTTTGTAAGATTCACCAACATGAGTAAGAAAGAGAAAGGACCGTTACATAACAGAGTAACACTTATTATATGGCATCTCTGACAGATATTAAAATCCATCACCTCTAGGAATGATGAGAAAGAGAGAAAGAAGGGCACAGTAATTCCCACACAACCCCTCCAACAAAACAAGGCTAAACAACATACAGTAAACCCACAGCTTGATGTGAAAGAGCTTTTATCCAGGCGCAAGCATGCAGAAGTTATTAAGGAGACAACTTTAAATGAGATCCACCTGGAAAGCAAACAGCCTAAATATTAATTATGATTGTGCCTCTATCAAATCTCCTTGATCACACGGAGAGTGAGTTCTTCAATTAGAACGTCATCATCGTATAGCAATATTAAAATCATAAACCTAATCCAAAAAGCTGCCGAATCGGAGCTATTCCTAACACGCTGCTGTTGTTGCTCAGACAGGTGCACTTTGAAGGGCAGGTGGACGGGAACCCATGCTCCCGTCTGTCAGTGCTTTGCCCGAACTGATTGCTCATAATTGTACTTAATGGGGGATGTTCTTTTTCATCTGGGCTCCAAACATCAAACGCAATTCCCAATTAATCCCGTCTATCAGACCCACTTAATCGCTGCCACCACTCCAAATATAGCCCCTCCTTTCAGCAGAATCAAAGGCAGCTATTCTAAGACAAGCCATTCTTCCACTGCTTAAACCCTAATCAGTGTCATCAGAGAGCCCTACTTAGGGATGAAGTGTGAAAAGCAGCTTGAGAGGGTGCTCTTTAAATATCACGATTTCTTCAATAAAAATCCTAAATATAATAAAAATTGCAGTAGACTTCATTTAAGTGACACATGGTTGATAGGTCATGTTTGGAGAACAATGTAACAAGGTCAGGAGAATGTGTGATTAATGAATAGCGTGAAAGGAATCAGAGCACAGATGCAGCAGTTCTGCTTTATTGATTTGAGCGATGAGAATGCAGGTTACAGGGCTTGACACAATAACTGCAGATCGGGAAATAAAGAGTGGTGTTTACGCTGGCCATCTGTTGTGCGGAGGTTTTGACAGCCACCTGATAAGGGCTGAGTATAGGACAGAACACATGTTGGGTTGCTTAATATTTATTCATTTTTAGTATACTAGCTGATCTTTTACTTCATACACTGATTACTGTTTAGAGATAAACTTAAATCCTCTAAACTTTTGTAAAATACTCCACACAACCACTGGTTACATGATAAATTCCTTTATATCATATTTACAGTATTTATATATATATATTTTTTAATAGTAGGACTAGGACACACACACACACACACACACACACACACACACACACACACACACACACACACACACACACACATACACACACACACACACACACACATATATATATATATATATAAATTAAATTAAATTAAATTAAATTAAATTAAATTAAATTAAATGATCAATGTCATATAATTATGACCTGTGGATTATTTCAGGTTCCAGATATATATATACAGTACAGACTAAGAATTTGGAAACATTACTATTTTTAATGTTTTTGAAAGAAGTTTCTTCTGCTCATCAAGCCTGCATTTACTTGATCAAAAATACAGAAAAAAATTAAATATTGTGAAATATTATTACAATTTAAAATAATTGTTTTTAAATGTATTATACTTTAAATGATCATTTATTTCTCTGATGCAAAGCTGAATTTTTAGGATCATTATCACATGATCCTTTAGAAATCATTCTAATATGATGATTCATTATCAAAGTTGGAAACAGTTCTGCTGCTTAATATTTTTTCAGAACATTTGATACTTTTTTAGGATACTTTGATAAATAAAAAAAAAAAAAAAGAAAAAAAAAAGAAGCTATGTTTTTAAAATATAAATATTTTGTAATAACAATATACACTACTGGTCAGTAATTTGGCGTCAGTACTTTTTCTTTTCTTTCTTTTTTTTAAAATAAAATCAATACTTTTTTCAGCAAGGATGTGTTAAATTGATAAAAAGTGATAATAAAGAAAATATATTATTAGAATATATATTATTATATTTTTTTTTATTTTGAATAAATGCAGTTCTTTTTAACCTTTTATTGATCAAATATATTAGACAGCAGAACTGTTTCCAACACTCATAATAAATCAGAATATAAGAATGATTTCTAAATGATCATGTGATCGACTGATGTTACATGTGGCACTGAAGCTGGAGGAATGATGCTGAAAATTCAGCTGCGCATCACAGGAATAAATTATTTTCTTAAAGTATATTCAAATAGAAAACTATTATTTTAAATTGTAATAATATTTCACAATATTACTGTTTTTTTTCTGTATTTTTGATCAAATAAATGCAGGCTTGATGAGCAGAAGAAACTTCTTTCAAAAACATTAAAAATAGTAATGTTTCCAAACTTTTGGTCTGTATTGTATATAAAATGTACAAATTCTACATTAAAAACCTGTTTCGTAAGTTACCTTAACACATGTAATAAAATTATATGGGATTTAATGAAATAATTTTAAAAGTACATTTACAGTAAAACATTACAACTTTTTTATATAAAAAGTATGAATTAACATATAATTTGTTGCAAATCTATTTTATATTCAACAAGACAGCATAGTAAAATATTATATATATATATATTGTGGTTTAGGTTGTGTTTAGTGTAATATGTAATATCCTCTCATGTCTATTTGAAAATGTAAGCAGTTCAGATGAACTTTTAATCTCGTTTACATTTAATAATTTAGCAGACACTTTTATCCTGTGACTTACAAATGAGGACAATCACAGTTCATAATAAGAGCCAACAATACTGTACTTGCACTACCCAATGCCATGTTTCTAGCATTAACTCTAGTACCATAGTAGCTACAGAGTTTAATTAAAATGCAAAAAATTACAGAAGAAAAGAACTCTGCTTACGTAAGGAGTATTACTTTTACAAAGTAGGTTAAACTATATATAATTTAAAATTTACACTTAGCAAAATGCAATCCAGTAGGCAATAATGCATAACAGTATTTTTCTGACACAGTGTATTTTATAGGGTATGAAAGCCACATGCATGAAGAAAACCGTATATCAAGGCTGAGTGGTAGAAGTGATATTATTATAGCACAAAAAAAAAAAACCTTCTTAAGTATTTTCTTGATTGAGACATATATTATTTTGCCATGTTCAATATAGTTAGACTTCTAATACATGCAACAGCTGTCAAAAGTTTGTAAAAAAAAAGTAAAACATAAATATTTTTATAAATTAGGGTGACTTGACACTTGACTTGGCCAAGGCTGCATTTATTTAATTATATATATATAATATAAATATATATATATATATATATATATATTACAATTTAAAATAACAGTATTATATTTTAATATGTTTTAAATTGTAATTTATTTCTGTTCTTTAGTTTTAAACATGTAAAGTAATTTGATACAAAATAAGATCTCATAATTTAATTAAACGTGCCGTTCAGACACGACGAGCTCAAATCACACGCAGCTGGAACTGACAGTGAGAGATCAGGCACGACTCTCCTCACGTCCGACACTCCACACACACGAAGCATGAACTAGAAAAGAGAAGCTCTCGGACTTCAAAGTCTCTACCTGTTCTTGATGATACGCTTTTCCCGGCGCGAGGGACTCGGCTGAAGTCATGCTGCTGAACACGCAGATAGAAAGACTGGCGCAGGCGCTCTTCAGACGGAATGAGAAGCGTTATTCTCCCTGAAACCCATTCAGTGATGGAGAGACAGAGAGAGAGAGCGCGCGCGCGAGAGAGAGAAGGGGCAGCGACTAAACGCGCTTTATTTAGCCTGGAGACACGCGCTGCTTCTGTCGCGAGCTGAACAGCAAACATTAAGGGACGCGAGGCGTTGCGCAGCTGCAGAACAGTTTTGTTACAAAACAGCATTCTGATTTAGAAGTCAGTGGCTTCTGCCAAGATGAGATGATTTATGAAATGTTTCATCCTGTGAACATAAATACTGTCCAACAAAACTCAGATGTGATGGTGACAGATGGAGCGTGCATGGAGCACCTGAGCTCATTTGTGCTGACTAAAATTTCAGACATGTTCATGTCAATTGTTTTAAAGTATTCAGCAGAAAACAGACAATATTTTGTGTTAGATGCATAATAATAATTGCATCCTGTCTTTCCTTAAACTGTTCTGTCAAAATAAAGGCGGGAGTTTTTCAGCTCTTGTATAGTAATGGACATTTATGCATTTTAACTTCCAAGGAATAGTTCGCCTAAAAATAGAAATATGCTAAATTTGATGTTTTTATCAGCTTTTTGGACTCTCATTCTGACGGCACCCATTCACTGCAGAGGAAGCATTCGTGAACAAGTGATGCAATGCTGCATTTCTCCAAATCTGATGAAGAAACAAACTCATCTACATCATGGTTTGCCTGAGGGAGAGTTAACAATCAGTCAATTTTCCAGTTTGAGAGAACTACTCCTTTAAAACAGATCGAATTTATCCCTAAGAAGTGATTTGATCTCAAAGCCAGGAGAGCAACGAACAAGAAATGTGAATTGATCCGTCATAATTAAATAACTATAATACTAATTAGTATACTATTTTGGTTGCTTAATTGTTTCGTAATACCTCTGAATAGAAGCATAATTCATTTATTTTCTCGCTATCTCACGTTGCAATAAATGTTGTCATGGCAACTAACACCAATTGCCATGCTGGTTTTGTAACTCGGCTAGAGACGTGGCAAGGAATTGAACAATCAGATCCACCACCTACACCGCTTTTTCATTATGCTTTTCATTTCACATGCATGGCACAAAAGCTACACTAATGAATTAATCATTCTGCTGTAAATAGAAAAGCGTATTGATGGGTGTTACAACAGAGATGCAAATATGCAACATAAATGAGAAACATTCTAAAGAGTTTGAAATGCCAGACAAGCAAAATTCGTAATGACACTTCAGAAATCATAGAGCGACAGGCGCTGTTGCTAGAAGAACATGATGCAAGAGTGAAAAAGCCCGGTCTGATCTGGGTTCAGAAGACCTAGAATCTGATCAGCACAAATGAAAGCATCCAGCTGGACAGCACATCTTTCAGTATCAGTTGAAACGCTTTGCTAATGGACAGCTTGAGCACTTATTTAAGCAGCAGTGCAGTGATAGCTCTATAAACATCTCAAGGCCACAAGGTCAAGCGTTGAGTGCCGAGGCTGGCACAGATTCGTTTTCACGTCGTCAGTCTCATCCTGAGAGGTTTCACGAAGCAAGCAACACCTTATTACCAAACATACACAATGGAGGAAATGGCACAATTATCTGTTTTTTGATCAACTTCCAGCCTTCCTCATGTCTCTGACAATCTTAGCTAACGCACAGAGACGCTGCATTAGTCACACTCTGAGACTCGGCCGTGAATAGATTTACCAGCATGTTAATTACACAGCGCACTTCATGAGACGGAGGAAGCAGAAAACTGTGCTTTATGTTTTGCCTGTTCAGTGGTTGATTTAAAAAGCTGAAGAGAAAAAGGTAAAACAAGGCCTCAATGGAAGATACATTCATTCAAATACAATAACAGATTTTGTATTTAAAGCAGAAACTAGTTGTAAGTGTACAGCATATTGAAAAGTAAATACTGTATACTGGATACTATTTTTTAAGTAGTATGTGAAAGAGGATGAGCAATAATAATTACATAAATCAACACAAAATTACAATTTTGTAAATGCATGTTATAGCAAACTATTTATTTTGCCCTCATAATGTTTAATCAAAAAGTCATAACCTGATCTTTCGGTGAAAACATTAATTTTTTAATGCAACACCCACATCTTAAAGGGATGCTTCAGCCATGAATGAAAATTCTGTCACATTTATTCATCTGTAAGGTGTCCTTTCTTCTGTTGAACACATATCATGAAGAATGGTAACCACACAGTTAACAGCAGCCAATGACTTCTAAATACTTTTTTTCCCCATGCCATATATATACTTTGTATACTGTATATACATACAGTACATAACCATAAACTTATTTTACTAAATTTGGGGCTCATATTGAATTCAAATTACCATTCTTGCTGAATGCATTATTTAGTAAAATGTTAGCAACAAAATATTTATAGTTTGCCAGCAGAGATTTACTACTGCATTTTTAAACATGTATTATGTATTATTTATTGTTGTAATAAAACGTATCGAACCCTCATCCAAGGCAAAAACCAAACACTCAAACAATTGTAGCATCACACCAGAAATAATGCGCTATTTGGAAAAGCCCAATTGCAAACCAGAAGAGGAATGAAGACAATAGTGTTTACTGAACTCATCTATCGGTGCCGAAGCATGAATCGCTGCGGTGTAGAGGGCTAAACTCTTACCCCCATCTCCCTACGAGTACAGCTGAAACCATGAGCGCTGATTGCTCCTCACAGATTTTCCTCAGAGAAATTGTAGAAAGGAAGGTTTTCGCATGCGGCTCTAATCGGACAAAACACAGGCTTCTGTTCAAATTTCTTTGAATGCCATCATTGAACTTCCAAACCATTTTCATTTGAAATAAGGTTATGGCCTGAATATGTTACTGTAATTCTTCAGAGTTGCTTAGGAATTACTGAATAGAACCAATGTTAAAAAGGAAAGGATTTGTTAAATCCTTAACCCTATTTTGCAAAGCTTTACACTGTAAAAAGTAATACAAATGACTGCCTCAAATTTCTTCTAATTTTGGGGTGATCTCATCTTTTAAAGCAGTGGTTCTGGTGCAACTTGGGCTTCTGAATAAATGTGATACTTTTTAGCTATTATGTCACACCTATATGAGCCTTAAAAGCTTGATGTTTCAAACATAACATATATATATATATATATATATATATATAAATATATATATATATATATATATATATATATATATATATATATATATATATATATATATATATATATATATACTTTTTTGTTACTTGAAGGTTCAATTAAAAGTTTCATAAAAAAATAAAAACTGGGGATTTTTGTACTAAAGTATGTTATGAGCCATTTTAGTCAAATAATATAATAATCTACAGTAAAAAGTCTACATAATCATCAATATAACATGACCACTAAAACATGAATTATTAACTGGATTTCCACAGTGTTCCCATACTTTTACAATAAATTATACATTTTTCAGTATTTCTAATAATTTATTATTACAGGATTCCTTAAAAAATAATACATTTTACAATAAATACTGTACATGCACATGGGAAACCTGAAAGTAAAACATACAGTTTACATTTGCCTTGCAAAATATGCAAAATGCTAATAATGTTAACAGGGATCATGACAAATTGCATGTTGTTTTTTATTTAGTACTGCTCTAAATGAGCTATTTCACATAATGAGCTTTACATATATTCCACAAGACAAAATAATAGCTGAATTGACAAACATTATGCTGATTAAAAGTTTTTCTAATAGATTAGGATGTAAAATATTATGTAAAATATTGTTGAAAGTATTAACATTTTTCAACATTTTGCATGGCGTATGTAAACTTGAGACTGCAACTGTATATCCCACAATGCTTCACATATCCCTTGTTTTTGAGTCACAGCTGAAATCCTGACAGTGTTTCCTCTGTATAGTGCTGCCCCCCTGTGACCTTTAGCTAATTTTACTACATGGTCAATGCTGTGTAAACATGCACTTGGATAATCAAACGCTGATCAGCAGTTTTTCTTTTCTTTTTTTACACGAACGTCTATTCTACAGCTTCCTGAGAAACGAGATGAAGGCTCTGTTTCCAAACAACCCAAATTCAGCCAGCCTAAATTGCTTCAATCATAGAAATTATTATGTAAATCAGGAGCTTTATTGCTTATAGCTGGAATATATCATTACCACAGCAAGCATTCTCTCAAGTCCAACTGTCCTTCTGAATCATCGGAAAATTATGGAAGTGTTTATCCAGCAAAGTCAATTAAGAAAACCTTATAAATATCTGGTTTAACCCCACGCTGGAGAAGAGAATACATTCAATATTTATTGCCAAGTTCAAAATGTATTCCCATTCCCAAAGATACAGACAGATTTCACTTTATATGCTTAGGTATTTGAACTTGATTCAGTCAGGTGCACTGTAAAAAAATTCTTGTTGTTTTTACAAAAACTTTTTGGCAGCTGTGGTTGCCAGAATAATTTTGTAAAAATACAGAAAACTGTAAACACATTTACATCAAAAACTGTTAATTTTACAATATAAAGCTGTAATTTACAAACAAGAAAATGTGAATATAAACCAGTAAATTCAACAACACACAAAATTAAATCTGTTTTGTACCTTGAAAATACTGACAACCACCATAATAATAAAGATGGTACTGTATAAGAGAAAGCCACATGAAGTATCAAAGCTCATCACAAGTAGCTTCACCACAAGCAGAAGTATATATTAACATATAGAAGGTGCACATTTATGGAAACACAAAACACCATCATGGTAACACACGTGATACTTAAATAATGCAAAAAACTTTCATTAAGCAACAGAAGATGTAACATAAAGCAAAAATGTACATAACTGATAACAAGAACTATTTAAAAACATGATTATTTAAACTAAATACTTTCAAACGTGGAGTGTCACGCAGGGAATTCTGGGAATATCAGTTTACAGTTTTAGACTGTAAATTATACATTGATTTGTTCTTTTTTTACTTCTAAAAGCTGTATAATTAACAGAATTTTACTGTAAATTTACATTAAATGCTTTGTTAGATCTTTTACAGTTTTTCCCTGTATATAGTACGGGAACTTACTGTTAACCTATTATCAGTTTTTTTCCGTAGCGTTTTTACAAAATTTTACAGTTAAAATTACATTTATTTTTTACAGTGTGGACTCTGGGCGCTTCTAATTATTTCCACACCTCCTCAGGATAACTCAAGTCCTCAGGCTTGTCTAATGGGAACTGGGAAGTCTACTCGCTGAAACAGATGATATGGCACCACATACGTTTATACTCAAGTACATATACTGTACATCCCAAACAATTACATTCAACTGCTGATTACTGTCACATGCAATAATCACTCTCACATAAATACTGAAATATTAGTGTACTGTATAACTCAACTGCACATAAGGTATTGACTTCAGGACAAATGTATTCAAACATACATTTGTAATTAACCCTAAATAAGCTTCCTGTAGTGTTTTTATAACTTATGAACTGTGAAATACTACATTGATGACATAGATCACAAGCGGAAAATTTCATTCATAATGTCCATTTGTTCTTTGGTTTTGCTTGTAGTATATCAGGACTTTTAACAATTTCTGAATATGTGTTCTACGTCGTCGGGCTTTAATTGAATTCTCTAAGTAGTCTCATTGGTATGCTAATTCAACAGTGTCCTAAAGCCAGATGTCCCAACCAGAGCACTCATGGCTGTTTCAACCATAAATATCCCTGGCTTTTCTCCAGCTGGCTGGCACAAGTCCTGACCTTCCCAGAATTCCCTCAAAGAGCCCTGATGGTGGGCCACCTGCTGTTGCAATCGACGGCAAATCAAGCATTTATAATGACCCCACAGCTCATATTTAACCCAGAATAAGCAGGCAGGTTCAGTCATTACATCTCACAGATTCATTCTCATGTGTTTGGCTAACAGGATATACTGAACAAGCCATTAAGGATTTAGAATAAACAGTAAAACATCAACAAAAAAATCATTAAAAGCTTAAAAGCTTAAAGACTGACCTCCTTTGGGACAACATTAAAGCTGCAGTCGGTAACTTTTGACTCTCTAGCGGTTAATAAACAGAACTGCTTGCGTCTTGCGGAAGAACATCGTAGCCGGAACTACTTCTCTCTGTTTATGTCTATGAAGAATCACAAAGGTACTGGGTTACTCCGCCGCGGTATCCCCGAAGCAATCTAAAATAGTCTGAATATAAACACTTATTATAGGTGCACCCTAGTGATTCAGGACAAGCTAAAAACACGGTTTGGAAAATGGATTCATGGTGTACTCGCTTATTATATACATTTTTCTACATTTTGAACACAAACAAAGTTACGAACCGCAGCTCTGATTGGTTGTTTTTTACCGGGAGCGCATGACTTTCTGCAAATGGCAATAGGACACTGGGAGGAGCCAGAGGAGCTTGATTTTTTTCACAGATTATCTGTCTCATATTCTACTGTCAGGACATAATGACAGGTTTAACAAATATGTAAAAAATACATTTTTACAAAAGTTACCTACTGCAGCTTTAAGAAACACACACACACACACACACACACACACACACACACACACACACACACACACACACACTCACTCACTAACACACACACATATATATATTGTATATAATATGTTGGAAACAGTTGTGGTGCTTAATATTTTTGGATGGAAACAATTGAAATATAAATATTTTGTAACAATATATACTGTACACCACCGTTTAGGGTCAGTGGGTTTTTTATTTATTTAAAGTACAGTATTAATAAAAGCTAATTGAATAAATAACGTAAATAATAGCACACAACATTTTTCTCACACAGTATAAATGGGTTTAAAAAATAAATCTAACTTTATATTTTAAGAAAGGGGATCATCATATTTTTCATTTTTGTTATTAAAATTTTTGAAAACCTCTTTTCAAATGTAATGACTGTCATGATTTAGAGATACATAAATCAGCAATACAGTCTTTTAGGAATATATACATCTCCCACATGTCTTCTGTTGTACTGTATATCAGAATGGTTGTGATTCAGCCAAAGATGAGAAACAGCACTTTCCTTTCACTGCTCAAAGCATTCTGTAATTACTCTGCTCAACAATTAAAATAATTGCATTTGTCATATTTAACTGTGTTCACTCTGATGTCTCCCAGGCCTTAAAGTAATCATCTTGTTCTGAGAAGACATGAAGGCAACCATGCATCCAATGCTTATTTCAGTGTTCTCGCCTGTTCCCAAGACTGGCTTACTGTTAACTTGTTTAGAAGGAAAAACTGACCCGAGATTGGCAAATGCATTGCTTTTAGAGAGCAGAGTGAAAGTAAAATCCCAGAGTGCCTGATTTGTTGCGTTTCCTCTGCAAATGGCAGGTACAGCACATTACTTAAGATTTATTAGTGGTGTTTGCTTCTTACTGTCTGACTGCCTTCTGATCAGAATATTAATGTGGTGCATTCTATTCATAATTTAATAATAAATAGGCAGGTGATTCAGAATACACATACTAAAATAGAAGGAAGAATGGAGAACTATATTCATTTGCAAACCTGATCAGCCACAAACATCTTTCCGCCGACATGCAATAGTTCACTAGCAGTGATAGATCATCATATTCAAATGTAATTTATGTTGAGTCATTACCCTACTCTCTCAAAATGGATGTTTTGTAAAATAGTCTACATTATATGGTGGTCTATTGAATATTATTGCCTTTGTGTCATTAACCTGTCACATCTGCAACACTGATCTTTGCCTTCCTGAGGAATTCTGTTGTCCCTGTTTAGATATAGATTCTAAATTATTTATTAGAATAAAAGTTTCTTTAAAATTTAAAATTGACCGAGCCATCAGAGCAAAAACATTTTGATTACATCTGGACCATTTCTATCATGAACACTACTATCAGTAAAAAGTAGCTCATTTTTGAAAGGTTACCTTTTGTGGAATAAATTTTTCTGTCAGTAAACCAGCACAAACAAGAGAAACATTCAGGCATTGCATTCATACACTTAGAATTATACTTTGTCCTGTTTCCCATTTATTTTTCATTAAACCATGGAAGCCATTGACCGTTTTTTTTTTTTTTTTTTTTGCAAAAGTAAGGTGGAAAATAACAGCTGTAGCAAAAACCTTTTCTACGTAAAATGTCAAATGAAACTGAAAAACAAGCAGAAGGTAAAGCTTTATTTTCGATATTGCTTTTAAAGGAAATTTTTATCCAAAAATGAAAATTCTGGAAATACGGGTATTGAAATATGAGATGACCAATGATCAATTTTGAGGGGAACATTTCCTTCAAGGTTATTAACTTTGAACAGGAAGAGGGCATTAGAAAAGTGTGTGAATTAAGCCTCTATTAACACTTATATATCGTTTGCAGATGGTTATAAAGCTCCTGCTGATTCTAGAGAACAGTAATTTCAAGTGACATGGAAACTGATTTAGTTTAGTTTAACTTTATTTTCCATTCTGTTTGTCACAGAATGGAATTTGTTTTTGACACGGGTGACATATCTACATCCACATTAATACTTAAAAACACATCACGCATAAATAACAAACATAAAATTAAAATTTTTTAGTAACGCTACTACCATCGTCCCTTATACATTACAAAATCATCTGCAATAATACAAAGAAAAAAAATAAACACTGTTATGGCAGCCATTCTCTTGCATTTAATTCAAACCCGATTTAAAATAATAACTGACATTGAGACAATCTATTTTTTTATACGTGTTTCTTCTGGTCAGAGGAATCTTGAGTCTACACCCTGATTGATGGAAGCCTTTCAAAAGTAGAGTGGAGGGGATGAGTATTTATATGAACACTTGAACAAGCTGTGCTCAACCAAGTCTCTGCCTTTCTCACACAGAACAACCTCCTCGAGAGCAACCAGTCTGGCTTCAGAAGTGGACATTTAACCAAGACTGCCTTGGTGTATGATGGATCTGTCTGCTGCTTTTGACACGGTTAACGATCAGATCATCCTTTCAACCCTATTGGCAAAGGGCATCTTAGGAACCACACTCCAGTAATTTGAGTCTTAACTCTCAGATAGGTCCTTTAAGGTATCTTGGAGAGGTAAGGTGTTTAACTTGCAATATCTAACTACTGGGGTACCTCAGGGCTCAGTTCTTGGACCACTTCTCTTCTCTGTCTACATGGCATCATTAGGTTCTGTCATTCAGAAACATGGCCTTTCATTTCCCTGCTATGCTGATGACACTCAACTCTACCTCTCATTCCATCCTGATGATCCGACGGTAGCTATTCACATCTCAGCTTGTCTAACAGACATTTCTTGCTGGATGCAAGATCATCCCTTTCAACTCAACCTTGCCAAGACAGAACTGCTTGTGATTCCAGCAAACCCATCATTTCATCACAATTTCACCCTCCAGTTAGGCACATCAACAATAACTCCTTCAAAAACAGCTAGAAACCTTGGAGTTATGATTGATGATCAGCTGACTTTCTCAGACCAAATTGCTAAAACTGTCCGGTCCTGCAGATTTGGTTCATTCACAATCGAGAAGATCTTTGGAAAATGCTTCACAACTCCTTGTTCAAGCTCTTGTTCTATCCAGGCTGGACTATTGCAATGCTCTCTTGGCAGCTCTACCAGCCAGTTCTGTCAAACTTTCACAATTAATCCAGAACATGGCAGCAAGATACATTTTTATTGAGCCGGTCTTTTAAAGACCTATAAAGATGAACCTATAAAATTAACCAACTACTGACACCTAAATACTAAAAGTCACTATACAAGAAGGTTAGGTTGGTCAATTTTAAAAGCAGATGAGAAATCCATTTCTCAAATACATATCTGACTTCGAAAGAGTGAGAGAGGCATCCACAGTACTCCGATTGGCCCGGTAGGCAAATTGCAGGGGATCGATGAATCTCTCAATATGAAATGACAATTCTTTACACATTATGCATTCTACACATTTGCAGAGAACTGATGTGAGCGCAATTGGAAAAAAGTCATTAACCAGTTTTGCATGGGGTATTTTGGGTGCCAGGATGACAACAGAATTCTTCCAGGCCAATGGAACAAAACCACTGTCCAAAAGAATTTGAAACATCTTTGCACACATATTTCCCTGTTGTACTGTACATTCTTTCAAGTCTTTCCCCTTTAAGCCATCTGGTCCATCTAGCGATTTACCTCTACACAGTAAACACATTTAAATTACTCTCCAATCTTGAATAAGAATGATTACGATCATTTGCAAAACAGAAAGAGTCCTCACATTGTTGAAGTTTTTTATTTTGCCTATTTGCACTTCTAAACTGATCGCACAACTTGGATTCACACAGACTCTAAAACAGAACTAATATTTTCTCTCAACTCTTCGGATGAATCAGCACTCATTACAAGTTCATTAACTCAACTGCTGTTATAGTGCAATTTCAAAGATTTATGGGGTGCCTGGGTTTTATTTCTCCTAATCAATTTCCATCTTAATGGCAGTAAAACTGTAAGAAAACCTTTAGAAATAAAAGTTATTAATAGGCAGGCCGTAACCATGGTTATCCACTGCAAATCACACACAACAACAATATTAAAAGAGGAATTATTGACAGTGGGACTGCAGAGGTGAATAAGGGTCTGCACAGGAAGTGAAAATCTCATTTGGTGAAGCTTTATAAAAAATCTAGGAAAAACCCACTGAGAAGGTGAGTAAAAGTGACAAAACAAATAGCACATTTACAAGGACATGCTTTGGTTAATGCTACTTCTCTATATCTTTTAATATTTTCACTTCTGAATTATAGATTTTAAAACTCTTCACACCTTTAAGAATATACTGTAATTAAAATGGACCAAAGAAAACCACATTTACAGAGGCATTACTACTTTGAAATGCTCCGAGAGTCTATGTCAATAATTACTTTGAGATTTGATGTCATGTGATGACATTTTTTCAAATGAATACATTTTGAAGAAATTGAACTTAGGTGAAAGATTTATGGGATTTCATTTCACTATTTTTTTTACTTTTTAAAAACTTCTTGTTTGTTTAATGCTTGAATGCAATTTAAAAAAACCTAACCTGATCAGAAAGATTTCATATGCAATGTCTGTTTGGGGTTTTTGTTTCATGTTCTTGTTTTCATGTCTTTTAATTTATAGTTTGATTTGCTGTTTGCGTCATCCTTTCCTTGCCCTCATGTATCTCTGCCTTGTGGATGTGTTATGTTCTGATTGGTTATTGGTGATTATCAGTTGTGCTTGTTCATTGTTTGCTTTAGTCATGTGCCTTGTTCCCCAATGGTTTATCTTTGTCATGTGACCCTCATTGTTTGCTATATGTAGCCATGTCTTTGCCATTGTCTCTTGTTCTGCATTAATGTTGTAACCTGCTGTTGGTGAGTCTAGTCTGATCATATCAAGTCAAGTCAAGTCAAGTCAAGTCAAGTCTTTGTTTCTTGTTAGGATGTTTAAATCACTTGTAAGTAAACTGCACTTGGGTTCATCACTACACTTGCCTTCAGTGGACTCATTACAGAATACACAACCCAAAGAATGAACCCAGCAGTTGCACTTACATCAAAGGTCATCGGGCAATAGAGGATTATGTCCGGGATTTTGATCTTTCTAACCGGGTGGACTTTAATAATGTGGCGTTAAACTACATTTTTCGAGTGGGTCTTAATGAACCCATTTGCTCTCAGCTTCCTGGGGGAAAAGTTCACTGGTCCCTTGCCGAATATATAGACTATGCCTTACTGCTGAGTGGATCACCATTCACTGTGGGAACTGTGAAACATTAAAAGAAGCAAAGAGTTAAACTACTTCAGTCTGTGTGCATTGAATTTATTTAATACACGAGTTTCAAAATTTAAGTTGAATTACTCAAATATATGAACTTTCCATGACATTCTAATTTATTGAGATGCATCTGTAGGTACAAACAGCACAATTACGCAACAGACACACTTGACCATTTACGAATAGTTCACCCAAAATATAATGAATATTTTTTTTTATTGTTTACTCAACCTCAAGCAGTGTTGGGCAAGTTACTCTGAAAATGTAATCAAATTACTGATTACTGCTTTTAAAAGTAATCATGTTACTGTTCTGATTACTTTATTTCAAAAGTAATTAGTTACATTACTAGTTACATTACTTTTTCCCTATGAAATGTATGAAATCTCAGCATACACACTCCCAATAAATAGTTGTTATTAAAGCATCAACATTCACAGAACACTGTTATTTTTATCTAAAGCAAGCGGCTACTGCATGCATGGTTTGGCAGAATGCAAGCAAAGAGCGTTGCATTTATAATCTCTAAAAGACATCTCAGTCATAGGCAGAGCGCGTGTAAGGCTCCGGCCACGAATGGGGACTTGGGGCAAAAATGCACTTATTTGGACAAAAAAATGCCTCTGCACAAACAAATATTATCTATTACGTCTGTTGCTAACAAAGTGATTATGAATAGACAGTGTATAATGTTGCATTAAATTAAGATCTTCTCATGTTGCGCCGTATTTTATTTTAGATGTTTTTACAGTGTTGTGCATTTTAACCAATATCACACAATTCTGTTGAGTTTAGGAATGCACTGGCAAAACAGAAGCGTTCACATGAGTCCTCGCTGAAACTCATCAGTTTTGTTGAGCGCGTTCGCTTTCGCTGACTGAATTCCAGACCCTTGCCAATTCCCTTGCGTCGTATTTTATTTTAGATGTTTTTACATTGTTGCACATTTTAACCAATATCACACAATTCTGTTGAGTTTAGGAATCTCTCTATATAATTTATCCGCTGTTTGAATAATCGTGGAAAGGAAAATTGATATAATTATACATTTCTGACGTTATTATTAAATTGTAATCTTGTTAAATATAAATTATGTCCCATTAAAAAAAAAAGTATTTACCCTACATGACACCCCTATCTGGTTCTTGCCTAAAAAGAGGTGTTTATGATGTTTAATACACAGTGGCGGAGCCAGGATGTTTTTCATAGGGGTGGCACAGAAATCTTCATTATTTCAATATAAAAATATGTTTGATTATAATGTACTGGACTGTTTTAGTGCCTAAAATACAACTGAGTAAAACTTATTTCTACTTAACTGTAATTGAGATATTTGTAAATTAGATCAAGTAATACTGAGTGAATATGACAATATGATTTTTGTATTATTCCTCACCTCAGTGTATTTTAATAAAGGGGCTCACTATAGCTTTGTTTATTCAGCTTCTAGAAACTCCCAAATGCTTGCTCTCCAACACTGCATATTCCTGGATGACGCATGCGTAGTGAAATCTTTTTAAAAAGGCTGAAGTCAACAGTCATGAATGCCAGAATATAAAAAGAGTTATTTTATGCATTTAAATATTTTCATTTTCGCATATTTTCTAGTATAAGTGCACTTTGCTCACATTTATTTGTGCATTAAATTACAAATACAAAATACATACAGCATCATCTTGTGCCTTATGGTAATCTCGAATTGCAGAATATATTTTAGTACATGCATTTGAGAGATGTTCGTGTGTGCTGCGTACATGCAGTTTGCCGTTTTAATCGCCTTTTTGATGATTTCATGACTTAGCTGATGACAGAATGAGGTATGTAGCCTACAGTATGTTCAAAGTTTCTTGTGCGGGTTATTAATGATGAAGTGATATAGAGTGTGTGCCACATATCTACATACTGTTGAAGAGTGTGTGCTGTGAGCACAGTAAAACGGCTGATGGGACAGGGAAGTGTGTTTTACTGACAAATAGTCTAACAATATCTCATCAGACTGCAGTTCACAGTTGTTCTACTGAAGCTCATTTGGCTGCTGTAGCTCAAGTGAGAAGTCTCTAATCCACTGAATGCACTTGACTCGTCAGTGCATGTGCTACATCCTTTTTACAATCGCTAGATTATAAAACACTGCATTCTGTCAGCAATACAACGCGGCAGTAACGTAGGCTTGTAACTATACTCTAATTACAACACGTTAAAATTATAACATGTTAAGTTACTCTGTTACTAAAAAAGTTAAAAAGTTTATTTGGCCTAAAAAATTGATCCAAATCTGCATGAATTTCTTTATTCTGCTGAATACAAAATAAGATATTTTGAAGAATATCCAAACATTTGACGTCCCTACTGACCTCAATAGGATTTTTTTTTCCATACTATAGAAGTCAATGGGGATCAGAAACATTTTGGCTACCTATATTCTTCAAATGTATTTATTTATTATAGCTAAAAGCAATTCATACAGATATTTCAATAAATGTCAATGAATCAATGGGAGTCAATGAATGATCATTTAGGAATGAAACCGTTTTGCTGCAGTCTAAACTGTAAGTTACTCAGCGTTAATGTTTTGTTTATGATGTATAGTTACAACATGCAACTGTTAATTACAAGAAATATAACAATGTTTATATTGCCCCTTGTTGCTCCAATAATTTAGCATAAAAAAAAACGAAAAAACAAACCTGATGTTTAAAACTACACCAATAACACATTTACATTTGCCTAAATCATTTCAAATTCAGTCCAAATATTTCTACTTAAATAATAGTACATTTTATTTTAAATTCTAGGATGATTAGTTTATTCTCTCATTAAAGAAATACACAGTCCTGTAGCTTCATGTGTCAAACCCAAGTTTGTATTGATGTGATTTATATGAGTGCCAAGGCTTTTATTTTTTAAGGAATTTTGTTTAAATAAAAATCTCCACAGAGAAAATGAATAAGAAAAATACTTCTGGAGCCAAAGAATGCAAATGTAGGCAGTCATTGAGCTCCATCGTAAATGGTCTGTTAGCTGTCTGTACACTATAAACTATATGACTGCATAAAGTCATATAAAGCATATATAGCTGCATAAAAGAAGAGTCATTTTAAATCATAAAAGCATGTATAAATGGCACAGACAAAAAATTTCCTAAAAGACATGACCCACTATCCAGAAGATGAAATCACACTTTATGACATTAGCTAATTCTCACTTTTAGTTTCAAGGCTTTTTATAATTGCCACGAATCGCTCACATAAAAAAAAAAAAAAACATTTTTGTATTGCACTGAGCAATTACAGCCATATTACTCATGTCTGAAAAGCTGTGTAGATGAATAGCAAACAATGCTTTGGATAAATTAAATACTTTGTAAATTATTTTTATGACATGCAAGAGCCTTAAACAGTGCAAATGAAATGTTCATAAACGCTAACCGTCTCAAGATACTATAAAATGTTGTAGATTTTTAATAACTTCTTCCATGCATGGTCATACTCTTATTGAAAAAAAAAAAGAAAAAAAGGAAAAAAAAATTATCTCCACAAATGTAATAATTTTTTTTCTAAATGTGAATTTTTTCCAGATTTTGTTCCTTTTGGCCGACATCCCCATGCTCTCTCATTTGTCATCTCCTCCACTTCCATCCATCTACCTGCAACCGAGAGATCACTTTTTATGATGCAGTCAGTCTCGAATGGGAATGGGTTTTTTATATATATTTTATATCTCATTTTATATATCTTGTTTTTTGGAAAATATGTAAAATAAGTGCGCAAACCCACACATTAACCCACCTCAATACTGCGTGAAAATGTAAATTTTCCATCAAAAACAGAGATGAGGTTCAAAATGTCAAAGCACAAAACAGCATGAAAATGATACAGCAGTAGAGGGAACGCTAAAAAGAGGGATTATAACCTCCCTTGTAAAGGAAACAGAATTACTTGAAAACATCCAAAACTTGAACGTGCAAAGCCTGCCTGAGCAGTTGACCTTGCAGTCTCACTGAATGTTATCAGTCTGTGGAGTCAGGGACCTGCTGACCAGGACGACTGGGGTGACACCTTCTCTGGATGGACTCAGAAGCAGGAGGTGCTTTACCACAGTCTCTCTATGACTGTGGAGAGACTCCGTGGAGGACTAGATGCAGGGACCACAGCTTATTTTCCCAATGTCTTTGTACTCTACAAAAACTTTCTCACCACTCAACTGGAAATGCTGCAGATGTGTTATTATGTCTTAAACATATTGTGCACAGTGAGGACTAAAAGTCTGAGCTTTTCTAATTTCAGAATTTCTTTTTTTTTTTTTAAACAGATTACACTCTCAATATTTTTAACATACTATACTTTTTAAAGAAATGGTTCAGCTGAAAATGTACTCACACCCTCAGGCCATCCACAATGTCTCTTCATCAACAGATTTGGAGAAATCTAGCATTGCATCACTTGCTCACCGATGGTTCCCCTGCAGTGAATGGGTGCCGTCAGAATGAGAATCCAAACAGCCAATCCATCAAGACATTTTATCTTTAAATCAAGTCCATAATCCATAAACATGCTTCCTCCGAAGTCCATCCCCTGTTGTCCTCTCAAATCAAAATCTGCAAACAGATTTGTTTGGAAATATTTTTGCTTTTAAACTGTGTTTGATCTGTGCATACTGTATCTCTAACAATATTTTAGCCAGAAGCAATGGTTTGAAGTCAAAGCATTCATGTCTTAATGCTGAATTTGTTTATTACAAACATGCCATTTTTCTTTTTGAAAGAAATTAACTGATGGACTGGAGTGCTGTGGGTTACTCGTAGATTATTGTGATGTTTTTATCGTCTGTTTGGACTCTCATTCTGATGGCACCCATCCACTGGAGAGAATGGTGAGCAAATAATGCAATGCCACATTTCTCCAAATCTGATGAAGAAACAAACTCATCTATATTTTGGATGGCCTAAAGTTGATCAAATCAAAACAAATTTGATGGACTACTCCTTTAAGTCTTAATTTGCTCATCTAGTCATTAAGAGTTTTTAAATCATGTCTTTAAAGTCCAACTTTAACCATAAACATCAAAGAATAAAAGTTTAAACTTATATTCTATGCGCCAAAACTACACCTCAGGCTTTACTGGTTAAAATATTTACCATATCCCTAATTTCCCAGCACTGACTGAAAGAGCATTGTACTTATATATATATATATAAGAAGAGGACAGGAAAGCAGTTCTAGAAAAGAAAGTAAAGCACAAACCAGTGCAGAACAACTACTCCAATTACTCCAACTTAACCCTCATGGAACTGCTGCTGCGGTACAAAAAGTTTGGTTGGTACAAAAAGGTTATTTCATATTGACCTACTTGCATTTATGGAAATAGCAAACATAATTTCAGTGGTGAAATGACTGACAATGCATGTCAAGTTTTCTGTTAAGTAGTTTGTGCATTAAGAGGAAGCACAGGCCTCTCAGCAGATTGCAGTAAGAGCGTTTCTGTAGCCAATTACTCTGAGTGGCTAAAAGCACATCGATGCATGCTCTGATGCATTAAAATTGTTGACTTGCTGATACTTACAATACTGTACTCATACTTCATTGTGTTGATGAATGTTACATTACAGCATTATGACATGGTGAGGTATTCATTTTGACTGGTATAACTGGGTATGCTATTACATTCCATTTAACTATGGTATGGTACTATAAATAAAATAAAAAGAACTAATTTTAACATAATTCAAATAAATAATCACCCACTCAAAGAAACCTGATAACATCAGACCATGTATAATGTTGATGAAATATAAGCATTATGAAATGATTAGATGCACCAAGTTACAAACATAAATAATAAATGAATGTAAAATAATTGGATGGCAAATTATTATTATTTGCCATCCAATATGTTTTAAGGATGGCATGTTTTAAGGATGTTTGGTTATTTTTACGGGAAAGATTAATAAAAAAAAATACTCATTAAAATGATTTTTTGCAGTTGAGTGTACAGTGTAATGAGTAGTGCTCTCCTGTTGAAAACGAACAGCTACCAGCATGTTACAGCAGTTCATTATTCAGCTTCAGCAATTGCCTATTGCAAATACACAAGCCAAACTGATAGAAAAATATAGTGAAAATGTATATAATTACAGTAAAATAATAAGTGTTGGAAGCTTTGAGCTACAGTGCAGCACTTGGTCAGCAGGTAATAAGAGTTTAATCTTCTCCTGCTTTAATATAAACTCAACTCGGTTCTCAGAGACACCATTTACCCCCGAGAGTCCAATCCAAAGAACTGAAAACAGAGAGGTTTTGTAATCCTTACAACAGTTATCTGACATCTCAGTCACCTTTCATATATCATTTGCATTCAGGGATTTCAAATGCATTTCAAATGAAATTTTCTGTTATATCTATTATTGCGTTTCTAAAGAAATAGGTAGCACATATAAAGTACACAAATACGTACAATTCAAGAGACTTTACAAGACATGAGCAAAGGAACAAGAGCTGCTGGCACAGACCCAGATATAAACCATCAATCTGAGGTACAACACGAGAAGCAACAATGAAGTCAAACTCATGAAACGCTCATTACATTCAGTCAATCTGATCAATGCACGTCCCCTGAGACTCGTCATTGGGAAACACTCTAAACCTTAAACAAATGGTGCACAGACTACCATAAAACCAAGTGAAACCAATAAAGAAAACAAACAGTAACTTTTCCGATCAGCTTTTTTGTGCAACACTACCAAAGTTCATGCATGTAAAAACACTTACAATATATAGTCTCTGTATTCTGGACAGCTTCCTGGTCTTCATGCTGAGATGCAGTCTGTCTGAGGATGTTTGTGGGAGAAATGCGTCCCAGGTCACGGGCTGAAGATCATTTAATGATGAGGACACACCCCAGCTTTAAGTGCACCTGATCCCGATCCCAAGCACTAACCCTGCCAGCGACTCTCTTTAGAGAGATCAATCTGGGTTTCACTCTGGATAACTCAACCATGTGTTTGCACAAGCTCAATTCTCTCATCGTTTGCTCGGCACCACTATACCTTTGTGTGAGGAACAGACTGAAATTAAATGTATTCAATTTGTGCAATGGTAAATGCTCTTTATTTGGCCAGTTTGACAAGCCACTTTTCGTTCCTCTGATGTAAACTTGCATCTTTGTTGTGAGCAGTTCCCTGTGCTTTACCTCAACTCCTCCTCTCACTCTGGCTGTTATCGGTCTGCACCACAGAAAGACGACAAACGGTCATCAAATCAGTATATTTACCCACTAGAAGCCAAAAATGTGGGTGAGATGATAATAGTGCTATACAGAACAATCACAAAATAAAATGCCTAATAAACTTTCACTGATGTATTATTTTGCTTAGTTTCTTAAATAAAATATGCAGTGACACTTTATTTCGATAGTCCACTTTAGACATTTCACAAACTATAAGTAAATTTGCAAGTACACGTCAACTAGCGGTCATTACAGTATTAGTGAACTCTCTGGTTTATATCTGCTTAGATATAAGCCCTCCAACATGACCACAAGCAACTTTGCAACTATGTCAACCTATTGTACTAAACCTAACCCTATCCTAACCTAACAGTCTACTAATGAGAGTTTACTGACATTCGTTGAAAAAAAATACGTATAGTTAGAAAGAATTTCTAAAGTGGATTATTGAAATAAAGTGTAACTAAATTTGCTCATGGAATTTTTTTTATGGAAGTTCATGGAAATCTTTTTATTATTATTATTATTATTATATACACATATAAAATAAATATATATGCATATTGTAAAAATATAGTCTGGCACTTTCTTGCACTGCAGCTTTAAAGTCTACATTCTTCTAATTCATCTAAGAACTCATAAAATGAAATGCTTATCAATTTCTATTGGTCACACGGTAACACTTTATTTTATGGTGTCCTTGTAACACGTTACATTTACTTACTATTATAATAACAATTAATTACGAATAATTACAGGCATGTAACCCTAAGTCAAACCCTAACCATATATTAAGTACATGTAGTTCATTAATATAACTCAGTACTTAAATATATAATATCACTGTAACAAGGACACCTTAAAAAATAGTGTAACCGGTCACATATATTTATATGATACAGATTTGCAGTTCACAAAACTTTAGAAACATTGTAAAATTTGCATTTGCAGAGTTTGCATTTCATGTTTCCCGTTAACATCTGTGAAGTTGCCTTTCAGACTGCAGAAGATAAAAGTCTTTTTATCACTTAAATTTATTAAAACAAAGTGACAAAATCTAAAATATCACAAAAATTGATCTGACACAGACTCACACTGGTTCTTGCTTGACTGATTGTTGCACAAAAAACGACCACAAATGAGATTTGAGAGCTGCTTCAATTTTGATCTGTTCCTCATACAAAGGATTGAAAAGACATGGAATATAGTGCATAAGCTGGATGGACTACTTCACAATTTGTTCTGTCTTTTGGAGCTTGCAAGGAAAACAGAAGCTCTGACATTCTCTCATCTCTGTGTTTCCTGAAGAACGGACATAATACACAACCGATAGAAAAAGTATTTTTAGATGAACGATCCCTTTGAAACTTTAAGATGTATACAGGCCTGTAAATGTAAATGGATTACTCCTGCTACTGTAAAACTAACTGACCATTCTCATGTACCATCAAGTTGCCTCGTGAAACCCATGCTGACTGAAACAAGGACACATGAGAACATCATCGGCCGTCATCAGCTCAGTGGAGTCCAGACTCTGACGGCCACAGATCAACACACACACACACACACACACAAGCTTCAAACCGTTTCACCAGCATCAGCACCAAACCACTTCCCAATCCATTAGGCTTCATTTACACTTCAGCATGTATCAGCACATCAGCACATCTAAAGGAGCTGATAAGCTCCCGCTAACCCTTGACTTCAGCTGGTGAGTTCTGCTAATGCAGATGCCACGAATACATCGCTGAAAGAGAAGAGTTTACTCACAGACACTAGAGCGCTGCGTGAGCTGAACCTGACAGCTTCTCCACGCTGATGGACAACTTAAAACTGGATGGAATCTGTTGTTATGCAGCTTTATTTTGGAAAAAGCGAGTTAAGTATGTGAGCTAGCAATTGAACTGATTCATTGTAAATCTATAGTATTTTTTCACCCTGTTAAATCTGAAAGAGTTCGATCTGATCACTTAAGAAAGTAATAGCACATCTCTCCTCAGAAAGCTGCATTTTACTTATTCTGAAACCTTTTGGTAACATTTTATTTTAAGGTGCAATTCTCAGTATTAACTTGCTTATTAGCATTCAGATTACTAGCATATTGGATGTTCATTGGTACTTATAGCTACATATCAATGTTTTATTCTGTATGTCCATGTTTTAGATCCCTTAACCCGGCCCAATCTCTACACTGAACAACTACCTTACAAGCTTTAATAGAAATGGAAAATAAACTGGTAACACTTTCTATGAAGCCTGTATTTATAATACATTATAAGGGTATTCTTAAATCATTATGATGAATGCGTAATGCATTATGAAAAAACCTTATAATATGCTGTAACATCTCATGAATATTCATAAGAACAGTTTTAATATATTATAATATTTACTTATTTGTGGTTATAGCTATGATGATGTATAGCACAATGAACACGTTGCATCCACTTTTACAATGGATTATATTCCTCATAGTTATAATGTATTATTATAATTATTATATTATATTATAATGTATTAAGTCTCATATCTTGCCATTTTCTTCTGATGATAATTTACTTAAAGCAGTCAAAGACCACTTATAAGTAGAAATAATTAAAATAAATTCTCTCTAAAACAGCTATGAGATCATATAACACATCAGATGAATGTGTAATATGACACGTTTGCTTTGAACTATTTTTATTGTAATATCAGTTTGATTATTTTGATGGTACCCTTTAAACAGCTGTTGATACTTTATTATAATGCCTTAAAGAATACCCTTATAATGTATTATAAATACGGACTTCATAGAAAGTGTTACCCAATGGTTTTATGCAATAGGTCAGTAAACTAGAAGTACATATTCAGCTTTTTTTCACTACATTTTGAACACAATAAGTCGAATAAATCAAAAATAGACCCAAACAAAACAACAGCAGAACTTTTGCAACATCAGCTTTGTGGGGTTTTGCTCCTTCTCAATGTATCAGTGTTTCTGAACAAATCAGACTCATTCATAATAAAAGTGGGACTCACTCATAAAAACAGTCACTAATTTCCACTTACATAACAATTGTAACTTTCAGAAAGTTTCACTAAAACATCCCTGCGACCGAATGAACAGACTGACGGTCTGTCTGAAAGACGTAAAACATGCAGAATCAGATCATCTATCTACAGCAGAACATTTTCCTGATGGATGATGGGATGACATTCAGCAGATGTATTTATAGTGACATTTCATTCAGAATGCACATCAACGTTTCCCTTTTAAGATGTATCCGATGTTTGTACACAAAAATAATGCTTCAAATAACACGTGACGGTTTCCGTCAAAAAGAGAGTCTCTGACGTGTGCACACCGAAAGGAATCAAAATCTGATAACACTAATGATGCAATCAAGCGTTTAATATACACACTAAAACTTTTCCCTGTTTCTAGATCTGCAGTTCTTCTTTAATTGAATTGCTTTATTTATGAAGTCTTCTGCTTATACTGCTTGGGGTTTATGACCAGAGGGTTGGAGATCAACGCAAGCGCTTTGATGTTTTATTATCGCTTCACAACAGACTGAATTTGCATTCATTCTCTAGGGGTTTTCGTGGTTTATTGGTAAGCTGCTCGTAATTAAGTGTACTGAAAAAGTGGTCACATGTTTCTCACATACTGACTCTGAAGAAATGAAAACACACATAAAAATGGATCTAACATGAATGATTTATAAATGCCATTTACTGTATCTTCTCTAGTGTGTCTGTGCATGCATAAGAGTTGTAATGTAAACTCAATGACTCACTGCACATCACATTGGGTGCTATTTAACACAACGTTGAATAAAACTAGCCACATGATGATTGAAATGAAATTACAGGAAGAGGGACTTCAAAGAAATTCAAGAAGCTGCAAACAAGTGAATGTCACTCAACACACCAATTCATTTCTGTATGATGCATAACCCTGATTATTCATCTGAGAGATAAACACACCCGGTAAGAGATTTCACACAGTTGATGGCATATCAGCATAATCCATATCTCATCTCCATAAAATCATGTCTGACAAATCACAGATAAGTTCTGCTGCAAACTGATCATGTGTTTCATAAATGCATGGCAAAATAACAAGTCTAATCATCTTACATCATTTCATGTTTATTTATTTACTTATTTTTACTGGAAAACAAGAAAAACAATGAATGAGAATGTAATTCTGTCACTATAGGAAACTGTGAAGTTCACTGAACTGAATGAGAAAATGAATTCAAATTCAGAGAGAGGTTTATGTTTTAGTGTGTGAGGAGAGAACAGAGCTATCAAACGCAAAGACTGTGCGCTCGGCTGGATTCCCTTCGCTCCCAGTGAGCCCCTGCTATCATTTCAGAGTCAGTAAATGACAACCTGTGTGGCACAACACATTCATTCTACATGGCTTCATCTCCACAAACAGGAACAACACAACTCCCTCAGCTGTGAGGACAAACATAAGAGCTGTGGTGTTATTATTCTTACATTGAAGGAGGCAGGAAAGTCTATATGTCCACAGAGTCCTTCATTTTAATGCATAATGATGGTGTAATAAATGTGGGATGCTGTCTGTCAGTGTACATCTCAAACTGACAGTTTTCTGAATGATTAAACTTCTGAAGTGGTTGTGCTTTGTTTAATTAGCAATGGTCAAAATGTCTGTCGTGAAAGAGGGAATGAACAGTACACACTCTTCTGTTATGGCTCAAATGGCATCTAACTACAGATTACATTCATTCCATTTATTCTTATTTTAAAAAAATTAGATCCAGTGTCCTGGAGGGTCGCACTGCCCCCTGCTGATTACACTGTGCACAGTTTTCACTTTTAAAGAAACTTCTGACACCTTAGAATTGCATAAAGGGTCAGAAAGTTTGAGCTCACCAGTAAAATTGCGTTTATTTTACACATATAGAGTAAGTACATTTACATTTAGCATCTTACAGTGCATTCAGGCTACACCCTTTTTTTAATTAGTGTGTTCCCTGGAAATCGAACCCACAACCTTTTGTGCTACTAACACAATGCTTTACCACTGAGCCACAGGAACTGAGTAAGATATAAAAGCTTTTCTAAAGGTAACTTATTTTACCCCTAAATAGTGCACATTAGTACCTTAAAGTTATATATTACTTAAAATTTAAATATTAGTACCTTTAAAAGGACACTGTGACAGCTTTTGTAAGTGACCAGTATAATATGTAATAACATTGTTATTACATATCTCAATGTCAGAGTCAATGTTTTCTCCAAGAAGTAAAGTGCAGAATCTGAAATATATTATTTTATCTCATGACGTGAACAATTCTTTGTTCATTTCCAGGTTCAAATGTAAAAAAATCCTACATTAACAGACGTATGAACCAACAGAATCGCTATTTAACTAAAGCTGCTGTCAGCATAAATCCTCTAGTAAAAGACTGATTGTCAAACACTCATCATTTTCTCTCTCGTGCTACTGAAGCCTGTGTTAGATAGAGTGTTGCTTGGGGCTTTTCAACTCCTGAGTCATTCTAATTAGAAATTGGTCTTTTTCCCCTGTATGAGGTGACCCAATGGACAAAAAGATCCCTGTTGCTCATTAATATGAGCCTTGGGGATACGCCGCTGACACACTCATTACCTGGCACAATCAGTCCTCTTCAATGCTAAGAGCGTGAGCGGCTATAAATAGTTTTACTCGGAACCCAGAAATTGTTTTATATTAGAAGAAATCAGGTATAGTTTCAATTTGAAGCTTATCTGCACTTTATTTTGCTCTGATTCATTCATAAGGATGCTAGCAGCTTTATTTGTCTAAACACTTCATTGTGCCATTTTTGACATGAAACCGTTTGCATCCCATTTTGCTTCTGTAATGTGATGCATTTCAGGAATTTTCTGCACTGTGAAGGGATTTACACAATAAGAGGGCCGTGCATTATGAAGTAAATAGGTTTTATGTTGTTTTTAATACACATTTTTCTGTGCATTTAGTTATGGAGATGGTTAATAACTTCGATATATGTCATATGCATATGCTATTATAAAAGTGAAATGCCATATATGGTATTTTCTGTACTTTCCACTGTAATGTTCAGAGATGAATGCAGACTGCCAAACTACAGGAAAATGAACAGCGCGTGAAGCTGATTTCTGGGTCTGTGGCGCCCCTGGTGGCCAGCAGGTGCTCCAGCAGCGAGAGGATGAATGGATCAGGATCAGGCTGCTGTTTCCCTGCAGAAATCAACACACACACTATAGGTCAACCAGTGATAATGAGCCGCACTCAGGTTTCCACTTGGAACCAGACAAGCCCTAATTACACCCTTACAAAGCAGAATAGACTAGAACACACTCCATCAAGTGTATTAAAAACGGACTTAATCAGTGGCCAGAGTAAAGGAGATCATAATGTTGAAACGAAGCTACGCAGGACACATACCGAATTCAGAAGCTGGCAGAACCTACTCTATATGCATTATTTTAGAATAATAATATAATAATATTTTATTATAATATATATATATATATATATATATAATTATAATTATAATTATTATTGTTATTATTATGATTATACTTTTGTAAAGTGCTATAACATTTTTATTATTATTATCATATTCATCATCAAGAGGCCACATTTAGAAAAGTTTAGAAAGAGTTGTGTAAAATGATATAGAAATAAAATAAAATAAAATAAACGATCACTGTCATCATCATCATCATCATTGGGACACAAAGGGGCGCTGGGGTCTGTAAGAAAGTTTAGAAAAAGTTAATTAGTAAAAAATGCTATAAAAGTGAATTATTATAAATTATTAAGTAATATAAATTCACTGAATTCAACATTATTAGCATTATTCTGATTTCTAAACATTACTGGAGATCATGAGATTAATAATAAATTACTTTCTTCTAAGATAAAAATTATCTACAATGTAAAATTAACAGAAAGTCATGTTTTCCTGATAATATGAATATTTTGTTCCAGTGGTGCAAAATAGAGTCCAGAGTTCAAACTGCCTTTGCCAAAAAGGTGAGCAATTTGAATGTGAATAAACACTGGAGAACAGTGCTGGATATTTGTTGGCTGGTTTTTTCCCTCTATTAGGTCGTACTTCAAACAATGACAAACATTTTTAATTAAATGAATGACTAAATTATGATTTTTTTTGTTTATTTGCTTGCTATGGAAGGACATACTTAATTAAATGAAGCATTTCAGCATAAGACTTTGGACTTGACTGAAAGTGTATTCAATGAAGGTCATGCATCTTTTCATTTATCTGCTGGATTTATCCTCATCATTCAGTTTTGTATCGCACACGCAACTCTTTCAGACTGTAGCCTTGCTATTATTTAGATGTAAAGCTGCAGAAACAAAACGCTGTTTACAGCACACATACATACACTTATTCTCTACATATTCCACAAAAAACACATCACTGAGCCCTCTTCATACAGCACGGCTAAGAAAACAGACGGTTCATTTTCTCTGAAAACAGCTACATAAAATAGAAATTGATGAAGTTGTTCTGAGAGCTAAAAAAGTTCAGCTTGCATCAGGACAAAGTCATGCAGCACAGGGTTGTACATCACTGCTGGCCCAGTAAAATTCAGAGAAAAGAGCTAACAGTGAAAGCAGAGAGGAAAGTGGAACAAAGTAAACACAAGTGCTATTCTTAGCACAGAGAGGATGAAGAAGTGCACAGGAGAAAGTTCTGCTAATATACTGAGGCCTGATGGAGAGAAGCGAGCAGATAATGAAGAAGGAAGATTTATCACTTTCCAGCATCAATATGAACCTCTTAGGAAAGACTCCCGAAGCAACGTGACATTTTAATATGAGCTAGAAATGTCAGAGAAAACTGGAAGGCAAGACACATAAAATAGTTTTAATAATTCCTTTACAGTCAGCATGAAATCAAAACTGACCCTAATTGCTTTCTAAACTATGTAAAGACATAGAAAAAAAGACATACTGTATATATAGGTGCTGGTCATATAATTAAAATATCTTCAAAAAGTTGATTTATTTCACTAATTCCATTCAAAAAGTGAACCTTGTATATTATATTCATTCATTACACACAGACTGATACATTTCAAATGTTTATGACAGACTTCTTTTAATTTTGATGATTATAACTGACAACTAAGGAAAATCCCAAATTCAGTATCTCAGAAAATTAGAATATTGTGAAAAGGTTCAATATTGAAGACACCTGGCGCCACACTCTAATCAGCTAATTAACTCAAACAGCAAAGGCCTTTAAATTGTCTCTCAGTCTAGTTCTGTAAACTACACAATCATGGGGAAGACTGCTGACTCGACAGTTGTCCAAAAGACGATCATTGACACAAAAGGTCATTGCAAAAGAAGCACATTAATAGAGAGGCGAAGCGAAGGAAAAGATGTGGTAGAAAAAAAGTGTACAAATAGGGATAACCGCACCCTGGAGAGTATTGTGAAACAAAACCTGTTCAAAAATGTGGGGGAGATTCACAAAGAGTGGACTGCAGCTGGAGTCAGTGCTTCAAGAACCACTACACACAGACGTATGCAAGACATGGGTTTCAGCTTCGCATTCCTTGTGTCAAGCCTCTCTTGAACAACAGACAGCGTCAGAAGCGTCTAAAGACAAAAAGGACTGGACTGCTGCTGAGTGGTTCAAAGTTATGTTCTCTGATGAAAGTAAATTTTGCATTTCCTTTGGAAATCAGGGTCCCAGAGTCTGGAGGAAGAGATGAGAGGCACACAATCCATGTTGCTTGAGGTCCAGTGTAAAGTTTCCACAGTCAGTGATGGTTTGCGGTGCCATGTCATCTGCTGGTGTTGGTCCACTGTGTTTTCTGAGGTCAAAGGTCAACACCGCCGTATACCAGGAAGTTTCAGAGCACTTCTTAGCTTCCTGCTGCTGACCGACTTTATGGAGATGCAGATTTCATTTTCCAACAGGACTATGCACCTGCACACAGCGCCAAAGCTACCAGCACCTGGTTTAAGGACCATGCCATCCCTGTTCTTAATTGGCCAGCAAACTCGCCTGACCTTAACCCCATAGAAAATCTATTGGGTGTTGTGAAGAGGAAGATGCGATATGCCAGACCCAACAATGCAGAAGAGATGAAGGCCACTATATATATATATACACACACACACACACACACACACACACAACACAGTGGACTTTTATGGCTCATATAGTATGATATAGTGAGAATATGGAGCTCATACTCAGAGGCGAACAAAAAAAATCAATTTGGTGAAATTTATGATATTTATTAATAGATTATTAGATTTATAGATGAAATCAGTGTTATTATTGAGATAATATCATAGCTTTTATTAATATGTTGAATTAGATTCAATGTTTATACTTTATATTTTTAATTTTAGTATTAGTAATTTTTTCATGAATTTTTATCATTTTTGTTAGTCTTCATTGTTTCAGTGTTAGTTTTATAGAATTATAATTCGTTTTAGTTTTAACGAAATATAACCCTGAATGAAATAGCTTATAATGTAAATAAATGAAAATGTTTATAGAAGTAAAACAGACATATAATAATGATTGAGATATTTACAAATAAATGTACTTTAAAAGTCTAATGTATCATATTTTATACTCAAATTTAAATATTTTTTATTTAATAATAAAGAACACCTAAGTTGCTTCAGTCCAGCAAGTGTTCATCTTGAAATATTACAGTACCAACAATATAAAAGTTATTCTAATGTTTAATTTATAAAAATCTGTAAAGATTTCACAGAAAAAAAGACATGAATGGACTTTTTTTTTTTTTTTACAAATAAACTAAAAGGCTTTAATGAAGATGTGTGTTGTGTAAAACAGGTTTTTCAGCACAGTTTTGATCGTGTTTGATCATTTAGAGGCCTTAGAAATTTGCACAGGTGACTGTAAATTCCACAGAAAACAAAAGAAAAAATTTTGAGGTTTTACTCATTCATGTAAATGTGACGATGTCCATCTCTCTCTCTGTAAACGAGAAGACTGTTCAAGCTTTCTGCATCTTTTCAGTTCTGTGATAAAGTGCCCTCATTATCGTGCAGTCACATGTGATGGACAGGCATGTTTTACAGAGAATTTAGCACTTATTATCTCAGGCTAAATGCTTTCAGATGTAAATGTATTCCAGAGCTCATGTTCCTCAGCTCTGCGATGGGCTGGCTGAAGGAGGAGAGACTTTCTTCATTATTGACGGCCTGCCAACACGTCCCAGAGGCGTGGCAGGAATTAGACAGGCTGAGGACGCAGCCATGGGCGGGACAGAGAGCTGACTGATGGCCTGTTGAGAGGCTCTGGGGCCGGCGGGCGGTTCGAGAGAAGCTTGGCAGGGAAAACAGATCAATGCTTGGTGACAGCAAGCCCTTATAGACCTAAAGAGTCATGATGTGTGAATGTAGAGAGCGCCTGTTACCTTCACACACACACACACACACACACACACACACGTCTGTGAAAACATCTCAAATGACTTATGCCCACAATTAACCAATTTTCTCAACCAGTGGTGCTAAATTATCACAATTCTTATGCCATTTTATTATTGATCAAAAAGCAGTTTAATATTCTCAAACTATCCAGAAGTGATGTGTTACCATAGTTGGCACTTTAGCTGGTTAAACATCATCTTTGTGCAGTTGGTAATCTGTGCAAAGGTTTTGAAAAAAGGAGGCGACATGCATTTTCAGCCGCACCCTTTTCATTTTTAGAAACCATGGCAGTGTTGAGGTGGAGGACCAGCGGCGGGAAGAGGGAGCAGCTTTAGTAGCAGAGGCCTAGAAGCCATTACGGCACAAAGCAGCTGACCTTTGAGTCACTTCAGACTGATTTGATAGGCAGATGGGGAAAAGAACAGACATTCAAATACAGCCAGATCCACTGCATTTATTTGATTGTGGTGGAGTGAACAGCAAATGTCTGTAAGCAGAGCTGGAAAGCAATGTATATTAGTTTAGCTATTATGCTATTATGCGCTTGCACTCAGTTCTTGTAGGTAACATATAACTACAAGCTCATCCATTCTCAAAAGATGATTGAGGTCAGTTTATACAGTAGCTTAAAAAATAAACTTGAAGATTATGTATAAGACCATCACAATTGTGCTTTCGGCTGAAAAAGTATATTTTATTATATTTTCTTTAATATTCTATTGTGTGTATTCTATCAATACAGCGGTTAATTGTGATACTTAAATTTGATTGGTCGAGAAATTTAGTGTGGTAGTATGAAGTTCTCAATTCAGCAACTCGTTGAATCATTCACTCAACTGATTCAATCAAACAGACTGAATCATTCAGGACCAAAACACCTCTGCTGTTGATTGTTTCTAGTTTTGGCTTCTTCTGGGAATTTCAATTTGTAATTAATGTCTTTACAAATGTAAAGAATCCTAATCAATCAATTGTAATCGATCAAAATGTCTTTCTTCTGCAGAATACAAAAGATATTTTGAAGATTGTGGGTAACAGTTTTGGTGACCACTTTCATTGTACGGCAACAAAAAAAACACATATTTCTCAAAAAAGAAGAAAGACAGAGGGTGAATAAATATTGACAGATTTTCCACTTTTAGGCAAACTAGAATCTGTAAACTTTTGGGAACAAGTTAAAATATTTTGGGTAAAAGCAGAATCCTTGTGATAAATTCCTAACCCTATTAACCCTATTATTAAATATAGCATTTTTGAAGAGTGTTTCAACTACAAATATTAATATCTACCTGGTCTCATGGCAAAAACACACCTGGGGCACTTTTTTGCGAGATGCAAAATACATACCAATAAGAACATATCACTGCAGTTTCCAAAAAAAAAAAAAATAAATTGACAATGTTGTTGTCTGTATTTTTAGAGCTCATGGGTCACCAAGAGGCCAGTGTACATGGAGTCTGTGAGCCCAGAAAAACCTGCCAAGAGGTTCTGCACGTCATGAATGTTCAGCTAAAGTTATCTGGCAACAATCAAAGAGATAAAATAAGGAGAAATGCAAAATAACAAAGCAGGAACTACTATGTCTAGGCAGATTATTATGCCGTTATCTGGAAAGCTATGGCTGTGCAAACTGTAACAGTACTAGATGTTTGCGTGTGTTTTGTCAGTGGGGAGTGTTTGCACATTAAAACTGAAGTGTACTGCTCACCATGACAGCTGGGGCTTAATATGACAGGCCTGCATCACTGTTGCCCGCCATCTGTTCGGATGATGCATTTCACGCGGTCGCATTTCAAACAAGTCTTTCCAATCAACTTCCTCTCCACACTTACTCAAAGTCAATTTCCTACACATGACGAGATTATTATTCAGGCTTAAAGTTTCAAATGCGTTCAGCTGCAGTCTATTTTTAACTTCAATTCAACTCTGACAAGAAGTCAGACTGTTCATCTCATGAAATCAGTCCAGGCGTTTGCGTTGGCCGATGTTTGGAAGTGACATACACTTGAAGGATTCACAGCGATCCACGTGTGGTGTTAAGCAGGAAGCTGCGAAACCATCATTTTTGATGACGAAAACCAGCTTTGTTACCATTGTCTCTAACTTTACGTATATAGTGAGACACATGTCTAAATCAAGTCCTCGTGAATGAGAACGTGGAGGGCTAAGAATAACATTTATGTACTCAAGCACTTAGATGAGCAAGCCCTGTGGGAGACAGCTGCATTTGTCTCAGTGATATGTCTCTCACACTTAGCCGCTTGGATACAAAACGTGTTTCAACATTAACAATCTTCTCTGCCGTTATCAAAGTAGGAAACATAAGAAAACTCTCAAATGTGTTAACCGTGAGCAACTAACACAGTCACTTACTTTAAATTTTCATGCTAAAATGTCACTGTCTTCTTCATCTTTTGACCTCTCATGCTCAGTTTATGATTGTCTTTACATCGAGATTTTAGATTCAATTGTTTAATTCTTCGCACTACTGTTTTTAATAAATTATAAAACACAACAAATAAAAAAGAAATAATGAATTTAAAGTCAGCATACAACTGCAATTGTCATTCCTTGTTGTGTTGGAAATTTGAATAAACACTTCCCAGTGAGAAAATATGTAGGACGGGCCTTGATTTTCTCCATTTATTTGATTAATAATTACAAGGGCAAATGACTAAACAATATATAATAAATACTGCAATAGTCCATTAAAAATATTTTTTACCATATACTTCACTTTCCCCCAACACGCCACGAGAGAGAGAAAAAGAGAGAATTGTGAGACATAATCTCTCAAAAATATGTCAGAAATGTGAGATATACACTAAAAATTGCAAGATCTAAGTCAGAATGTATGGGTAGTAATAAAAGTCAGTCGAGCTAAAAGTTTACTTTATGACACTTTTAATGATAACCCTTTTTTCTTCATACTACCATATTTGACAATTGCAAAATCTCCTATAAGAGATGAAATGTGAAATGACAAATGTTAAAATGTTTGGATGACCTCAATATGCTCCTGAGACATGTGACCTAACCACCAGATTAGGATGTAGATTCATTTCTGGGAATGGATCTAAACACAGAGATAAGCACATCTGGCCAGATAGTGAATACATAAAAGCTTTTTTGGATAAGTTCATCTTTATTGTGCAAGATTTTCACCATGCATGTTTTTAATGATCTGCTTGACGAAGTGTTTACGCTAAAGCATCATGAACGGCCATGCAATCGTGTGTGTTACTCATTTACATGCCATTAGTGCTATAAAGCTATGTTTGCAATACTCATAATAGAGCAGTAAGCCTACAATCGAGTGTGACATTTCCACACAGGCGCTATCATTTTCACTGGTGTGTGGAGAGATAATTAAAAAGATGGTGTTGACTGACCTACTCAAATGTCCTTAATCGTGTGGCTTAGTTAGCGTACAAAGAGCAGCAGCTCTCACTGTGTCCTGAGGCTCACGTGACGAGACGGCAAGCAAAACATGCAAGTCACGATTATAATTCTCAACCCCGTGTCTTCAGGCAGCCTGCTTGATCTTATCCAGCCTGTCACACATTGTGAACTGTGACACAAGGCAAAGCCAGGTTATTTGACTGCCTCCCGATTGCTGGAGCATACAGAGAAAGCCAATATGCTTCTCTTCATGAAAGGAAACATATCCACAGGCCCCTGTCCTTTTGAATGTCACTCTATTCTGAGTCAGCCACCTATGGCTGATTAATTAAGGTCACTGTACTGCCTCACAGCCCTGCCAAAGAGAGCGCAGGATTACACGATGAAAAACCTGGAGTGATATTTTATACTTTGACAGCCTGTATAGATCAGGAAGTTAATGGAGAGTCTAACCATCTAATTAGCTAGCTGCATATTTAACCACTATTAGGAAAGAGAACACAATCATTCTTAATAACGAGTTTTTCAGAGTCGATGCGTTTACATCTTCCTGGGAAATCAGTCTTAGATGGACTCATAGATTTTCTTAGCATTAAAAAAATACACTTCACACTGTAAAAAAAAAGAAAGAAACATAAACCGACACCTATGATTTGTACTATGGTGATATCTACTGTTGTTAAAATAAATCTTTTTTATTTCAAAATTCTTGCTAACAACGTTAGCATTTCCCAAAAGTTTCTCATCCACACCAAAACATCAAAAAGCACTAAAATCATCTGACTGTGTATGTGTATAATGTAATAAAAGCTCAATGAGATGATACAGGGAGACCAGACATAATAAAGTTTTCATGCTATTTGCCTGCCAAGATCATTTTATAAGCAAAAATATCCTTGGCGTTGCACTAACTGGTGTATCACAAAAGATTAGCATTTGATGTATGGTCTAACACACTATTGCCTCATGTTTTTCCACTGGACAGCAATTGCAAATACATTTTCTGTCATCTTTGCAGGAAAGTAGATTGTACAAAGGTATTTTTTAGCAGCGCAGTAAAAGTGTACAGGGCATAACAGGCACATACCAGCATAAACACAGACATCTACTTCTACAATAAAAAAAAAGTTTGGTTGAAAAAAAAGTGTGTTTTCAGTGTGGACAGAAAGCCAAAAATGTAGAAAAGATGAGGTATCACGTTAAAGATGTGTATCATTACAACAAACAATTATTAGTATTGGTGAAGGTGGCTTGTTATGTTGTAAAGTGCATGAGTGCTCATTGTCTCTTGTCTTTGTAATGATGTAACGGGATCATAAAAGCAGCAAAGAGCTGATGTTAGAGATCAAAATTTACTCCAAAAGGTTTTTTCAATTATTGGTGTAAATATATATAATACACTCTTCTGTCTGACTACAACAAAGCTCTATCAATTTTTCCTATGCATTTCGATCCAGGCTGACAATATAATTCAGTGTCTATTCTATAAGTGTAGCTGTATTAGCTCATAATAAAGGATGTCCGAGTCACAATATTAAAAGGGTAGTATGGATTCTGTATGCTGACTGGTAAATATACACTGAAAAAAAAAACTTTATAAATAACTTATAACTTTAGAAGATTTTTTTTTTTTTACAGTGGACCAAACTTTCTCATGGATTTATCCACAAAATCTGTTACTTGCCAAACACAACAGGGATCAAAATCAAGGAGGACTGATTGAGATCCCCGTCTGCTGATTGTCACTGTCCCATCATTAATTATTCAGCACAAGGACTTCAGACTGTCCACGGCTAAACACAGCAAAACAATTCCAGAAAGATGCTGTGGTTCTGAATAAAATGAATTCTTTATAATATAACCAGAGGTCTAGATGATTTTACAGTAAGCACCCTTTAGAGTCGTAACCTTCTGCTGTTTTGACCCTGTAAAAGCATGAACGATTTGTCTAGACAGGTTCAATGACGAAAAGTGAACACATCATCCATTAGCCAAGAACGCTATTCCCTACAGACACAAAGATATCATGCTTTTAGTCTGTAAGATATGCTAAATCTACCACTAAAATACACTGATGTGACAGCACCATGGGGTAGATAAGCGAGTCTTTTCATACATACATATATAATATGTGTGTGTGTGTGTGTGAGTGTGTGTGAATTTGTTCAAACTAAAATAGTTATGTTAACTAAAGTAGTTAACTAACGTTAGCTAATGAACCTTATTGTATAGTGTTACCAAAAAATTTATATAAATAAGTCAATTTGCCCAGAACACAACATGGTTTCTCATAAAAAGCTAACATATTAAAGAAACAATGATTTTGACACAAAAGTCACAAAGGATTACAGGGATCATCTTTGTTACATGGTAGATTTTCTGGACATTTTACAACAAACTGTCTTCCTGTATTTTGGTTACGCCAAACTGTCTTTCGTCAGACATAAGTTTTTCAAAAAATGTATAATATTTGAAAACAACATTGGTTTACTGCATATGCACAATTAAGATAATCCTTTGCACTGCAAATTTTATATATCTATATGTATATGTATTTTATTTCCAGTTTGATTCTGTTTTATTTTCAGCCCCAGAGTTTTCTAATATTAGTTTAACTTAAAACACACACACACATGAAATATATAAAAATAATAATAATTATATATATATATATATATATATATATATATACACACATATATAAAACTAATATTAGCAACACCTGATAGCACAGGTTGACGATTTGTGACGCATCATCAGATGGCTGTGACGTCATTCTTCTCTTAGAAGGTCAAATCAGTGAGAATAACGTGTGACAGACGCTTTAGTTAAATAAATAAATACAAACCGCTCAGTGCGCTACACGACCAGCAAGAATAATCCCTTAACCTTCGAAATGCAACAACTTTTACTTCTGCTTCATTGTTCGTTAAAAGGAAAAAAACATATGCACACACTATTAAATAATAAAAACACAAACGTAAAAAAAACATCGACTTCTATTTAAAACACAGCAGCCGTGTAAAGAAATGAAAAGCGCTCGCTCTCTTACGTCTTCCTCCTCGCAGGCGTTTCTCTTGCGGTGCTGAGCCGGAGCTCGGGATGAGGGGTGATGAGGACTCTTCCCAGCCTTATTCTCCTCCTCGGAAGCCTGTCCACCCAGTAGACGACTGGCTTCAGGTGGATGGGGGAAAGAATTGTTGGTGTTAATCTTCCCTGTGAATCTCTGGTAAATCGAAGCCATGGGTCCGGTGAAACCACTAAAGCATCTCAAAGCGCGGAATCTCTCCTCAGCTGCTCTCCTCGGGTGTGTTTTATTTTAATGTCCCTCTCGCGCTCTTCTTCTTGAATAGCCCAGAGCCTGATGTCCTCCGAATAAAGGCAGGAAGACGAAGCCTCTAGTTGAAGTGAATCTGTGATGCGCTCCGTTGGAGTATTTTCTCAGTTTTATGGCTTTGACTGGAGCTCGGGTGGCACTACAGAAAGTCTGCTCTGCATTCAGAGCACGTTGTTTCCTCTACAGCCCTCCTGCAGAAAAGCGTCTACACAGCAGCCTGTAGTGAACTGCACTCTGTCACGGATTTAACAAACAGAGCTTACAACATCTCAGTGCGTTTCAGAGAATGAGGAGAGGGCTTTACACAGAGCTGTGTGTGTGTGTGTGTGTGTGTGTGTGTGTGTGTGTGGATGAGACATGTTCTGCATGAGAAGTGACCTGACCACTGACAGGATACTTTCTTTCTGAAGTATACACACACCACTAATATCTCTCAAATGTCACATTCACTAAAATAAAGAGCAATTTCTCCGACCGAAACATTAGACTCTGTCTGAATCATCCCATCAATTGACGGATTTTGACAAATGTTCAATATATTTAGCAATAACCTTTCTCCTTTACTTCTAAACAATGCTGGAAAGGTCATATGCACAGTGCTTGAGTGCCACACTGTGGTGAAAGGAAATACTACAGCCCAGACTGCGTTAGTACATTAACTCTACATTTAACAACCATGAAGACGTGATATTAATTAATAAATCGATCGGAAATCGCGTAATTGTTCGGAAATGTAATATTTATAATCGCTACATCACGCATTCAGCACCTTAACTGCTACACATCAACTTAACCCTTAATGTGAGACTAATTTCCTGCCAAATATGCTCGATATAATAGGCTACAATTAGCACAATTAACGTAACACAATAATAGCGCAATTAACGTTCTAGTAACTTAGTCCTAGCATTTAAACAGATTAATATAGCTGAAAAAAGAGACAATTAAAATCAGAGATTGTTTAAAATATGGAAAACCTTTCAGTTTAAGCAATATGTTAGTTAAGGCATTTAATGTAGCCTACAAACCACAAACTGTGTCAGTCCTGAGACTTCATATTTCTATTAAGTTTGTTGCACATAACACCCATTGTATCTAACTGATTCAAACTAATTAATACCACAAAACATCAGCAATTCAACAATTAATTAAATCCATTGCTAAATTCGACAAGGTCACAAAGGCTTTGGACACTGATGAAAACAGTATTTCCAAGAAAACTCGTTGAGTCTGAGAGCGCAGGGACCTGCTCAAAACAAAGTAGTGAGATTATTTAAAATTCACCCCATATGTTCACTTTTATTCAGTATATTAATGCATACACGATGGGGTTTTGTATTGCATAATAGGAATAACCCATTGTTATTTTATCAGGACTATCAAAACTGCATCTGCATGAGGACCACAGAGGGGCAACAGAAACAAGATTATGTAAAATACATTTATCATGGTGCAAAACACGGTACATTTACAGCCTATAAAGCCTAGAATGACACTGATTAAATATATTTGCAGCAAAATTAACATTGCACATAATCTGCAAAAAAAAAAATGTTTTCTTTTAAAAAAGCACTGCCATTCGAACACATGAAAATACTGTAAAAACAGCAATACCAGGAAAAGCTAATATGTTTTTGCATTTATTTTCTAAAGTTACTGACTATACAAAATAATTCTATGCTTAAGTCCAATGTTTTTTCCTTTAACCGAATATAGGTAATTTATAGATTTCTGCATGTTTTCAGAATACCTGCATGATGCTCCTTAAATGCTAAAATCTGTACATCATACAATAACTAACAGCATGTTTAGACCACTTTACACACACACACACACACACACACACAATGAGCCCATTTACACACACACTCAAATACATTCTCCAACTCTTGTCTAGACTGTATCCCAAATATCTCTAGAAAGCACAGGGAATTTAATAGTGTGTAAGAATCAATTAATTCCCCTTTCAGCTGAAGTGTGCTTACTCAAAACAGAGGAGCTGGAGGTCAAATAACTTGTGGCCTGCATTATTCATGCACGCAGTGCTACAAGGTGTTCAGGTTTAATTGATTTAATGAGAAAAAATACAGAGGCTGCTATCATGGATATACCTTAATCACAGCTTCTCGATGATAAACTCTTAAACCTGACCTCAAGGGATGTTGACTGCCAAAGTAGTGTCTGCATTACCCAACCTCTTCAAACTACCACATTTACCCAGAAGTCATGCTGAAGTAAATTGGTTTGTATGCAAAGTTGTTAAATGAATTTTACATCTCCATCTTATCTTGCTAAATCAAGTTTCAATATTTTTTTATTACTTTCATCTTTGAGAAATTACCAGGTTTATATGCACCACTCTCACAAGCGCCAAACAGCAGTAAAAATTGTGACGAAAAAATTGAAATGCACTCTCGTTTTAGCATGAAAACCATGAATGAGGAGTTAAATTGATTGCAATGAGAGATTCTGTCTCTCAGTCCTCTGCAGCATCCTCAACATAACATCATAAAAAAGGACTTTAAAAATACATTTCTGTATGTTGCGCAGATCAATATGACCGCATCGCAAAAGAAACTACATCTCAAGACCTGACACAGGTTTAAAGCCATAAAGAAAATCCATCAACATGTTTACATCACTAATACTTTGTTTATATTTATATTATATTATTTTGATCAATTTGAGCATCAATCTTAATTTCATTTTTGGCCATGAATAATCCATTAATCATTTATAGTTATCTTTACAGTAAATATCTAAATACAAAACAGGTGCATGAGAATATCCTTAAGGCTGTGTGTGACAAACAGTGATACATTTCTGCTTTAGTGTGTATATCAAAATGCAAATAAACCATAGAGATAGCAATCAATCACAGGTGACCCTAATAAGATCCAAGATCATTTGCAGCATAAAATCCTTATCAAACAATCGTGCATCAATATTCAATACATCCAGGGCTTGATTACGCTGATATGACACTGGTGAATGCAGCTGAACTACAGTACTTCAACTATCAGAGCATCTTTATGGCACAAAGCCTATATTTGAGTGGCATGTCAAAAACACAACATCATTTCGTTTTGCTTTATAAACAGTGCATTGAACTTTAATGGAAAAAAGGAGTTTTGAATGTACAGTACAATAATAATGGTCCACTGACAGTTCTCTAAAACACACAAGTGTTTAGGACAGACAACTGTAAAGGTCTGCTCATGTGTAAACTGCTTGATATTTGATGAGTTTGTTGTTTGTGAAGCTTTCAACTGTGTTTAAAACAGCTTCTCTCTTTGTGAAGCGTCCAGCAGACCTGAAGATCAATAGAGTAATCTGTCAGGACGCTCCACATATACTCAGAGCAATATCAGCCTGACTCACAGGATGACAGAGAAACATCTCGTCTAGGACTAAGGCTGTATCTCAATTTGCTGCCTCATTGACTGTAATGGACAAGTGCCGAATAAGCAGAAATACATTTCAAATCCAAAGAAATAACAAAGAGAGCTGAAGGAGGGTGGGATTCATCTCTCCGTTTGTCAGTGCATCGTTAATAACGCATCCATTTAAGGATATGCTCATTTATATGAATTCAGATTCTCTTTTTTTCTCATAGTGGCTCAGTGGATAGCAATGTTGCCTCACAGCAAGAAGATCCCCAGATCGAGTCCTTCCTGCATCTGAGACCTTTCTGTATTGAGTTTACAAGTTCTACCTGTGTTGGCATTGGTTACCTCTAGTGTTGACTCAATACTGACATTTCTAACTTCATTATAATAGTACCTTGAAAAATATTGATATTCAATATCATTTTTGATAAAGGCATCCAGTTATCGCTGAAAAAAAAAGGAAGGAAGAAGATACAAATGCTGATCGAACATGAAGACAATAAACACACAACAATCTATGGTTTATCTGTTCTTCAAGCCATCTCCAGTATTTTCAGAAGAATAAAGATAATTTATAATGCATTGCTATAAAACATAGCATGTAGAAATATTATAAGATAATGTATTTTTGGCATCATTCTATTATAAAGAATTTCTGTATCGCCAAGTATCGAAAAATCTATAATTTTTAAAGGAATTAAAGACACTAAATTGTAGATGTGAATGTAGAATATTTTCAGAATACAGTATATATTTCTACCATATTTCTACCATTGCTTATACTGTAAACTATGTATAACCCTGGAGCACAAAAGCAGTCTTAAGTATCTGGGGTATATTTGTAGCAATAACCAAAAAACATTGTATGGATTTGGAAAATTATAGACTTTTCTTTTATGCCAAAAATCATTACGATAATAAGTAAAGATCATTTTCCATTAAGAAATGTTGTACATTTCCTACCATAAAAATACCTAAACTTAATTTTTGATTAGTATGCATAGCTAAGAACTTCATCTGGACAACTTTAAAGGTGATTTTCTCAGTATTTAGATTTTTTTGCACCATCAGATTATTTTCAAATAATCGTATCTCTGCCAAATATTGTCCTCCTAATAAACCATACATCAATGGAAAGCCTATGTAATCATCTTTCAGATGTATAAATCTTAATTTAGAAAAATTGACACTTACGACAGGTTTTGTGGTCCAGGGTGACATATGTAAACTCGTTCGTGGTCCTTTTCTATAAAATTGGTTTGAGCTGCAGTCAGATCTTTAAACATGCTAAATTACCTAGCAATATTTGAAACTATGCAACATTTTTTGGGTGGGGGGGTGTCGTGAACTATTTGTGTTCTTTGAATTTACAATTTGTAAAATTAGTTTAATCTCCATTGGTGAAGTGTCCGTCAGAGTTGCATAAGCTTTCATTTCTGCTCTTGTGATGTAAAGTGGAAGTAAATGAAGTGGGGCTTTACAGTGCATTGAAGGTATGCATTTTGTCAGTATGTGCTTCCTGGAAATCTAATTACAGTACATAATCTTGGCATATAGCATCATGCTCCGTATTTAAATATGCTACATTCTCTATGATCTGTATTCTGTTGGAGTACTCTATATCTTTTGTACACTGTATATCATAGTTCACTCAAAGATTTTTTTTTTTCATACAATGCAAGTCAGATGTCAACAAAATCGTCTGACTGCCAAAATTCTTCAAGATATTTTCTTTTGAAGAAAGAAAATTATACAGTTTCGGACCGAAATGATGGTGACTAAATGATGACAGAAGTCCCATTTTGGTTGAACTATCCCTTTAAGTATTTGGTGCTTTGGCCTTCTTTCATTTAGCCCAATACTTTTTTTTCTTACTATCATCAAAAGTGACCTTAGAAAACTTAAATGCTTCAAAATTATTCAAACTATTAAAACTTTCAGGCATGCAAGTCCAACATTACGATTAGTTTTGTAGCTTTTTCTCACTGCCTGAGGAATGTGAAAATGTATTACTTTTGCAGAGTCAACTGATTGCAAGAGTAGGCAATTTATTCATTACTACTTACTAAGCTTTGATTAAAATTGCGGTACGAATGGTTCATCATTATTCTTACAGGGCATATCGACAACTACGTTACAACATTCAACACCTCTATACAGTATAAGCCTATTGACTTTCACTTTCATCTTTAATCTCTCTCTTCTGCAGTAATTTGCATGAAACTGAGCATGAAAATGAGTATGTGTTCTCGCTGAAGATTTCTCTGTTTACTGAACCAAGTTTTTTGAGAGAGAGAGAGCACATCACACAGCCTTCAAATCCAATTTTCAAATGTCCAAGATAAGGCGCCAGGGAAATTGAAACTTATCCAAGGATGATACAGAGCAGAGTAAATGATAAGTGAGTAAATTAGACATCTATAGAGAGTGCAAGGATTAGACATGTGTATTAGAAACTTTTCACAGTCCTTTTCACGTTTTTAACTGGAGGTGGTTTCAGAGGGTGATTTTCTTAAGGTGAACCCTAAAAAGATACTGTACTGTAGCAATCAGTGAATACTAACTGCTGTGTGGTGCATCAGTGTCGCCTGTGCTGCAGGGTGTGATAAGCATTGAGCCTCAATGCATGACAGAATGCGTTTCAGCCTCGAGTCCAATAAAAAGTTATTTTATCCTCTATATGGTTGTGCATTAATGTGCATGATATTGTGTATCAGCACAGGAGACTAAAAATTATGTTTATATATTGTTTTGAGTGAAAGCAAAATAGTCCAATGAGTAAAGCTTGTAAACAATGCCACATAACAGTATATTTACCTCGTAATTACCATTCCGCATCCATTAGATCATTAGTCAGCTAGAGCATATAAATATAAAGAAGACCATCTTGATAAATACATGTTCTGTATTGCATATTCATATTTTACTTAACGTGTTGTCTAAAAGAGAATGCAAGAAGCTAAAGGTAAAATTCAACACCTTTTATATAGGTGCATGATACTGATGAAGAAAAACAGACTGGATGTGTGCAAGACTTATGACAACATGTATATGATGCATTGAGGAGGAGCCCAAACTACACTCTATGACCAAGTGATGCTTATACAGTTATGGGCCGTGATATTCGCACAGATTTTATGTAATATACAATTATTTGTGATAGTTTTCAAGTTAGAAAAGACTTTTAGTTCCCACTTTAAAGGGGTCATCTGATGCCCATTTTCCACAAGTTGATATAAAAGTCTGTAACAGTTTGGTTAAAATTTCTCAATGGTAGTGCAAAACAACACCCTTTTACCCTGTAACAAAACAGCTCTTATCAGAGCAAGCCGTTTTATAGCATTTTCCTTTATATGTTAATGAGCTCTGCTGACTCCGCCCCTCTCTTCCGAGCTGCTCTCTGAGGGACTGTTTACTTTAGCCACATTCATTGTGAAACTTGCTAATTAGCACATTATTAGGAAAGGCAATTTGCAAAGATCCATTAAAAAAAAAAAATTTTTTAGGTAGAACGCATTTAGGTATATCAGAGGCGCATTCATTTCAGAAACAAATGTATTCAAATGTTCATTATTACATCCAACAACAGAACACCTTTATCGCTTATTAGACTTTCTTGTGTACATCTGCTCTGGCGGTGAAACTACTGTCAATCAAACTATCGTGGGAGGGGCCTATCTGTGTGATGTCACACAGACAGGCATCTGAGATCGGCTAAATTTGAGAAAGGGATAAAAATTTTAGTAGTAATCCTGGGTGGATTTTTATCATTATAGGGTGGTTGTATACACACACTGCCAACACACATTTCAGTTCAAACAAGTAGTAAAAGTGCATGTAGCATCCGATGACCCCTTTAAGTGAACCTTAGATCCCAGGACATCTACAAGATGGATTAAAATGCTGATAAAGAAAAGATGAGACCGTACGTCTGAACTTATAAAGTGTTAAATAATAATAATAAATAAATAAATAAAACACACCTGTCCAGATGAAGTGCTGGTGTCGATCAGTTGAGTTGCAATAAGGACTGACATTGTGGATCTGCAAGTCCAACACGCGGATCTGAGTTGACGGTGCAGCAAAGTATGGAAGTCCACTTACGGTAAAGCGTATTTTGCCTGCCTGTTGTTCACTCTGTCTTTCTTCTGCCTCTTCTATACTCAGTCCTTGCCATACATGCACAACCACCAACGAAGTATGCAATTCCACAGCACTCACTGTTCAAACCTGTATTTTTCTCCTCTCAGTCAATTTCTCTGTCCTTTCTGGCTTCCCTCACCTCTCCTCTTTTCACTCTCTCTCTCCTTCTCGCCCTCCCTCTCCCTTGAGGTGCCCCACTGAAGCGTGAGGGTAAACCACCTAAATATTCTGGGCAGATTTCACAAAACACACATAAAACCAGAGGTTGAGTCAACAGCCATTGTCAAATGGTTTAGAGACCAAAAGTATGAATATGCAAACTGACTAAGGCTTTGTTTCAGAAGCAACAATAGTCTTAGTAAGTTTAATGAATGAGATCAAAGTGTCAGTTTTAATAAATGTATTCAATGGTTTGCATCATCACTTAAAAATGTTTTAAATGTTTAAATTAGTTTTATTAAGGTGTGGTTTCATATTTGTGCATACAAAATAAAACTATTATATGTTCTTTCTTGTGTTCATTTATTAAGAAAATGTGGAAAAATGCAGTTTGCTGCAGTGATTCTGTATATTCTGATTAAAAGAAAACAGTAGCAACTGAAGCCATTTTAAGGCAAATCCATAGATATTGAAATATATGAATATTGCTGAAAAGCTAAAATATCCCTTAATTTAATAAGAAATGTAAGTGCTGACAAACACCATATCCACAATCACACTGAGGAGCATTTGCACATTTCTCTGTGTTTATGTGGCGTGCTGAAACTGATCAATTCAGTCTAGTGCATGGTTAGCAAATGATTAAGTATAAATTATATTTATGCTGCATGTCATGAGGTACAGTCAGGGTACTGCCATCCTTGTTGTTCATGCAATTTCATGTACGGAGCATCTTTGCCTCACACACCCCCAGTCCAGGTTTCTGACACCCAATAAAGAATTTATTACACAAACCCCAGTGACTCTGCTCAGGACAGTGATTTGTCCTGGACACAGGAGAGGGGTAGAGAGAGAGAGATTGGCACTGTGCAGAGTAGAATTCATTAAAAAACACTATAGTTTTAAAGAAGAGAGTATAGTTGATTAACAGACTAACTGACTGAGAGCAAAGAGACATAAGAGGTGCTGTAATGGAATATAAACATCCAAAATGTCAAGAGCCTATCCTTGAAGACCTTAGCTCTATAGCATTACTGTTGAAGAGTAATTCTCTGATGAAGTGGATTTAAGCTACTTATTGTAGAGTTAACAAAAGTCATCACGTGCATTGTAATGTTCCAAGCAGCTGTCATAACAAATGTCAGTAGAACGGGAAGATTTTAAAAGAGCGGTTCAGTTATCAATGTTCATGAACTTACCTCCACGCTGTGGAAATACAAACGAAATATAGAAGTAGGGATGCAACGATACAATTTTTTCAGAACCGATCCGATCCGGTACCGAAAATTCTGAGTATCTGCCGATACCGATCCAATCCGATACCAGCAACATTTTTTTTTTTCGAAGTAGAATTACTATACTTCTCTGTGTTGACCTGATCACTACTCTTTTGTGCGTTAAACACAATGTATTTAAATACTATTATAAACTGATTCGTATATAATTCAGCAGCAAAAGATACTCTAGATTCTAGAAAAATCATAGGTGCAAAATAATTTGATAAAATCTAGTGAAATATTTTATTACAAATAAAAGTGAATAAGTCTAAAATCTGGTAAAATGTTACACATTGCTCTTTGTATTGTTGTAAATTGCATATATATATATATATATATATATATATATATATATATATATATATATATATATATATATATATATATATATATATATATATATATATGTAAATGCATGCATATAATGTAAAAACAAATGTATACATTTATTTAGAAATATCCACCTTTTTTCCTTAATGTGCTAGTAGGCCTATGGGTGAGACTTCCGTTCCGTTCATTAGCAGCTATAGGCAAATAACGAGGAGAGTAACAATGTGTAGCAAACGGTAAAACTGTTTGCATTACAAACCAGTGTGTTCTTAATTAAGATAACAGATTAAAATAATATGATAGAACACATTAATTGTAATATCAAGCAGAAAAACAAACTGTTTTGTACAGCTAAAAATAGCTGGACGCAATTGAGGAAGCTAGACCCATAGAATTTACAAATGCGCGCCTATTTTCACGTCATTTTAAATTTATAGCACAGTAATAAAGGCAGCAACATATAATACATGGGACAGAACAGGAAAGACTATTAATTATCTTTGATTGTGCAAAAAAGTATTATAATAATAAAGGTGCCCATATAGAGCAGCACTGAGCACTTATGCGCATCCTGTGCACAGAATGATGAACTTGAAACAACACGGAGTTACAGTGACTACATCACTAAACTGCAGTGTTTTGAACTCTTTGCTTCAACAAATTCTAACGGACCCTCTGATGTCACATGGACTACTTTGATGATGTTTTTCTTACCTTTCTGGACATGGACAGTATACCGTACACACAGCTTCAATGGAGGGACTGAGAGCTCTCGGACTAAATCTAAAATATCTTAAACTGTGTCCTGAAGATAAACAGAGGTCTTACGAGTCATTAATGACATAATTTACATTTGTGGGTGAACTAACCCTTTAAGTGTATTTGTGTCGATATCTGAGTGTAAGACAAATGCTGTTAAAACAATCTGACAAGTTTTTTTGGACCTTTTAAGTTTAGACAATTTAAAACAAATGATAGTTATGACATAAAATGAAGAGGAAATTTAGAGATCATTAACCAAAAACAACTGTGAATTTGATTATTCTAAAGGTCAGATGCAAAGATAACAAATTAGACTTTGATTGAATCATCAACACTAACTAACCAACATGGCTAGATTTGGAATAAACACGGGGGAACTTCCATTTCTGTTAAACTGTCTCAATCTCTCTTTTCAACTAAAAACTGAAAACTTTTCATGCATTTTGTCCATTCATTTATATAACGGTTGTGGTGCATGTTCTGTGTCGCCCTGCACATGAAAAACGCACATAGCACATTTCCATAGCGTGAACAAATGTAAAAGTAATAAAACCTCATAAGACAGTCAAAAACATTGTGTGTATATGTGATTCATTTGAAATTCGGAACCATGTTTCAAATAGTCAAACAATTCCAGATACCTTATTATCTGAATTTATCTTGTTTTCCATCAAACTGTTAAAATTTACAAAACAGACGGCAACAAAAATAGCAGACGGGCTGAATGAAAATGCTAATTCAGTGACTGCAGGTGGCGCTGTTGACCAGCAGAAATGGTAAACCTGTAAACAAAGCAGTGCTGCGCATATAAACACTATTTTATTTGGCATTATATGGAGATAACTTTAATGGCCTGTTCACACCAAGAGTGATTATGACCACTATAACTACAAAAATAACTATATAATTGTGTTCACATCAGCAAACGAATACTGTCTCTTAATTCTAAGCTTGCGTGCTGCAGTTTCAGTGTAACGAAAATGGATAGATGACCTGCTGTTGCTGGTGCTTTGGGGTCCATGAGATCCTTCAAATGCCGAATCTGTCATTCTCCTTAGAGAGTTATTGTTTTTCAAAGACAGATTTTTATTCATATTCAATATGAGTTAGTTGTAGTTTTTGCTGTTCTTTTTGCATTTACACAACTTCAACCAGTACATGTCTTCAGGATGCTATGCTTTGAGCACATCTAAACAGTGCTCGTGTAATCTATCTGATCCAAGTGAACTTAGCTAACGTGGTCAATGTAGTGGAATAAAAACAATATGTAACCTTTTCTACTGCAATTTCAGAGGCAACACAATGTCATCGAAAGGTATTTTAATGTCTACTGTAACTCTGTTTGCATGCTGAGCTTCTCTGCAATGTCGTCTGCTATTTTAAATGTGCAAGCCCTTTAAATCTGAATGAAGTCTGATTAGCTGTCAGTGTTTCATTGTTCATCAGCTGGGGGAAAAAACATTCTGGAAGTGATCCCAGCGATATCGTTCCTCTATATCATTATCATTATAGTTGTGGTGTGAACTCTGCTATTTATCTTTATTATTGTCATTGTTCTGGATGTGAATGGGCCTGTTTTGCTAACTTTTCTCTTTATACTGAATGTCTTAAATCTTTTCGAGACAGTCTCCTTCACATTTGTGTGGTGCACAAAACATTTTCAACAAAATCACAAAAACTCATAGAATAACATTACTCTTTGCTACAAACAAAGATTGATATAAGGTATGTCCTGTCTCTAGAAAGTTGGCCTACAAGCAAAATTAAACGGAAGGGCATAAAAGCAGCAGTTTTGACGTTATGGTGGTGCTTGTTAGTTGTCATTTTGCTCACTGGGCACATTTAACAGGCTTGGACCCACTTGGCTGTCTCATAAGGAGTGATATAAGGAATGAGGTAGAATTGCACGGCATCCTCCATTAGGGTCAGTTTAAAGAAGTGGTGAAGAGCTTTGAAGCAAAGGTTTTCAGCATATGCAGGCTGATAGAGCCCACCACACACACAACATCGTATGCATGTTATTTAAGGTGCAATAGATTAGACCTCTCCATTAAGGCAGGACCATAATGACTGATGACCTCATTAGATTTAAAACTGCAGAAAAACTGAATGATGGATCAATACTTTGCTCTGAATTAAAGAGCTATATGTGATTTTTAATTATCCAGTGATTGTAAATTCCCAGGCAGAGCCAAGTATGGACACAAATTATGGGAGTTATTAGATGCCACGCAGCAGCCAGACTTGTTTGGCACCCAGATGAAGTAATAAAACAATCATTAGACAAATCTGAAGAGCACAAGTTTATAAGCTAGTAGTGTATGAAGTTATATTTTGAAATAGCTTGTAACGTCTATGTGATATATGGAATACAAGCTATGTTAATATAGTACATTTTCCTTGAATCCTTTTTATAACATCGTTATTTTTCTAATATTGCTAAATGGTGTTTAAATTCTTATTTGTGCTTAAAAAAATGTTATGTACATTTATTGAATTGTTGTCGTTTGGCACACCTGCGTCATGACGTCATCGCACGTTTCAGTAGGTGGCGCGCCCGTGATGTGCTTCATTCAGAGTAAATACACCATCACAGAAGTCATCACGGCTGCGCTCTCTTTTTAATTTTTCATGTTTATCATACTTCTTTTCAGGAGTACTACAATTTTGGAGGCACCGCTGGGATTCGAACCCAGGATCTGTTGTGCGAATGTATACATCTGTTCCAAAACCGCTGTACCAAGAAATGAAAGACTATCTTCATGATTTGATCGCCCAGGGGTGGATTGAAAAATCTCATTCGCCTTATTCATCTCCAATTGTATGTGTCAGAAAAAAAGATGGCAGCCTGAGGTTGTGTATTGATTACAGGGACCTCAACCGGAAAACAGTGCCTGACCGACAACCGATTCCCAGAGTACAGGACATACTGGATGGCTTAGGAGGAAATAGGTGTTTCTCTTTACTGGACCAAGGAAAGGCGTACCATCAAGGTTTTATGACACCAGCAAGTAGACCGTTGACGGCCTTTTGTACACCGTGGGGGTTATATGAATGGGTCCGTATTCCCTTCGGGCTCATGAATGCTCCGGCTGCATTCCAGCAGTTCATGGAAGGATGTCTGGAAGGGCTACGAGATGACATTTGTGTACCTTACCTCGACGACATCTTAGTCTTCACTAAATCCTTTGACGAGCACGTTGAGGCGGTAAGAAAAGTCTTACAGCGGCTGCGGTCGCATGGGGTGAAATTGAAGCCAAAAAAATGTGAGTTGTTCAAAGATGAGGTCCGCTACTTGGGAAGGATAGTTTCAAAAGAAGGGAGCAGGATGGATCCAGCAGATACTGTAGCAGTGACCGCCCTGAAGGAAAAGAGACCCACCACAGTTGGAGAATTGAGGAAGGTTTTAGGCTTGTTAAGTTACTACCGGCCTTACATTAAAGACTTCTCGAGGATTGCTTGCCCCCTGTATGGCCTGCTGAAAAGTGATAATAACAAGGTACAAACGAAAGGTAAAGGGAAAAGAGGGACTTACCTCAAGAGTCATGTGGTTCCATCAAGTCAGTTGGTTGAATGGACGGAGGAACATCAGGAAACACTCGAAAAACTGATTGATTGTCTAGTTAAGCCGCCTGTGCTGGGGTTCCCAGACTTTACAAAGCCGTTTGTACTGCACACCGATGCGTCAAATCAGGGACTGGGAGCTGTCCTGTATCAACACCAGGAAGAGAAATTAAGAGTGATTGCTTATGGATCGAGGACATTAACGACAGCAGAACGGAATTACCATTTGCACAGTGGTAAATTGGAGTTCTTGGCTCTCAAATGGGCCATCACTGAAAAATTCAGAGATTATCTTTACTATGCGCCCACATTTACAGCGTACAGTGACAATAATCCCCTCACCTACGTTTTGACGTCTGCCAAGTTGAACGCAACTGGATGCCGATGGGTCGCAGAGCTTGCTGATTTCCACTTCACTATCCGGTATCGGCCTGGAAAGGAAAACATTGATGCTGACGCATTATCCAGGTTGACAACACTCTCGGAAAAAAATGTCCCAGAATACACAGAGGAGCTTTCATCTGATTCAATAGGAGCCATGATACAGGCGGTGGAAGTCCAGTCTGAATCAGGGATACCATGGTCCTTTGCTATAGCTTGCCAGAGTTCACCAACATCTGCAGAGACCAGTACAACATCAGGACCCCTATCAAAAGAAGAGATCAGAAGAGCTCAGAGGGAAGATAATGACATAGAGTTGGTAATTCGTCACTTACAGTCAGGAGTAAAGCCTTCTTCTAAGCAGTGGAGGTCTGCGGGTTCAGCAGCGAAAAGTTTGATGAGAGGGTGGGATAAGTTGATGCTGGATGAGGATGGCATTCTGCAAAGAAAAACAGCACAGAGAACTCAGCTTGTATTGCCAACGGGATTCAGGAAAATTGCACTGGAGGAATTGCATGACAAAATGGGACACCAAGGCGTCGATCGGACCACAAGTTTAATGAGAGACCGCTTCTTTTGGCCCCACATGCAGCGTGACATTGAGCATTATGTGTTGAGGACCTGCTCCTGCATTAAGCAAAAGAAACCGTGCAGAGAAATAAGAGCACCTCTGAAATCCATCACGACGACTTTCCCATTCGAACTTGTGTCAGTGGACTTCCTCCACTTAGAAAAATGCAGAGGAGGATATGAATATATACTTGTCATCGTCGATCATTTCACACGATTCGCACAGGCATATGCGACAACGTCAAAATCTGGCAAGACTGTGGCAGACAGACTCTTTAACGATTTCGCCCTCAAGTTTGGATTTCCGTTGAGAATACACCATGATCAGGGGGGAGAATTTGAAAATCAGCTGTTTGGACAATTGCAAAAGTATAGTGGGATCACTGGTTCAAGAACTACTCCCTATCACCCCCAAGGAAACGGGCAAGTTGAGAGATTTAATCGGACGTTGTTGCAAATGTTGAAAACTCTCACTGAAAAACAGAAATCAAGTTGGAAAGACTCATTGAACAAGTTGATCTATGCCTACAATTGCACAAAAAGTGAAGTGACTGGTTTCTCCCCGTTTCACCTCTTGTTTGGTCGTTCCCCGAGACTGCCCATTGATGTTCTCTTCGGGCTTAATGCAGACAACCTGCCCACAAACAAAAGTGAGTACCTGGAGGCTTGGAAACAAGGGATGCAAGAAGCACAAGAGATCGCTAGAGAACATGCAAAAAAGGCAAGCGAGCGTAATAAAAGAAATTATGATCAAAAAGTGAGATATACAGACCTTGACTCAGGAAGTCGAGTCCTTGTAAGAAACCTGACTCCGAGGGGAGGACCAGGGAAACTTCGGAACTATTGGGAAGAGCAAGTTCATGTTGTTGTACGCCGAGTTGCTGAGGATGTGCCAATTTATGAGATCAAGCCTGAGCGAGGAAAGGGGAGGTCACGAGTATTACACCGAAACTTGTTGATGCCATGCGATTACTTACCTCTTGAAGTCGATCCAACGCCAAAACCCAAATCACAGCAGAGACAGCCACAGGGAAACTCCAGCATACCTGCAAACCGAATGGAAGAAAGTGAGTTGGAAAGTGAAAGTGACTCTGAGTATTATATACCAGTTGAGCCTTGCCAAGTGAGAAAGCAACCTAGTGGTTATGATCAGAGACGAGAGGAAGCACTAATACAGTTTTCACCTCCTGAGTTGCCTGCTCATCAGAGTGCATCACATAGTTCTCCACTGAATCGGTTTGAACTAGAACCGTTACCTACAGCTGAAGTGAAACAAGATGTTCCCACACCTGCTCATGTACCTGTGAAAGAGAACCGATTTGAACTGCTTGGAAGACAAATTGAAAATGAGTTAGCGAGTGCACATGAAAACTTACCTGCGAAAGTACCAGAGGAAATTGAGTCAAGTGACAGACCTGTTGAGGTGCAAAGAGAATACCAGTACTTAGGGAGGCAACGACGTCCACCAAAGAAGTTCACCTATGATAGTTTAGGGACTCCTACCTGTTACAAAGTGCAAGTAACTGGTTCTGGATATGATCCACACTTTCCTAACATGTGGACACCTACATTTACGCCTTGGGTGCCAACAGTGTTTCCCTACCCAAGACCACCATCTGTGTATTAAACGTGAACTGAAACTGAAACAGAGATTGAGAGCACACTAATTGTTCATATCAACTAGTACACACACTAATTGTTCATATGGACTGTGAAAGAACTTTTAAAAAAAAACAAAGAACTGCTGCACACATATGCACGTACACATAAACAGGACTGTTTCTAGGCCAAAGGGACATGGACTGTTTTGCAAGGCCTATAAAAACATTGTGTGAACACTTTGGAAAAAAGTTTTTGAAACATTTTTGCACAGACTTTGAATCATTATTTTTGCAGTTTTCTACATGGCATTCGGCCTGGGACTTCAAAGTGTTTTTGTTCATCAAAATGGCCTTTCGTGTTTTTTTTTTCCCACTTTTCTCTTTTTCTCTTGGACGCTGGATGAAACCCCTGAACTTGAATGTTTTATAGAGGGGCATAATCCTTCGCATTTGAGTCGTGAAAAATTACAATCAGTTCACTAGGACTGTTGGTAAATGCGAACTTGAAATGTCATTATAGAGAAAAGATGTCTGAGTATACAAATGTGAAAAGAATAAGATGTGATATGTCACTGTGGCAAAAGTATGTGTAAAAAAAAAAAAAAAAAAGGGATTTTATAAGGATATTGGTAGATGTCGTGGGCGACATCTTTTCCTGTAGGGGAGAGTGTGATATATGGAATACAAGCTATGTTAATATAGTACATTTTCCTTGAATCCTTTTTATAACATCGTTATTTTTCTAATATTGCTAAATGGTGTTTAAATTCTTATTTGTGCTTAAAAAAATGTTATGTACATTTATTGAATTGTTGTCGTTTGGCACACCTGCGTCATGACGTCATCGCACGTTTCAGTAGGTGGCGCGCCCGTGATGTGCTTCATTCAGAGTAAATACACCATCACAGAAGTCATCACGGCTGCGCTCTCTTTTTAATTTTTCATGTTTATCATACTTCTTTTCAGGAGTACTACATCTACATCTTTGCATGTCATAAAAGATGCAAGACATATGGATGAAGTTAATGGATCATTCTTACGTAGCATTCAATTCCGAACACATTCTTGTGTTTTTGACTAATTGTTTGAAGGTCTGGCCATGGACATGGAGGGACATTGACCGTGAATGACTGAAGATGCTCCATACAAATTCACAGAGGAAACAAGCCAGGATATTTCCCCACAGGCCTACGAAGGCTACCAGAGTCTCTCTTGATTGAGTTCTGCTTGACCACCTCCCTGTAAAGCAGACATCCTGAAAAAATTGCCTTTTCTCTCCTGGGTGAGGGTACTGCGTCTCTTGCTCCTCCAGTTAAGGGTTTCAAAATGTAATCTGAGAATTAGACTTTCCCATCTGTGCAAAATATCTGACTGGAACAGATGCAGACTACCTCATAAAACATTACAGCACTATGTTAGGCTATCGTAGATCGCTATAGATGACTGTATCCCTCAAGATTGGGAGCTTTCCTCACAATCAAACAAACAAGCAAATAAACAAACAATAAACAAATAAATGAAAAGAAGACAAAAATGAAAAATGCATTTTTGTCTATTGGGAAATACACATTTTCATGTACTTTTAAAAAATCAATTTAAATGGGTAAGTCACTCATCATTTGAGTTCTAATTTATACACTAACAAAAACAACAAGAAAATTTCTAGCTAGTTTTATGCAAAATGTATCAAGATGATTTGCTATAATGCTGTCATGCTATGATATTCGATCGTGTCGAATTGAAGCCATGTATATTGTCCAATGCCTAACATGTTTGTCCATGTAACTTTTGTGTGAAACTTTTGGGAACTTTTTCAATTGCATTATTCTGTGAATTAATTAGTATCAGTTAGCTCTGTATTTCAGAACAAGATTTCTCATACCATGCTGCAAGTCAATGGACATACTGTAGATTAACTCCAGCTGAGAAGATCTCCCTTCATTAACTTTGATTCAAATGTCTTTAGAAATTTGGACATCAGAAACTAATTTTTAAATTAGACGAAACAAGTTTAATTTTCAGTATGCACTGGAGCAACATACAGTATGTGGATGAGGCTGTTTCTTGTTTAGAGTGGCACTTTGATACAAAAATGCATGGTCTTGATGTCGTATGCATAAATAACTGATATAAAGCATCATTCTTTCTAAAATACTGTATGTCACAGACCATTACCATACAAGGTGAGTCTTGCTATTGAAATGACTGAGGCGAAGGCTTTGCCACCTGTACGCCAGGAAGTTAAAATTCAGCACAAGGAAGGACAATAAGAGCTCATTTATACTGACTGTCAAATCTGAGACTTCGCCTGAAACACAGTCAAACAAAGGCTCAACTGAATCAACTGAACATACTGTAGATGCTTTTGTTTCCCTGTAAGCTCAAGGGTGATCCTTCCCTTCAAGGATGAAGCTTATTGTTTTGATCAAGATTATTTTTACAATGTGGAATAAATATGCTGCATTATTAAAATGGGGCTTTTCACTCAATATGCCAGTGAATTTTATACCATCAAGTGTTGTGTAAAATTACTGAAGGATACTGGAGGAGCACGAGAATTCAAGTTAAACAGAGAGTGTTACCACCAAAAAGTAAAAATAAAGGTTCTCTATGGAATCTGGGGTTGCATGAAAAATATTTTAGATACCAGAAATGTTTTATTTCTCAGTCTCAGTTATTGTATGTACTTATCATAGTACAAACAGAAACTGGGTAATAACTAGGTACTGACCCTGAACCCTAGCTATTACCAGTATTTTCTTACATACAGTAAGTACAACTAATCTCACATACTGTAAAATAAAGTGCAATCAAAGTTTTATATCTAAGGAAGAAAATATATATGGTCAAATGGGGACATCACACAACCAAAGGGGTTTAATGTGTAACATCATAGAGCAATAGAAACACAGCATGATTTTTATGCATATTTTGAATAAAATATGGGCTAAAAATGCAATACCGCTGTAAAGATAGAACATAAACTGATAGAGAAACAACACTCTATGAGAAATAGTTCAGAGAACTCTACGTCTGCACCTGAACAGAGAAATACAAATCTAAAAGACTCTAGAATATTGGTGAATAAAAGTGAATGATGGCAGCTAACCTTAACTTCTGGTGTGGAGAGCAGTGACAGGCCCTGGATGAATACTGGCATCATAAATGAGCCGCATCAGATCAGGGAGACAGATGACACATAAAAATAACAGAATCCTGCACAGTAGAGACTTCAGCCCGGTTAATAGAGTCCACTGAGCGGAGAGGAGAGGAGTGGGCAGCAGACGTGACACTTTGGGCTTTGATTGAAAAGAAGGATTCTAAGGTTATCATCCATTTAGGCAGCCTCTTGTGATAGATTTCACAGAAAGCCCTGATTCCATTAGGTTTCCCTTTGGTAACACTGTTAAATAGTTGAAGGATTAAATGGACTGATCTGTCAAAATCAAGTCACGCTCTCTGACAACTGTGAGATAATGAGAGGAGTTCTCATTATGTTCTGCTCTATAACACTGTACACTATGCACTAGGAAGAAATTTAAAAAACTAAAAACAGAAAAATATTCATCACACTGTTGAAGGCTCTTTAAGCATTTGGTTTCAGCTGACTTCCCCTGCTAGTCTCAGATGTTAACCTCTCATCAGGTAAACACAAGTTTTAACACCGTACAGTATGTGTATCTCTATTGTCTCTTGGATCTAACACTAAGACTTCACAATAGAGCTGCGAAAACTAATTGATAGAAAAAAGATCATATCGTATTGACCCGAATATAAGATGATGTTTTATTCTTGGAAATACATCTGAAAAAAAAAAAGTGGTGAGGGTCATAGGAAAAAAACTTCCTCTGTAAGTGATTTTAAAATTAAGATAGTACCCAGATTTGAAGACTACAAAAAGATTTCACTTTTAATGTTATAATTTGTTTGGTAGGCTACTGTGAGTTGGATAGATTAAATGTTATAGGCCTATAATTCAGATGGGCTATCTGTTATATTTATGGTTTATCTAAAAGTGTACATTTTTAAATGTGATTGCTGGTACCAGTATTTACCATACGTTCAAAACAAAAATTTAAATAGGAAAAATATTCAATAAGAAAATAATCTTATATCTCATATAATCTATCAGATTTCATTAAAAATATCTACGTTTTTGTTTTGAAGATGAACAAAAGTCTTAAAAGTGTTTGAAACAGCATGAGGGTGAGATATTTTTATTTTTTGGGGGGGGGGGGGGGGGGGGTGAATTGTTATATGTCTATTTTTGCGCGCTTCTTAAAGCATCTACCGTATCTTTTGGACTATAAGTTGCACCTAATCTACAGCGATATCGTTGACTTGATTGCAAATAAATACACAGACACTATTTAAACTGAACAGAGATGACATCACTGAATTTAATGATGAACTGCCTTTAACTGTCATTTTGAATTATTGACACTGTTTTCCTAATGAATGTTGTTCAGTTGTTTTGACGCAATGTATTTTGTTTAAAGCGCTAAAAGTAAAGGTGACTTGACTTGACTAAGTATAAGTCCCATCAGTCCAAAAATACATCATGACGAGGAAAAAAACATTTACAAGTCGCACTGGACTATAAGTCGCATTTATTTAGAACCAAGAGAAAACATTACCATCTACAGCCGCGAGAGGGCTTTTTATTTTGATAAATAAGTCGCAACTGACTATAAGACGCAGGACCAGCCAAACTATGAAAAAAAGAGCGACTTATAGTCCCGAAAATATGGTATGTGTGTAGACTTGGATTCTCGTTATTTTGAGACTCTAGGTCATTATTTCATTTCTGTCATTGACAGTCAAAAGTGTTTTTTGTTGTTGTTGTTTTTCAGCTTTTTGTGCAGTAGCTACATTCAATTTAACTACTCAGAGCCAAGTTTTTAAATCGTCTGTATGCTTTTGAGATGGTAACATGCTTTTAGCAGAAATCATCCCAGTTTCGCTGTATTTTTTATTTTATTTTTGAATCTCCATAGAAACACGCATCGCTTTTACTTATTGATGACATCATACCCTCGGCCGCCAAGCATAGCCGATTCCACCATCGTCGCTGCTAGGGTTGTGTATGTACGTGTGGGGTGAAGCTATCAAAATAGGGTCAAGGTCCTGTTAGGGTATGGGTATTTTTGTTTTGGTGCAACATTGTTCAACATCGTTTGGCAGAAATCACTAAGTGCCCCTTTAAAGTCTAGCTAGTGAGACTTATAACAACTATCAAAACATTATCCAATGTGTTGGCAGAAAAAAAATATTTGTGTCCTCAGCAATTTGGCCTAGTTAGTAAATCTTCTTTGAAAAGTTTGAAAAACACCACATTTTGACCATTAATAAAATTCCTTTGTCTTGGGCTGTCCAGCCATCTCGGGTTGCGTTCGTTGACTAGTGTTTATATTCTCTGAAGATTGACAACTCTATTGCCAGTTTGAACGTCGGGCCAAAGATTAGTAAGAAATATCAGCTGCTGTTGCAATCGAAGACAGATTTAAATCAGATCAGAAAGAAGAGCAAAGAAGAGAGTGGTAAGTATGTTTTAATCTCATTTAAATGAATCTCAATGGTTTAATTCTGACTGACATATTTCCTAAAATATTGTTGTTCTGAGTGTCACACTAAAAATGGATGCATTACCTCTATTGTAGAGATGTTGGGCCTCTTCTGTTCAACGTGACACAGAATGCATATAGTGACGACAGACAAGGATAAAAACAGACACTCATGTCGAGCTTGATAAGGATTTAGTCCAAGCTTTGAAAGGTAAACTGAGAACAGTCAAAGAAATTAATTTATGCAAATTATAATACATATTCAGTAACTCCACTCAAAACCACTTAATAATTATTATTCCTTTCACACAACCTATGATGAAGTAGTTTTCAAATACCAAAGTGTGTGAAATTGCAAGCCTTCAGATGCAGAAAATGTAACAAATTGAACTCAAAGAAAAGTGACCTTCTGCTTGAAAACAAAGAGGGTGACATTTCAAATTTTCTTTTTCTTTTTTTGGTTCAATGATCAATTATAGTCGCACATAGTCATAGATAGGTGCGTAGGGAAAAAGACTGATATAGTCAAAATATGAGAAAACAAGAAAATCAACTTGCTAAACAATAAAATGAATACTTTAATAGCAACATTTAGAGCGTATGATCTTCATCAGGCATTAACATTGTATTCAAACTCCATTGTATTTAAAACAACACGACAAATCACAGTGAAGAATCATCAATATCCAATCAAGATTAGTAACTGAATAATCATTAACACCACACCACATTGTTAACTCCACAATCACATACATAGTAAATACAAAATATATATATAATAAATAATAATATCAATATAAAATAATATTATTAATGATGTAATATATGTAATAATCATATTTCTTAACATCATATTACAAATGCTTCATCATTCATATCCATAGGTGATAAAGTCTGATGGAAACGTTGCTATTAAAGTATTTCTTTTATTGTTTTGCAAGTGTGCGGGATTTTCTTGTTCTCTCTTTTTTTGGTTGCAGTCTTAAATTACTTGATTCACTTCTGCACTTTATTGTTTTTCAGTAATTTCTTCATGTGTGTGTTTTAGAAAATTGTATCATGCATTTTTATGCAGTGATGGAATATTCATAGTGTACTTTCCAGTAATACAGGTATAATGGAAACGTCTACAACTGTAGTTCTGTCATAGCATTTCACTGATCTTGTTTTATAATTTATTATAATCTTTTATGCAAGCGTTTATATACAGTATACAGTATGATTGTCACGAATACGAACCCCGTGAGTCCCTCCAGAGGCCAGCAGAGGGCACCATCGCCCGAATACTGACACCTACAGGCATCCAAACACTCACTTACACTGATACTCACTACATTACCCAACAGCCCCGTACCTTGGACTGATCACCGGCCAGGTGTTCCATATCAGAGACTGCCATATAAGCCAGACCTTGGCGTCACCTCATTGCGAAGTCTTGTTTCTGCCACGGCTAACATTTCTGAGCGTTCTACCCTGTCTTGCTATCCCAGTTGCCAACCCTTGTTGTTTATCGATCCTAGAACCTTTGCTGCCTACCTTTGAACCCAGATTGTTATACGGACTGTGATACTTGCTGGTTACCCCGACCCACTGCTTGGTATTGACTACGATTCTGATATCTCTATTATACTGTGTTTGCTGATCCTGACCCTTCGCCTGTACGACCACGAGTGTTCTAATAAAAGCTTGCAAATGGATCCCATGTCGAGTCAGTCATCGTTACAGAAGACTTCGCCAGGACAAGATCCAGCAGCCTATGAACATCTCTGCACCAACCTGGCAGCTCAGGCAAGTCAGATCGCTGCTAATCAGCAACAGTTAAATCATCTTACCGCCGTCACGGAGGAATTGGTGAAGGCTATTCAGAATCTCCATAGTCCTGTTGTCACGACACCCGCGCCACAAGCGGCCGCCATTGCACATGCGGTTCCCACGCCCTCTCAGATTAACCCACGACTGGCTTTTCCTGAGAGATTCGACGGTGACCCTAACAAATGTAAAGGCTTCTTACTACAATGTTCGCTGTTTGTGGAACAACAACCCATGCTCTATTCCACTAACAACAGTAAGGTTGCCTTTGTTTGCTCGTTGTTAACCGGAAGGGCTCTTGACTGGATTACCGCTGTATGGCGCACGGATGGATCATCCTTCTCCTCCTTCAATGATTTCCTCACACGCTTCCGTGAGGTTTTCGATCATCCCAAGGAGGGAAAGAGTGCTGGCGAACGCTTGCTAGAGCTCTCTCAGGGGAGATCTTCAGCTGCTGAGTATGCTATGAACTTCCGCACATTGGCAGCACAAACGACCTGGGTGAGTGACACCTTAAAAGTTCTGTTTCGAAAGGGTTTAAGTCATGAATTACAAGCTGAACTAGCATGTCGAGATGAGGGGAGAAGTTTGAACGATTTCATCGAGTTGACGATAGCAATTGACAATCTGCAGCGTTCACGTAAACCTCGCTCTCATGTCAGTACTGTCATTAAAGCAGCTCAGTCTGTCGAGGACTCTGAACCCATGCAAGTTAATACCTATCATCTCTCATCTGAGGAGAAGAATCGCCGCTTGGCAAATCGTCTATGTCTGTATTGCGGATCCCCTGGTCATCAACGAGCCAACTGTCCTTCACGTCCCTCATCTGTCTCATCCAAATTGGTGAGTGAATCCTTACACTCTCTCCATCCAGTAAACAGTGTGTTTGTACCCCTGAAGCTAACCATTAACAACGTTCAAGTGACCACATTTGCTTTACTGGACTCTGGAGCGGCTGGGAATTTCATGTCAGCTGAGTTTGCAAGAACAAACAACGTATCATTAATACCCTGTGCTAACTCTCTGTCTGTAGCTACCATAGATGGTCGTCCCCTGGGAACTGGTATCATCACTCACCTTACACAAAGTCTATCCGTCACAGCCGGTTTACTGCACCAGGAGGTCATTCAGTTCTACGTTCTGCCCACGTCTAATACACCCATAATTCTGGGACTACCATGGCTGAGACTGCACGATCCGCTAGTATCATGGAGGGAAGGTCAGATATTAAAGTGGAGCACTAAATGTCAAACAAAATGCCTATCTACCGTTTCTCCTCTTCCAGTGCGCTCGTTGGCGATTAACAAGGAGTCATTCGAGGTTCCCAACCTACCAGCGGAATATCACGACCTCAAGGCAGCTTTCAGCAAAACCCAAGCAAACACCTTACCACCTCATCGACCCCATGACTGTGCTGTTGATCTTCTACCAGGTCACAATCCACCCAAGGGTCGTGTGTTCCCACTGTCACTCCCAGAGACCGAAGCCATGACTAAATACATCAAGGAGGAGTTGGAGAAAGGCTTCATACTTCCTTCCACTTCCCCTGCATCCGCTGGTTTCTTCTTCGTCAAAAAGAAGGACGGCAGTTTAAGACCCTGCATTGATTACCGTGGTCTCAACGAGATCATGGTGAAGTACCGTTATCCCCTTCCTCTGGTTCCAGCTGCATTAGAACAACTTCGCACAGCTCAATACTACACCAAGCTTGACTTACGCTGTGCTTACAACCTGATTCGCATCAGAGAGGGTGACGAGTGGAAGACGGCCTTTTCTACAACCAACGGTCACTATGAATACCGGGTTATGCCGTTTGGACTGGTCAATAGTCCGTCCATCTTCCAGGCGTTCATTAATGATGTCTTCAGGGACATGCTGAACAAGTTTGTTGTGGTCTACATTGACGATATTCTCATCTACTCCAACACCCTACAGGATCATATTCAACACGTCAGAACTGTGCTACAGCGCCTCATCGAACATCAACTGTACGCCAAAGCCGAGAAATGTGAGTTTCACACCACATCCACTACCTTCCTGGGTTATGTCATCAGTCCGGGGGGAGTTGCTATGGACGACAGTAAGGTCTCTGCTGTACTCAAGTGGCCAGAGCCTCAGACTCTCAAGGAGCTACAACGGTTCCTGGGATTCGCCAATTTCTACAGACGCTTTATCAGAAATTTCAGTACAGTCGTCAGTCCTCTCACTTCCATGATCAAAAGAGGTACCCATCGTCTCACCTGGGCCGAAGCCTCCCGTCAAGCCTTTAAGGAATTAAAGGAACGCTTTGTCACCGCTCCTATCCTGCATCACCCTGACCCCTCTCTTCCCTTCTTAGTCGAAGTTGACGCTTCCAATACTGGCATTGGGGCCGTTCTCTCACAACGACCAGGCCCTCAGGAGAGACTTCATCCCTGTGCTTTCTACTCACGCAAGCTCAACCCAGCGGAGAGGAATTATGATGTGGGTGATAGAGAACTGTTAGCCATGAAGGCAGCGTTTGAAGAGTGGAGACATTGGCTCGAAGGGGCTATTCATCCTTTCACCGTCTTTACGGATCATAAAAATCTGGAATACCTACGCTCCGCCAAGAGACTCAACCCACGCCAAGCCAGATGGTCCTTGTTCTTCTCCCGGTTCCAGTTCAATGTAACTTATCGCCCAGGTTCCAAGAATACTAAAGCCGATGCTTTGTCACGTATCCATGATGACGACCCTTCCATCTCAGTCCCCGAACGCATATTGCCCTTCCATGTGGTGGTTGCTCCCATCCAGTGGGATATCATGACTCTTATTGAACAACACAATTCACAAGAAGCACCACCAGCCGCCTGTCCACCGGATAAAACCTACGTACCTGCCCCTCACCGTGATCAGGTCCTGAGTCATATTCACTGTCTTCCTGCCTCCGGTCACCCCGGCATCACAGCCACACTCCATCTCCTCAAGAACCGCTTCTGGTGGGAGACCATTAACCCCGACACTATTAAATTCATTCAGAACTGTCAGACGTGTAACATGCACAAAACCCCTCGTCAACTGCCAGCTGGACTCCTTCAACCTCTTCCTATCCCTCAACGACCCTGGTCACACCTTGCCATAGACTTCATCACAGACTTACCCCTATCCCAGGGTAACACGGTCATACTCACGATCATCGATCGATTCTCCAAGGCTTGTCGCCTCATACCTCTACCCAAACTCCCTACTGCTCTTCAGACCGCCGAACTCCTGTGTAATTGGGTGTTCAGGTTTTACGGCATACCTGACGACATCGTTTCGGATAGAGGTCCTCAGTTCACCTCTCGTTTATGGAAGGATTTCTTTCAAGCCCTAGGGGTCAACGTAAGTCTCACGTCTGGCTATCACCCCGAAGCCAATGGTCAAGTGGAACGCCTCAACCAGGAGCTCACTCGGTTCCTCCGCTCCTACTGCAGCTCCCATCAAGAGGACTGGTCTCGTTTTCTCCTATGGGCCGAATATGCTCAGAACTCCCTGATCAAGCCTTCCACTGGAATCACCCCCTTCAAATGCGTTCTAGGGTACCAACCACCCATGTTTCCCTGGTCAGGTGAACCCACCAATGTTCCCGCTGTTACTGATTGGCTTCAACGAAGCGAGGACACATGGAATCAGGCCCATGTACATCTTCAACAAGCTGTACGGCGCCTGAAGGAACAGGCCGACCGTCGTCGACGCCCTGGACACACTTACCAACCTGGTCAATGGGTCTGGCTGTCCACCAGAGACCTTCGGATGAGATTGCCATGCCGAAAGCTAAGTCCTAGGTACGTGGGTCCATTCAAAATCACACAACAAATCACTCCTGTGTCATTCCGCCTTGCTTTGCCTGACACATATCGTATTTCTCCCACTTTCCACATGTCACTGCTCAAGCCCGCTGCTGCCCCTGAGGAGGAGGGTGAGGGGAGGTCCCGTGAGCAGAGTCCCCAACCGGTTCAGGTGGAGAGCGAGGAGACCTATCAGGTGCGAGAGCTGCTTGATTCAAGACGTCGGGGACGAGTTCTCCAATACTTGGTTGACTGGGAGGGGTACGGTCCAGAGGAACATTCCTGGGTCAATGCCGAGGACATTCTTGACCCCAACTTAACCACTGATTTCCATAGAGAACATCCAGAGAAACCGGCCCCTCGACCTCGAGGAAGACCCCGACGTCGCCCTCCACCTCACGCCAGGAGGCGTTCGCAGGGAGGGGGCTCTGTCACGAATACGAACCCCGTGAGTCCCTCCAGAGGCCAGCAGAGGGCACCATCGCCCGAATACTGACACCTACAGGCATCCAAACACTCACTTACACTGATACTCACTACATTACCCAACAGCCCCGTACCTTGGACTGATCACCGGCCAGGTGTTCCATATCAGAGACTGCCATATAAGCCAGACCTTGGCGTCACCTCATTGCGAAGTCTTGTTTCTGCCACGGCTAACATTTCTGAGCGTTCTACCCTGTCTTGCTATCCCAGTTGCCAACCCTTGTTGTTTATCGATCCTAGAACCTTTGCTGCCTACCTTTGAACCCAGATTGTTATACGGACTGTGATACTTGCTGGTTACCCCGACCCACTGCTTGGTATTGACTACGATTCTGATATCTCTATTATACTGTGTTTGCTGATCCTGACCCTTCGCCTGTACGACCACGAGTGTTCTAATAAAAGCTTGCAAATGGATCCCATGTCGAGTCAGTCATCGTTACAATGATATAGTACATTAAAGTTTTCTAGATGTGTGTACATGTGTGTCATTTATTTTTTTTGTTTTTAATATACCATATTAGAATGCTACACAATAGCTTTATAACAAACTAATAGTGTACTGGTAATGCTTTCTAATGATCTGAAATGCTATTGACAATGTTCTTGAAGCACATTAAAGTGAAGCTTAAAATATATTCTATATGAAGTTCACAACGTATAAAAGTGTATTTTAACTATTAAAATATACTGCAATTAGCTTAAAATTTATCTTAACACATAACACATCTATTATGCACTTAGTATAGTGAAATAAAAATATAAGTGCATTCATATTAGCACAACTTAAGAATTATTTTTTTTTTTTGCACATTTTTTGGAGAAAAACATTGGGCAGGATTTGGAATAAGATATTTAATAAAATACAGATAAATACAATTTGACTTGTTTATCCAATTATTCAGTCGATCAAATAAATAAGTTAGTTGGAGCAAACACACAGAGCGGCGCTTGCATTTGTCTGCTGCTGATGCTTTGCAAAATATGCAAAGAATAGCTGCTCAAAAGGAGCTAAATGCTTTGAAGTGTTCTCTATCTCAGGTGCAGTTTGTATATTTAAAATTCGGGATGCAATTTCCTGTATATGTGCAAACTATTTTTTCTTTCAGAAGAGGGAGTAGACAGCAATTTTTTCAGCAAAGGAAGCTCATCCAAACTCTCTCTATCACAAATCTGTCGTCCTGCCGTGGTGCTCTGAGTGAGTTATAACATATATCCGCTCCTGCAGGAGAGCATGATGGGTTCTCTCTATACCGTGGTGATATATTCCAAGCAGTGCAGTGATTTAGATGCATCCAATAATACTTTACAGCTCCTCGATTCAGAGCTCCAGCTGACAGACTTCTGCTGATAGGAGCAGGGTCATTGAGGAGAGATGCTTGCAAATAAGGGATAAAAAATATAGGGGACCATTAAACAGTGCAATGTGCCTTTAGAAACTACATTATGGCATGATAAACTCACTAAACACACAAACAAACAAACATCCTAAATGTGTAATTTGTGTTCAAAATGCATCAATCTAAACAGTCAAAAACAAAGTCCAGATCAAAAGAGTATAACCTACAAGAGTATAATTTTCATTCAAAACATGCTGCATAGTTTTTAACTTATTGGTACAGCTATGAAACGTACAACGTAACAATAAGCAACAATCCTACACACAGAATTAAAATCAACAATAACTTGATAGATATGATGTTGATATGTATGACTTCCATTTTTTCTTCTTCTTTCTTTCCTGCCATTATATTCTTGTTTTCCAGAAGCTTGCACTGCAAATGTGCAGAAATATAAATGGTTTGCAAGTTTTCCAATCCCTCTTAAATGTCTGTTTGCAACAAACTATTATTTTTGGGAAATATCTTAGACTCATGAGAGTACATTCAGGACGAGAACCTCCTTTTTTTACAGTAATATATATACAGGTGATTAGTCTCTGGCATGGGGGAATTGAAGTCTTGGTCTTTGGTTCTGCTCTTTTCCTAGTCTTACAAGCCACTATTTTGGATATGTTATTCTACAACAGATTGAAGGCTCATTTGAATTAAGTAGCAAAGTCCTGTGTAAAAGTCAAGTAGCCTAATAAACAAGTGCATTGACTTTGGTCAGGCCTCCATCCTACAGTAAAAAGTAGAGACATACAAAATATACAGCTGTGAAAACTGAGAGAAAGGGGGTTCATGACATTTTGTCATATCACATTATGTTTGATGCAGAAGTCATAGGCCACCCACTGCCACGTGGTAAATATGCTTTTAAATGACCTAAAAACCAGTGAATCAAAACAAATGTCAGCTGTCTAGAATCATTCTGTGAAATGTATCGACATGCTTTGAATGTAACATTAAGTAAAGGGCATTTCCAACTGATTTTAGAGCCAACAACACTTAAAACACACCACATAACACATTCAACTGCCCAGTCACTCCAAGACCTTTTCTTTACTTGCTATTTATCAATAACCTATTATTATTAAAAAAAAAACTGTGACACTTTAGCTGTCGGAACAATGTCATTATGAACAATGTCATTATTAAACCCTCCAAGTTTTTCAAGACAAATGTCATAATAGAGCTGTGCAAACCACAGCACACACAGGACATTGTCTTAGACAAATATTTCAGTTATAACTCCCTTCATAGAAATGTGACAATGCACCCAGAGCTGGTTGAAAATAAATGGACACGTGATGATTCAAGTCGGTTGACATGTTAAATCAATCACTATACATGCTTTAAACATCACTATATTTTATCAATTATTAATATATATATATATATATATATATATTTCGATATAGTTTTGTTATTTTACATATTTCAATTATTTCAACATTTCAAGATATTTCAATTACTCAAAGAAATGTGCAGCTTTTTGTATAAGAAATAATAAAGAGACACTTTTTCATTTATCATGTCTTAAATCTAATTTTGTAAAATTACAAACATCCCTAATATCCAATATAGCATCTAGTAAAATATATACATGTGGAGTAGAGTGGGGTGTTTAATACAACCTGACTGGGTATCAAAGGACAAAATGATTGGCCATTGATGGAAGGAACATCAACCAGAAACCCCAGAATGCCTCAGTAATTCTTGTAACTTTCAAGCTGCATGACTTTAATACATAATGATCTTGACAGCACAGTAAACAAGACCTGTGTAACCTAATAAATCATGGAATATTGGATGGTGCTCTGATGCAACTAACAAGAACACATCCTGCCAGCAGAGGGAGCACTTTGTTTAGTTTGCTGCTTCCACAGAATCAGGACCACAGTACTACAGTGGCAGTGTACCAGACAAGACATGATTGCCCTTTCCATTAAAAACATCTCCTGCAAACCACTCAGTAATTCTTAGCAAACTTCCTCTTCTTTTTAGACTCCCAAGAAAACGCAAAGAAGAAAAATATATTCCAGTTGTCTGTTGACAATTTTGATTCTTCAAAACTTGAAGCTATCTGCCTCACAGCAGAGTATAACAACCCCTGTGACTCTGCTTTGCCTTTCTTGTTCTTATCCAGTGGGTGCAGACATTTCAAATGAGTATACTGAATTGCTAATAAAAAAAGAAAACACTTCAATGACTTCTGGCTGATGTTTTCTCCAGTCAGTTGCATCTTCATGAGCAATGAACTAAATATCAGTTTATGTGGGTCAGGATGTTGGCAATTTCACTGCTGTGATATCACAAGACCTTAAAACTTTGTAAGACAAATCCCCAGAGGACTTTGCAGAAAACAGCAGCACAATAAAATAAGAAAAACTCTGCACAGAAATATTAAGACAATAACTCAAACTCTGATGGTGAGGATAATTAGGGTAGGAATAACTGGGGGGTATAAGCAGCCTAACGCTTGATTCAAACTGAGCAAAACATCTGCTTTGAATACCTTTTAGACCGGATCAGGACTACCAAAGGTAAGCTGAAATATCACTGGAAGGAAGGAAAATGGAAACATGAAGGACGAAGTGACCAAAGTACTCGTGTCCAGTGAATCTAAAGATTTGTTTAAGTGACAGCATCCTATACTTTCTTAAGAGTTGATATGAAACAACGATAAATGTTCGCTGGATGAACAGATTAGTTGATGGCATTTTAATTCTGCTACCGTTACTTTTGGCAGCTCATATAAATAATTGTAATTAATAATTATTAATTGTAATTATTTATATACATTTTCCTTTTGAGATTATTTAACTACAAGAGCAACGTTGCGCTTTTTCGTGTCTGAATGAATCTGTTTTAGAACAAATCATGTGAGTTAATGATTCAATAATCCATTCATTACGGCTGTGTTCGAAATGGCATACTATCTTACTGCGTGCTGCCCAGTTTACATTGTATTTGCTACTCAAACCTGTACAGTTTGTCAATGAAACAATATAAAGGCAGCTAGATGTGCAATAATTCCGGGGAGCTGTTAGTTCAAACGTTTGTTGCGGAGCATCAGTGTATGTTTTCGGGAGTGCTGTCCGTGTACGTGTCCGGATTGCTCATTAGGAAAATATAACACAGGCTTTAACTTATGCTGAGAGAGAGGTGTAAATTGTCTCTCTCTTTACAAACAATGAAGCTAAGTTTAGTTACTTAAAGGGTTATTTCGCCCAAAAATGAAAATTATGTCATTAAAATTATGTCATGACCAAGATGGCGGCGCGAACACATCGCGAGGCTCAGCGTCTCTCCAGTTTTTGCAATTTTGCAGTATTATTCCTGCTCATCTCGGGTCTGTTCATACTGAACAGCTTTGCTTTAACATCATACACCCGACAGGAGCTTTTGGATATCGGTGAGGACTTTACCAGCAGTTTTATAACCAATCTTCGACTCCCTGAGATCGCTAGAACAACCGAGGCTTCGCACTCTACCCGGCCGGGTGGAAGTGCTCGCAGGCGGCGTCGAGATCGTAAACAAAGGCGGGGGAAGCGCGGCGGTCTAAGAGCCAAGCTAAAGCTAACACCGCTCCGGCTCTCTTTACCCAGCATTTTCCTCGCTAATGTGCGGTCACTGGTGAACAAAATGGATGAGTTACGACTCCGCATCACCCACAGTAAGAGACTTATGGACTGCAATGTCATGGTTTTCACGGAAACATGGCTACACAGAGACGTACCCAACAATGCTATTGAGCTAGCAGGACGCTACACGCTCCGGGCAGATAGAACGGCAGATGACTCCGGCAAGACAAGAGGTGGTGGATTGTGCATTTATGTCAACAAAGCTTGGTGTACGAACACTGTCATTGTTGGGAGACACTGCTCAGCTAACCTAGAGTTTCTCATGGTTAAATGTAGACCTTTTTATCTGCCACGGGAGTTCACTTCCACCATAATAACCGCAGTCTATATTCCACCGGATGCTAATGCCAAGCTTGCTTTGAACGAACTTCATGCAGCCATTAGTAAACAACAGACTGCTCACCCAGAGGCTGCTTTTATTGTCGCGGGGATTTTAATCACTGCAAATTAAAAACAGTACTCCCCAAATTTCACCAGCATGTTTCCTGCCACACCAGAGGAGACAAAACTTTGGATCATGTTTATACAAACATCAATGGAGCTTACATCGCGAGCCCCCTCCCCCACCTCGGACAGTCTGATCACCTTTCTTTGTTTCTCACCCCTAAGTATTCACCCCTCATCAACCGTGTGAAGCCATCAGTGAGGACCATCAAAGTGTGGCCAACTGGAGCAGACTCTTTACTTCAAGACAGGTTTCAACACACTGACTGGAGTATGTTTGCTTCACAGGCTGCCTGTGGCTCTCACACGGACATTGATATCTACACCTCCTCTGTACTGGATCACATCAACTCCACCATTGACAGTGTAACAACAGAAAAACAGATAACAACATACCCTAATCAGAAGCCATGGATGAACAAGGAGGTGCGACTTCTGCTGAAAGACCGCAACGCTGCCTTCAGGTCAGATGACGCTCAGGCCTACAGTAAATCCAGGGCTAACCTGAAAAGGGGCATCAAAAAGGCCAAGTACTGCTACAAGCTGAAGGTAGAGGAACACTTTTCCAACTCTGACCCCCGACGCATGTGGCAGGGCATCCAGATCATCAGTGACTACAAGTCAAGCAACTCCACACCAACAGTCACGGACGTCTCCTTCCTTAACGAGCTAAATGACTTTTATGCTCGCTTCAACAGCGACAGCAAGGAGACGGCCACCAAAATCTCAGCCTCTTCAGACCACCAACCTCTCAAACTCACCTCCACAGATGTCCACACTGCACTGAGCCGGATCAACGCACGCAAGGCTGCTGGCCCTGATGGCATTCCTGGACGTGTGCTTAGGGCATGTGCAGAGCAGCTTGCAGGGGTCTTCATGGACATTTTCAACCTGTCCCTCACCCAAGCTACTGTGCCAACATGTTTTAAGTCCACATCCATTGTGCCAGTACCGAAACACTCCTCCCCAACGTGCCTGAATGACTATCGCCCCGTAGCACTCACACCCATCATTATGAAGTGCTTCGAGCGACTGGTCCTAGCACACCTCAAAGACTGCCTCCCACCCACACTGGACCCACACCAATTTGCTTACCGCAGAAATAGGAGCATAGAGGATGCAGTATGCACAGTGCTGCACTCTGCACTCACACACCTGGACAATAACAACACGTATGTTAGGATGTTGTTTGTTGACTTCAGTTCAGCATTTAACACCGTCATTCCCTCCAAGCTGACCACAAAACTTGGAGACCTGGACATCAACACCTCCCTCTGCAACTGGATTATGGACTTTCTGACCAACAGGCCTCAGCATGTTCGGTCAGGTCACACCCACTCCACCACCATCACACTTAATACTGGCGTACCACAGGGCTGTGTGCTGAGCCCATTCCTCTACTCCCTTTACACCCACGACTGCAAGCCTGTGCATGGATCCAACTCCATCATTAAGTTTGCAGATGACACCACGGTGATTGGCCTCATCAGTGACAACGATGAGATTGCCTACAGGGAAGAGATACAGCACCTGGCCACATGGTGCGCTGACAATAACCTGCTCCTTAACACCAATAAGACCAAGGAGCTCATTGTGGACTTCAGGAAGAAGAATGGAAGCACGCATGACCCCATCCACATTAACGGGCTGGCTGTTGAACGTGTCTCCAGCTTCAAGTTCCTGGGAACCACCATCTCGGAGGAACTGTCCTGGGCCACAAACACCTCCAGCCTGGTCAAGAAGGCTCACCAGCGCCTCTTCTTCCTCAGGACACTGAAGAAGAACCAGCTGTCTTCATCCATCCTGGTGAACTTCTACCGGTGTGCGATCGAGAGCATCCTGACCAGTTGCATCACAGTCTGGTATGGGAACTGCTCAGTGGCTGACCGCAAGGCACTGCAGAGGGTGGTGAAAACTGCCCAGCGCATCACAGGGACACCACTTCCTGCTCTTGAGGACATCCAGAGGAAACGCTGTCTACGTCGCAGCATTCTCAAGGACTCCTCTCACCCTGACCACGGACTGTTTAACCTCCTCCCCTCCGGGAGGCGTTTCAGGAGCCTCCGAACAAGGACCACAAGATTCAGGAACAGCTTTTTCCCTAAAGCTGTCTCCTTGCTGAACTCTGCCCTCTGACAACCCTCAACACCCCCCACACCACACATAGACTCCTCCCCCTCTTCAACACTCTGATTTATTTATTTATTCACAACAAGCAAAAAACAGTAACTTGTTATTACTTGCACTACTGCCTGTTCATCCAGGAACACTGTATAATCCATTTGCACATTGTAATATTTTCTATGCACTTTACTGTCCATTGCAATACTGTAAATTATGTTCATAGTTCTGCCTATAGTGTACATACACTTTTACATAGCCCATCTGTATAGTATGTTCATAGTACACCTATCTGTATATCGTGCTTATAGTATTTAATATCTGTAAATTATGTCCATAATACTTACCTGTATAGTTATTGTACATATTATAGACCTTTATTCTGTACTTACTGCTTATTGCACTTCTGGTTAGATGCTAACTGCATTTCGTTGCCTTGTACCTACATGTGCAGTGACAATAAAGTTGAATCTAATCTAATCTAATCTAATCTAATTAATAACTCACCCTTATGCTGTTCCAAACCACTTGTTAACTTTTTTAATGTGGCTGACACTCCCTCTGAGTTCAAACAAACCAATATCCCAGAGTAATTCATTTACTCAAACAGTACACTGACTGAACTGCTGTGATGAACACCAAGCCGAGCCAGATAATGAACAATAGACTGACTCGTTCAAGAGTCGTCTGTTGTTCGTTATCTGGCTCGGCTCGGTGTTTGAGTACATGCATTACTCCGGGATATTGGTTTGTTTGAACTTAGAGGGAGTGTCAGCCACATTAAAAAAGTTAACAGCTTAAGTCATTTGTGGATTAATGCGTATTAGTGATGCGAACCGTTTAAAACGATTCAGTTCGATTTGGTGAACTGAATGATTCGTTCGCGAACCGGATATCCAGACTGCTTTGTTTTGAACTGTCTCACAACAGACACGGAAGAGAAGACAATGCTGAATAAAGTTGTCGTTTTTGCTTTTTTTGGACCAAAATGTATTTTCGATGCTTTAACAAATTCTAACGGACCCTCTGATGTCACATGGACTACTTTGATGATGTTTTTCTTACATTTCTGGATATGGATAGTAGACCGTACACACAGCTTCAATGGAGGGACTGAGAGCTCTCGGCCTAAATCTAAAATATCTTAAACTGTGTCCTGAAGATAAACGGGTTTGGAACAAAAATAGCAAAAACTACAACTTTATTCAGCATTGTCTTCTCTTCTGGGTCTGTTGTGAGCGCGTTTACTGCAGTTCAGTGAAATCCGGTTCGCGAACGAATTATTCGATGTAACCAGATCTTTTTGAATCAGTTCACCAAATCGAACTTAATTGTTTGCATTGTTTCTGGTCTCCAATACGCATTAATCCACAAATGACTTAAGCTGTTAACTTTTTTAATGTGGCTGACACTCCCTCTGAGTTCAAACAAACCAATATCCCGGAGTAATTCATGTACTCAAACAGTAAACTGACTGAACTGCTGTGAAGAGAGAACTGAAGATGAACACCGAGCCGAGTCAGATAACGAACAAAAGATTGACTCGTTCTCGAGCTGGTTCAAGAAGATCCGGTCTGGGTTTGGAACGACATGAGGGTGAGTCATAAATGAACTAACCCTTTAACCAGGAAAGTTAAAAATGGCACATCATGTAGAAAAGGTTGCCGAGCCTGTGGCAGACCAATCATCACAACAGACAGGACCATCTGACCAATCAGTGCAGGCTCACTGAAAGGAGGGGTTTAGCAAGACTGAAACTTGGAAAAGAATCACTGGAAAATTAGGTGATATTAAAAGTTTGACCTTGCATTAACTTGAGGTTTATAACTGTCACCTTAAAGATAATTACACAGAACCACTGTGCTTTGCTACACAAGGATATACAATTATAAGAACAGTACACTTCACCTTGGCAACTGTATCTTCCATATCAATGCATCTGTAGGTATCATCAGAAATTACTGTACATAAATATATTGAACAAAGAGGCGCCAAATGTCCGTCTGAGTGCAGATATGTTCAAAGTCTTCCACTCAATTTATGTAATGTCTCCTATATAAGTAATGTAATATTCCCCTCCATCATTTCATGTTGCTTCCAACCTCAGCATCAAAGAACTGTTATCCTCCATACAGTAGGAAACTTTGGAGTGGGACAGACTGCTTTGACTTTTGGCAGTCCTGATGTGGTTTTGACTTTCACTTGATAAATCCTGTCAACTGCACATGATTTTCCTGTCCCTCAATCTCACTGTCAAATTAGGTGCAGTACAACAGAACAAAACATCAAAACCTGAGGGAAACAGAACAACACCTGACTTTCTTGTGATGAAAATCCCTGTATCTCAATCTCACATAGCTGCAGTTCTGTTTTCTTTTTGTCCTCGTCATTGGTATTTTTTATGTCCAGGTAGGACATATTCAATACAAAGTGACTCATTTCGATGGATACTGAGGCTTCTTAAAAGTTCTCTTGGAATAAAGTCCACATTTTTTCAAATAAAAAGCACACAAAGAGTGAGAACGATAAAAAAAAATGCTCTTATATATCCATTAATTTGTTGAATCAGTGTTGGAAAAAATGAACAGTTTACCTTATCACCACTGGTTGAACCCCTCCGGTAATTCCCCACTCCAGCCGACGAGTTCATCCCTCAGCAGTGTGTCTGAGGCAGAAAAGTGCACGTTAATCCATGAAATAATGTTCTTTAAAAGCCTTTTAAAAATACATTTCCGTACCAGAAGTCTCGCTTCTGCGTTCAATGAAATGTTTATCAAGTCGTGCTGGTGGACTGAGTAGATGTGTTCCCGCGTTGTTTTCTGAGGTAAAAATGTATTGTTCAGTCAGCTGTCAACATCCGATGCAGGTCTCAGAAGTGCACGCGCGGTGAGTGTGAAGTACCTGCGCGAGCTGTGACAGCAATGACAGCGCGCGCTGAGCCCGAGCCCATGATCTCCCGCTGAAACCCTGCAGCCGCTGCGCCGCCTACCACAGACAGACCGTTCTTCAGCAATTCTTGACTCTAGATGCTTTCTCAGCTTGGACCTTCTTGAAGATGGGCTTTTACCAGCCTCGTCTTTCAGAGCACGTTTTATATAATAAGTTTAAGCAGTGCGCACTTGACTGACTTTATATTTTAAAAGCATCCTGATCCAAGAGAATATGCTTTTAACGGATCAAATCACATTAACCAGTTTATAGAATTAGTAAACAAAAAACAAAAAAAACATGCATAATTAAATTTTTATTTTATTTAATGTTGGATCAGATAAGAACCGACAAGTCTGGCATAGGAACTCTTTTATATAAACCGTTTTATAAGCATCTCAGTGAGCTGGGATGTAGGCAGAGAGAATAAATGGTTTTGTTAGTTTTAACAATTTTGGTAACTACTGCCTCTGTGTTATTTAATAGTTATTAATAGCTAATAAAGAATGTGTAGTGTACAAAACATTTGACTTGTAGTGTCCTGTACTGATAAACCTAATTTTAGATTCTGTACTTACAGCATGTAGTCAAAGGAACATATTAATGTCAGGCTTCACAGTTGTCCCTGTTATGTCCTTGCTATGTTTTGGTCTTACTGTAAACATGAAATAATCAATAAACCTGAGATCAAAAGATTTTACAAAAAGCCATGTTAAAAAAAAACGGTCATAGCTGGTCAGCGGGCTGGTTTTAGAGGGATTTTAACAACTTCTTTAGCTGGTCAGAATGGGAGACCAACTACTTCCAGCTTAAACCAGCTAAGATCAGCCACCCATCTTAGCCTGTTTTTTTTTTTTTCTTTCTTCTTCTTCTTTTAGCAGGTAGGTTTACAGGTGTATTGTAGACAGTGACCTTTTCTTTTCTTTTTTTTTGATGTCATGCATGAGAAAAAAAATCCATGCATTATGTCACAATCTTCCACATTCTTCCTTCAAATTGAAAGGCAAATGTATTCAATAGGAACAAGACACTGGAGATCACTCACAATGTGGTGAAGGGCCACAACATCCTCAGCTCTCCCATTAGTAGTAGGCTATTCCATCAATTTAATCAGAAGGACAAAGGCAATTCTCCATTGAATTTGTAGTTGAGACAAAGAGTAAATAAGGGTGTTGGGGAGGGGATTCTGCAGTGGGACTAGTTGAGTGTACACTGTATGTAGGGCAAACTCTTTTTGTTTTGTTTATTTCAGTCATGACAGAGAATTTATTCCACTGTGGCCATAATTTCAGAAACTAATTAGCTCATGTGGTTATGTTCAATAGGAAACATGTTTATTAGGCTATATTCCAAGTAAACTTACAGTGCAATATTCTGTGAAGTGTTTGCGAAATGCAGCCAAAATTTACATTATCCACAATCACCAGAGTCCAGGCATGTACTGGCCATCGGGACTACCGGGAGATTCCCGGTGGGCCGCGGTCTGGTTGGGCCGGTGCCTTATGTATTTTGTTTTAAAATCATTAATAATCGCAAATATGTTCGTTATTATATTGTTGTATGGTACAATTCCGGCCTCATGTGTCTCTCTCGTGAAGCTGCATGATGCTTTTTTTTTTAACGTTAGTAACAATAATTTATTTAAAACATTACAAAAAGCAGTATAAAGAACAGATAAAACGACGCGTGCGCATGATGCTGATGCGAGCTGCGAGACGTGACGTGTTCACTCCTCATTGGCCAATCAGAAAGAAGTTCTAGCCATGAAAAGCGGCCCATTACAACAACGAAATTCAATACTTTAAATAATAAAATATCAAAGTGTAAAGGAGGGGCCGAACGTTGAGAGAGAGAAAACGACAAGCACTTGAGGCAGATGCCAAATGTGTCAAGATAAATAAATTATTTGCTGGAAGGCAAAGAACTATAGACTCAGTGATCTATATAAATTACTTTTAAAATTCTCAGCTCTCAGGTTCTGTCCATTTTATTACAAAATTCAGAAAATACCGTTTTGGCGTTAGAAAATGTGACGTGACAGATCGCTTTAGCGCCCAGTTCAAGTAAACCGATCATCTGTTACTTTCTGTTTAAAGATACAGTACAACTTACAGAAATGTATATATGCCTCATAAATATTATCGATCAATCAGTCATCAGTCAAAACAGCAGGAGAACAATTATGTCACAGAACGTTACATTTACCTCAAGAAAGCCATTTAAAGACCATAGCAAGGTTAGTTGAGATTGAAAAATAGCCATAAGAAAGGAGTATTTTGCTAAATATGTGCACTATAGTACATATTTATTATATTTTTTTACCTGTCATTAAATAATTGTTATTATAATGAAAACTGCATTACATTTAATTATTTTTAACATTTAATAATACCAGCTGATGCTCTATGTCTCTGTATATTTACAGCATTTATGGGAGATATATTTTTTCAATTTGTAATTAATTAAGAAAAAAAATCTCTTAAAGTGCCAGGGAGAAACCTTATACCTACTGTCGGTCTATGTTATTAATGTGAACAAAAGACAAAGAGAAATAACTCACTGCTCTTGAATAACAGCTTTAACAAGGATATATGTGTGTATGTGTGTGTGTGTGTGTGTGTGTGTGTGTTTGTGTGTGTTAAGTGAAGTATTTTATATTTGGATATGCAATATCTGTACCTGAAAATGGTGCTATTTATGATCTTTTTTTCTTATTTTATTGCTGACTGTTCACTTGTCTTCATTAATGTTTGAACTTAATAGTTAGTGTTTATTGTGGTATTGAAATTGGAATTGTGAAATGAGATTGCAGCTTATTTACAAAGAAAACAATAGCAATTTTATTTGTATGTATTTATTTTTGGCAGGGCAAGTACAGTTTTGAACCCTAGCATTGAGCTCTGCATTTGAACATATCAGCCAGTGTACTTCAAGGATTTTTAAAGGCCTTTGATTATCTTAAGATTTTTTTTTTTAAATAAATCACTACACAACGTTCTTTGTCTTAATTACTCTTTTATTTTATAAAACACGTTTAGTGTAGATCAGTGGTCTTAATACTAGCCTACTATAAGCAGACAACAGGTCATAGGTAATATGTGTAATATAATTAATAAAAATAAAAAAAAAGTGTTATGTTGCTGCACTATTAGATTAATAAGAAGCACAACAATTGAGACCTTTAGATATTTAAAATAAAGCCTGATAAAATCATTTGCATTTTCTTTGTTTATTTTAATATTTTTTTCTTGGTTTTGATAGTAATACATTCTAATCAGTAATTTTACATGCAGATTAATGTATGTATAGACATGTAATGTGTGTGTGTGTGTGCGCGAGTGCGCATGTTTACATGAATAGTGGGCCGGTCTGGATGAAGTCCAGGGCTGATTTTTTGTCCCAGTCCAGCCCTGCCAGAGTCCATTGCAATGTGATTCAGCTAATATATTGTTTTCTCTTCACGTGTAAAAACAATTACTTGTCATAACGAGATATAGCCTAGCATTGCACCTCATAAATAAATAATAATGATTCAAAAGTGTGAAGCATACCAAGTCAAAATGCTGTTGCATCCTGTTCTGAAGCTAAGAGACACTCTGCTGTAGTTTTGATCATTTGTAAAGGGTTGATATTGCTAGATCAGGTCAGCTAGGTTGCAGCAGTCCATAAACTGTGCAGGATATTCAGACAGGCAGAGTCTTGATCTGAAATTTGTTTAGTCATTGAAAGGTAAATTCCTCTAAGAAACGTTTTATCTTTGTTTCTTTTGAAGCACCACAACTACAGCCACTCAATGCATTTAGCATTCTTTTTTGAAGCATTTAAAATAAAAAATATTCCATCTTTTAAAAATATGTTTTGCAATTGCATCGAGAATTTTTTTATTTTTATTCAGCTATGCTCCGACAGGCAACCCTCCCACGAGTCGATTTTGAAATATAAAGTTGTGCACATCCATACTCGAAACTTGAAGGATCTGTCTCAGAGATGGAATTCAAACAGGAGGGAAACCACCAGCGATGGCCAGTTGTGTGGACTGACAGGAGAATGTCAAAAACCTCAGACAGATCCAGCAGGACATGGATGACTGATCATGTGGTAGTTCTCATCTGTTGTATTTACAGAGAGCAGATTCTCAGCGAAACATCCACTTTTGAAGCCTGACTGGTTGGTCTCCAGCAGATTCTGTGAAAAGAAAGTTGGCTGGTATAAAGTTATCTGCTACTGCAGGTTTAGGTGCAGTTTTTGGAAATGGTGGGAAATTTCTTCTCTTTATTATATAGGGAGGACTAGTGTTGTTTTTGGCGGCCTGTTTTAATTACATTTTTAAAGTCAATTTAAAGTCACGTTCATACTCTTTTTAGTCTAGTCAAGTTTCAGTCAACTAAAAGACTGAGCATTTTAGGCTTATTTTAGTCAGAATTATCTCTGACTAGGTGTCATTGTAAAAACTAATAACTGTAAAAAAAAAAAAAAACAGTTAACTACTGGCAGCTGTGGTCTCCATTATCATACTGTAAAAATATGGTGTGTTACTGTTTTTGTAACTTTTTGAAATTAACAGCTAAATACTGTTTTGACAACTACAGCATATAGCTGTTAAATACCAGGCTGTAAAATTACAGTTTTATATTGTAGTTATCAAAACGGTTGTTAATTTCAAAAACAGTAACACACTGTATTTTAACAGTATGATAATGGCAACCACAGCTGCAAGTATTTAACTGTTTTTTTACAGGATTATTTTTTACAGTGTATTTTCGTCTAGTTTTCTTCGAGGAAAACTGATGACATTTAGTTTAGTTTTAGTCAATGAAAATTGTATCTTAGTCTCTTTTTAGTAATGTAATACAATTTAACCCAATGCCGCGAGTGGGGCTTGAGGAAGTGACATCACCTGCGTCTGCGTTTATTCATCAAAAATATTGCATTATACATTTAATTAAAGTCATCGTCACATGACCAGCATTTACGTTGCATTTCATCTTGTTTTTTTTCACGTGATATAGGTTTGTTGACAACGATATTTAGTCATAAGTTTCGTTGACGAATGCAACACTAATGAGGACTAATAGAACATTCAACACATTACTAAAAGTCTGGCATGTATGTGGCAGATTTCAGTATACAAGATCTGAAAGCTATCATCACAATGCTTTAGAGAACTCGACAGACTAGTTTTTATTCCACTTTATATTTATTCGGAGGAATAATAACAATTTAGGTCTACTATAGGTCAAATATTAGGTCTACTACTGCCATTTTACTATTCTAAGTACTATTCTGCTATTTCCAGGAAATATCATTTTCAAAGTATAACAATTTGTAAACTACCACTGATAATACTTGCCAACCATATCACATTTAAATCTCAATTATCTGATCCTGTCTCTTTCTAAATGCGGATTTGTCACATTGCCATGTCCTCTCATGTGCCGGCACAAGAATGTCTCACATGATGTAATTTACAACTACACTAATGTATTGGAGAAGTAACAGATCACTCTGCACACCTACTGAAGTTTAAGTTCTGGTCCATCAAGCAGATAATGATCACAAAGCAATGGATAGCTTTGGCAATACAATCGTGCTGAAATCTAGACTGAGTGTTACACTTCCTTCAAGTGGATATGTTGGTCTAATGTTGTTTGCTATGATATTCATACACTTTTAAGTGTGGCTTAAATATCCAGATATGTTTTGGGCCTACTGTCTGTACATTTTAACTGGGCTTCTCTTAAATCTTCCAAATGAAACAGTTGCATCGTAGTCACAGGGGTTCACTTTTGTTTGGTTTTATGAATGAGTCTGTTTTCCTGTTCTTATCAGACACACAGTCAGCTCAACCCTGACTCTGTTTCTCTGCTTGCCAGATCTCTTTACGCGACTTGTTTCCACTAGACACCGAGTGACAATTATAGCAATGCTCCCAGAGAGGACGAACGACATATGATCTGTATGCGGGTCTCAAACACCAGATACTATTTGTGTGCACCAAAAAAAGCAAAAAACTAAAGTGTGTGTGTCTCTGATGCATTTAACTTGCAGTAATCAATAGATGGATATTTACTGTAAGAAACTGGGATTACTGTAAGAAAATCCCAGTTTCTGTTAGCAATAACCTAAGTGTTTTCCAGGTAAGAAAAAGCTGTGTATCTGAGGAGTGACATCATTTCACAACAGCCAATCAGAGAGCTCTTCTAGTTCATTATGATTTCATTGCCTTTGGTGTGAGGTCAGGTGTCAGGGCAAAGTATACAGATAATTAATCACTTCACCAGGTAAGTAACCTTATACTTTAACATGCTGTCACTTTTTACTTTAGTGAATATTTGTCCGATTTAGAATTCTCACATTAAGTTAAAAATCGATTCAAATATGTGACCAGAGTCTCTATAGGGCCACTCATGAAAAAGAAAAAAAAGAATAAAAAAGTGACAGCTGACTTGACGTAAAGTAAAAAGTTTGAAAATTCATGTTGTCTTTCGAAAGATAGCTAAAGGTCAAAGCAAATAGTGAGATATGTGTATCATGATTCGGTGTTATTCTGCTTGTTAAAAACATTATTATCATGAAGTAGAATTTACAATAGCCCAGCTGTCTAAAATATCATTCAGTTAAAACAAATTCGTAGTGTGAAATCAGTATTGTGAATTATATTGCATTGTGGGTTGAGTAAATCGTTACATCCCTGTCTATCGCCATTTGCCCTCCTTTGAGTTGTTTCAAACCAGTACGAATTTCTTTCTTATCTGGAACATGAAAGAAGATCTTTTGAACAGTAACCAAACCGTTTCTTGTCCCCTTTGATTTCCATAAGTATATAACACTTATGTTGTAAGCCTCAGATCTCACTTAAGGAACTGTAACACATCACATGTCCCAATGGTATTAGACTGTGCTCTAAAAACCTGCTATGTTAATGAATTAACCTCAATATTCCATCATTTGATTTCAAGTCCAATTTCTGTACTCACAAATTAAAGCCTGCATGAAGTCAAAATTGTTAGCACACATTATTCCCAGTTAATCCACGGAAAATTGTCTGTTTTTGTAATCTTTAGTCAAAATCTGAACCATACTATTTTAATCATCAGATTAGGAATATTAGAGAAATGTTACATAAAAACATTAAGTTCATTTAGTTGGTATGGAATTAATAAACGACATTTGCATTTGTCAAAATAATTATGAATAATATCTGAAACTTGGATCTTTTTCCAAAACTTTATAAATATATGATTCAAACTTTGCTGATTTTGCCATTTTTTTATATATATATAATTTACTAAAACGGTTCGGAAAATGCTAACGATAGTCAATGACCTGGAGCACATTTGACTTTTAAATGCATGGTTGAGAATTGCTTCTGTCCTGAATTTCCACATCTCAAATGTATTAGAAAACTCTTTATGCAAGCAGTACAAGAGATCTGCTTTGTATTGATTGTTGGGGTTGTACAGCAGATACTGGCGCATGTTCTGGCGTCAGTGAAACAGTGTAATGTTGTACAAAAGAAGAGCCCAGGTGATAGTGTGACACTGAGCCACAAGCCACTTCCTGTGATAGGAGATAGCGGAGGAAAGTCTTACTTTTGCCAGATAGTGTTTCTCACACACAGATCCCCAGCAGGGCTTCAGCTATCCCAGATCAAGTCTATCTGTAATTAACATTCTGACTAACACCAAGAGGAATCTCCGGAAACTCGGAGAAATGTAACTCAAATGGCTTACATCAGTCACTGCCATTCAAAACCAGGTATCGACAGTTCTTGACCTCTAAACTATTAGATTATGTGAAAGTCTAAACCCTAGACTGTTCACAGACTGTCTGATTAAAAAAAATGATGATTCAATTGTTGCATTTGCAACATTGCAAATGTTGTCAGTAGTCAAAAGTCTATCTACTAGAGGTGTAATGGTACACAAACATGGTGGTTTGGTACATTAGTCTTTAAATAAATTGAATTACAATTCATTTTCATAAGGATAAAAATCTTTTTGAACTCATCGTAGATGGTTTGTCTGATTTTCACTAAAACTGGCTTATGTCATCTTCATCAGACCATGCTGGCAAAACTGGCAAAACCATTCTTGAATAGCATGTAAATTAATTTGACAAGAGCATGCCAATATGGATGTGAAGCTATATTCTCCAAGGCTTTAGGGTAACACTTTCTATGAAGCCTCTATTTATAATACATTATAAGGGTATTCTTAAGGCATAATTATTTAAGGCTGTACTATATATATATATATATATATATATATATATATATATATATATATATATATATAGTCAGGTCCATAAATATTGGGACATCGACACAATTCTAATCTTTTTGGCTCTATACACCACCACAATGGATTTGAAATGAAAGGAAGATGTGCTTTAACTGCAGACTTTCAGCTTTAATTTGAGGGTATTTACATCCAAACCAGGTGAACGGTGTAGGAATTACAACAGTTTGTATATGTACATCCCACTTTTTAAGGGACCAAAAGTAATGGGACAGATTAACAATCATAAATCAAACTTTCATTTTTTAATACTTGGTTGCAAATCCTTTGCAGTCAATTACAGCCTGAAGTCTGGAGATCAATTAGACATCAGCGTACGCTGGGTTTCATCCCTGGTGATGCTCTGCCAGGCCTCTACTGCAACTGTCTTCAGTTCCTGCTTGTTCTTGGGGCATTTTCCCTTCAGTTTTGTCTTCAGCAAGTGAAATGCATGCTCAATCGGATTTAGGTCAGGTGATTGACTTGGCCATTGCATAACATTCCACTTCTTTCCCTTAAAAATCTCTTTGGTTGCTTTCGCAGTATGCTTCGGGTCATTGTCCATCTGCACTGTGAAGCGCTGACCAATGATTTCTGAAGCATTTGGCTGAATATGAGCAGATAATATTGCCCGAAACACTTCAGAATTCATCCTAATGCTTTTGTCAGCAGCCACATCATCAATAAATACAAGATAACCAGTTCCATTGGCAGCCATACATGCCCACGCCATGACACTACCACCACCATGCTTCACTGATGAGGTGGTATGCTTTGGATCATGAGCAGTTCCTTTCCTTCTCTTTCCATCACTCTGGTACAAGTTGATCTTTGTCTCATCTGTCCATAGGATGTTGTTCCAGAACTGTGAAGACTTATTTAGATGTTGTTTGGCAAACTCTAATCTGGCCTTCCTGTTTTAGAGACTCACCAATGGTTTACATCTTGTGGTGAACCCTCTGTATTCACATGGTGAAGTCTTCTCTTGATTGTTGACTTTGACACACACATACACCTACCTCTTGGAGAGTGTTCTTGATCTGGCCAACTGTTGTGAAGGGTTTCTTCACCAGGGAAAGAATTCTTCGATCATCCACCACAGTTGTTTTCCATGGTCTTACGGGTAGTTTGGTGTTTGGAAAGCAACCAAAGAGATTTTTAAGGGAAAGAAGTGGAATGTTATGCAATGGCCAAGTCAATCACCTGACCTAAATCCGATTGAGCATGCATTTCACTTGCTGAAGACAAAACTGAAGGGAAAATGCCCCAAGAACAAGCAGGAACTGAAGACAGTTGCAGTAGAGGCCTGGCAGAGCATCACCAGGGATGAAACCCAGCGTACGCTGATGTCTAATTGATCTCCAGACTTCAGGCTGTAATTGACTGCAAAGGATTTGCAACCAAGTATTAAAAAATGAAAGTTTGATTTATGATTGTTAATCTGTCCCATTACTTTTGGTCCCTTAAAAAGTGGGATGTACATATACAAACTGTTGTAATTCCTACACCGTTCACCTGGTTTGGATGTAAATACCCTCAAATTAAAGCTGAAAGTCTGCAGTTAAAGCACATCTTGTTCGTTTCATTTCAAATCCATTGTGGTGGTGTATAGAGCCAAAAAGATTAGAATTGTGTCGATGTCCCAATATTTATGGACCTGACTGTATATATATATATATATATATATATATATATATATATATATATATATATATATATATATATATATATATATATGTATATGTATATGTATATGTATATATATATATATATATATATATATATATATATATATATATATATATATATATATATATATATATTGCATTGGGCATTTATTATAATGCCTTAAGAATACTCTTATAATGTATTATAAATACAGTCTTCATAGAAAGTGTTACCGGCTTGAGCATTTGGAAAGGAGATGTGGAAAATGGCTATTTTCGCTATAAATTTTGAACAGTTTTGGCAAATTTGACTTAAAATGCTGTATTTTGTGAACACATTGACTTATTGTCATGAAACTTGTTTTGTTTCATCGACACCATGCCCTGAAGGTACTCCAGATGTTTTGGGGCACCATCATCTTGTGGCCAAAAATTATAACGACCTTTAAAAAATGTTAACAGCGGTTGATTAGTTTTGGTCTTGATAGATTCATTGGATCATGCTGAGAACATTGATACCAAATATGCAATAATTGGTAAAACTTCCTTATCCCGACTGTTTTAAACTCCTCCTTGACCCCCCTTCCTCAAATCTTGCCCTGGAGGTCCAATGCACTGCAGAGTTTGGCTCCAACCCTGATCAAAGTCACCTGCCTCTGATTTTCTAATGATCCCAAAGACATTGATTAGCATGCTCAGGTGTGTTTGATTAAGGTAAGAGCCAAACTCGGCAGGAAAGTGGATCTCGAGGTCCAGATTTGAGGATCCCTGTCCTAGATCATTGCCCAGATTTTTACCAATTTCTAATCGGATCATCTTCAGACCATGCTGGCAAAACGTTATGGATTTTGTGTCGATAGACAAATTGGTTTTCATTTTCCATATCTACAGGTTTGATGGCATTATGCCAAACTGTGTTTGAGGCTGTATCTCTGCAAAGCTTAGACATATTCACACTAAACTTTATAAATTACTGTCCCCTCATATTGATCACACCACATCAATTTGGTAACAGTGCCACCTATGATAAACCATTAAATCATATTACTAGTGATCGTATTGGATTTTTCAATCATTTTGAATAAACTCATCCTAACTCATTACTCCAGCTGCTCTTATGACTCATTACTCATGCTTAGCTCAGTGTTTTTCCTCTGTTGTGCTTGGCCTCTTAAGAAGGTAAAGGAAGAACAGCCTTGAGCAGCCACAATATAGAGAGCACACAAGGAAGAAGGGAATAATGAAAGTAAATCAAGGGAGCAAAAGCTCAGAAGTCCCATATGTGCCTGTCTACCTGAATCCTCGTGAGCACAAGCAGCATACCTCAGCTTAACTTCTCTGATGAAATATATGTTTCATGTACTTCCCTGAGCTATTGTATTTCATGTGCTGAGTCAGGTCTGATACTATATGCCTCCCTCCAGCTATACTGTAATTGGAGAATAGTTGTCAGGAAATGTATGACAGAAACAGCTACACCTGATCTTCAGTTGTGATCATGTATCGGAAGTCATAAGAAATGGATTTCGGAATAAAATTAATTCCGGACAAGTATTCATTTTTCTGTATGAAGTTGTTGAGTCTTCAGCTACAGGAGTCAGTGAAATGATGCTGAATTCATTTTTAGAAAAAAATAAAATAAAAACATCTTATTGAGTGATTTTGATGTTGATATTTATTAAACTAATGGAAATAAAAATATAAAATCTATGAAGATGCAGTACAAACTCTTTTTAAATAATTATTAACAAGTATAAATTCACATATATTCAATGTGTTATATAATATGATACTTTTTACTTGATGGTTACAATCAGAGGTTTAGTGGTAAAAAAAGAGGTGGGTAAACTATAAATTCTGGGTGACCACATCGTGGTCAAGGTAAGGTGGGCCAGTGCCTACCAGTGTATGTGTATCCTGATGACATCGCTATAGGCTATCATTTGATATTACTACCAAGGGTATCACTGGTTATTCCCTCATATAGGTCACACAATCACTATTCAATCCATTAATCTAAGTTCTTGTTAAAGAGTTTCAAGAAGGAATAATAAGGTTGAAATCTATAGTTTACTAAATGATAAAACAAAGAGAACAATAAAAAAAAAAGAGGAATAGAGAGGGAGGCTTATATCCAGGGATTCCAATGCAATGCACTTGTACGTAATGATTAGGGCCTATGGATTTGGTATTATTTTCATAAATCATAGTCGATTAATCTGTTGAATATTTTCTCAATTAATCGGTTAGTTGTTTGGTCTATAATATGTCAGAAAAATGCGGATCAGTGTTTCCCCAAAACCCAGGAATGGTCCTTAAAGGGGGGGTGAAATGCTATTTCATGCATACCGAGTTTTTTACACTGTTAAAGAGTTGGATTCCCATGCTGAACATGGACAAAGTTTCAAAAATTAAGTTGTATGTTTGAAGGAGTATTTCTGTTCCAAAAATACTCCTTCCGGTTTGTCACAAGTTTCGGAAAGTTTTTTTCGAGTATGGCTCTGTGTGACGTTAGATAGAGCAGAATTTCCTTATATGGGTCCTAGGGCACTTCTGCCGGAAGAGCGCGCGCTCCAGTATAGCAGAACACTGAGAGCACAACAGACTTCACTGATCAGAGCGAGAGCGTCGCCAAATGTCACAAAAGAAGTGTGTTTTTGGTTGCCAGTGTAACAGGTAAAATAAAATTGTAATGTATTTTGCCAAAATGTTTGTTCATGTTGTAAAATAATTCTGAGATTAATTGAATATAATGTGTTAAGTACATCTGAAAGAAAAGGATATGGGGACACCTACAGGCGAGTATGATAACAATTGAGTTAAGTCGGCCATATTCTCTTCAGTTTTATGAAGCTGTTGAGGAGAATGGTAGGTGGAAAATCTCTCTCCGGTCGAACAGAAATAAAATGTTGTCAGGCATGATTTTATTTATCCTTAAGGTCAAAATGTGTACTAAAAGTGTTTTATTTCATGTTTGAGTCATAAGAGACATAGAGTTGATGAATAATTGTAGTTATATGAAACTCAATGTCGAGCACGTTAGGAGCACATGGTATTTCTATCTTTTGTATTTTCACGTTATTTTTACACTTATTTATTTTTGACAGTTACGTGACCGGATGAGCTGTACTTAATCTGTTTGGTGTCATTTCACATATTCTCAGGTATGATGTACTAATGTTTGTATGATGCTATGTTTTCTGTGTTTGGAAAAAAAAGAATGAGCTCTTAATTACAAAGATATTGATTTATTGTCTGTTGAATTGATAAATCAGTTTTATGAAGCTGTTGAGGAGAATGTTACGTGACCGGATGAGCTGTACTTAATCTGTTTGGTGTCATTTCACATATTCTCAGATATTTTCGACTCAGTAAACGTGCGATTGATGAGCTCAGCCTTGGTCTCTGTGTGGTCCTTTCCGGGAGGGTCGAGAGAATGAACCAGTAGAGAGGGGTTACACCAGGGCAAGACAACCCTCCACAGATTACCAAAAAAACAGCATTAAGGGACCAGTGGATGGAGTTTATTTTTGCAGAGCATCAACGGAGTTGTGCAAGTGTCTGTGTTTGTTCCCTGCATTTCGAAGATGCTTGTTTTACAAACAAGGCCCAGTTTGACGACGGATTTGCGTATCGTTTATTTTTCTTAAGGATGATGCAATCCCAACGAAAAAGGGTCACGATTGATCTGAATCTGACTTTTACCCATGGTTTTTTTTGGATGATGGTTTTTCCCTCACGGTAATGTCACAGTTTCCACATGCTCTCAACGCAAAAGCCTACTGGCGCTCGTGATTCTTTAGCTCCGCCCACATGTCACGCCTCCAGCCGGTCGTGTTTTTCCGGGAAAAATCGGTACAGACTATTTTTCTCTTATGAATATAATAAAACTAAAGACTTTTTGGAGTTATGAAGGATGCAGTACTACTCTATTGGTACTCAAGATTAACAGGATATTGAGTGAAAACGAGCATTTCACCCCCCCCCCCCCTTAAATGTCTCGTTTTGTCCACAAATCAAAGATATTTAGTTGACTGTCACAGAGGAGAGAATACACTAGAACATATTCACATTTAACAAGCTGGAATCAAATATTGTTTTTTACTTTTGTCTTTCATATATTTTATCAATGACACAGACTGCAATGACACAGGCAGCTTCATTTCAGAAGGACATCCTTTTGGTCACGTGGTTCACGTGAGATGATTGACAGCTTTACAAACTAATGATATTGCACTAATGCCATAGCTGACGCGAATCAATAAGAGGAGAGTAATCGTTAGCTCTGTTAGCTGTCTTCAGATCGCATAAATCAGTGTAAAATGAATAGAAAAAGTTATTCTGTATGACGAAATATTTTACAAACATGTCATAAAATTATTATCTCTTCAAATGTGCGCACCATTGGACTATAGCCCTGGCGGATCGTGGATATTGTATTTATACAAACACAAATAAACCGGAGATGAGATGAATGGCTGCTGTATGAGTGATGATTTCTATTCAAAATAATGAACGTTATTATTATTATTATTATTATTATTAATTGCCGGATATCCGTCATCGTCTAGCTGACTACGTCTTGTATTATTATTATTATTTTTATTTTTTCTAAAATCCTGTCAAATGTGCACAAACTACTAGCTACTACTAAATATTGTAGAAACATAATTTTCTGTAAAGTTGCTTTGTAACGATTTATTTTGTAAAAAGCGCTATACAAATAAACTTGAATTGAATTGAATATCCATTTTTTAATCTTGATGCAGTCTGTTGCGTGTCATTCATTTTGAACGAATCTTTAATATGACTCAGGACTACCGAGTTGTCTTAGTGATTCGTTCATTTTGTGTTGACCGCACATGCGCATTACACAACATATGGGTTCTGAATCGACAGGTGAGGTCCGAGTCTTTAATTCTTCATGTCAGTCCCATAGAGACCAGGGGGCAAGGAACTCGACCGGAAGTTGAAGTCGGGTGGGGGCTGCCATCTTTTAGCAGAACTTCACTTGCGTTAGCATTCCCATTGACTCCCATTCATTTTGGCGTCACTTTGACAGCGAATAACTTTACATCTGAGGCGTTTAAAGACTCTGTTTGTCCATTATTTATTTCTAAAGATACACGAAAATGTATAAAGGGCTCCATTACCTTCTATGTTACATTATGGCCCCGTATAAACAGTTTTTGTAAAAAAATAGGCTAACGATTGCGTCATAACCACTCGACTCTCTGTCGCATTACCGTACAGACAGGAGGAGAAGCTCGCAGGCAATTAACTTAATATGGCATACTGGTGTTACATTTTAAAATACTATACAAAATAATTAATCAGAATACTTACTCCTGCTCACTCACGCAAAAGAACTCCCCGCTCAAGCTCGCTGTCTCTGCAAGATTAACGATGGCAGTTTGCACGCACAGCTACTAGAAGATTTACATCTGTCAGACAGGTTGCTGACGTCGTCAAGCTTCATTTGAGTCTGCGCGTCAGAAACGGAAGTGCTAAAAAAACGCTAAAAATGGGCTTCACTTGTCTCAATTGAGTTCCAATGGGGTCACTGTGTCCATTTCTTTTACTGTCTATGATAGAGACGGGAAGAGAAAAGATTAGTTCATTTTGCTGAACGAGATTCAAAGATCCGAGTCAGTAAAATGATCCGAACTTCCCACTACTGGCAACACCGCAAGCAATTGGTCAACACTGACAAGTTGCAGCGCAATATGAAAGACTTCTTCTTTAACAACAAACAACCTATGAAACTAATAATGAACAATATGAAACTAAAACGACATAAGCTTAATTTAAAATGTCATAGGAACTGTAGGCTATTTAGAGGTGGATAAACTCAATTTAGAGGTGGGTAAACGCTATTTCCGAATTTTGGGAGGTGCGTAAACGGCGTTTACGTGCGTTTAGCCTCCACTACATCCCTGGTTACAATATGGCATTAAAATTAAACTTGCATTGATATTACATGTTATATATGTCAAAGAACCATGTGAAAGCAACATGAATACAAATTGTACATTTATAAGTACGTTTTTCGTTTTCTTTACCATAGACAAACATTTGCCATTGACCTACTTCATAAAAGAAACTTTTAAAGTCTTGTAAAAAATGATTACCCATCATGTTGTTCTAAATATATTCTGTCATTGTTAGTTGTCCATGCATCAAAGGTAATTTATTATCTGCCTTTTGCCTCTTGACTAGACCTAGATATAATACACCAAGTGATGATGCTACACACTACAAAAGTTGCTTATTGCTCAAGAGTACTCAAAAATGTATTTTGTGGGATTTTGGAGAGAGAGGGAAATTCAGTCTGGAAGAAGTTATACTTATGTATACATTTGTTTATTTATTTTTTTGGACTATATACAGTAGTATGGAGTCAATTTAATGCCTTTTATAGACAGTACGCAAAAAAATTACAAAAAAATTTTGCAAACGAAAATTTAAGTATTGAGGAAAATAAATGTGCTTTTTGCAAACAAAAATTAAGAATTTCAAAATATAAATGAAACCGCGCGAAAAAAATGATTTTGCAATACATATTTTCCATGGTCTTTAAATTTATTTGCAACGCTGCTTTTATTTTGCATGTCAGTCTAGTTCGAGCTTGCGATACCATTTTCCCTTTGCGCTTCATTTTTCTGCATGCCTCTCTGTGGCAATGTTTTGATGTGGGGGCGGAGTTAAGGGACGAGGGCGTGTACAACATGCCTCCCTGGAAGTGACGTCATCGGCCCAAGACGCAGCTCACTGATCCAGGTCCTGTCATGATGAGCAGAGACTTTCGAGTGGATCATTTTATTTTTATTCAATAGCATTAAAACATTCATGTTTTCGTTTTATTAACTTTACTAACAAATGTACGTGTATTGGCAGCGTTTGCTCAAGTTAAAGAAGTTGTTATCATGAACATCTGCTGTTTATTTTTCTCGATGTGCACACTTTTATAGCATTAAAATGTGTATTGTTTCATTTGGATAACTGCAAGTGTTTGTTGTGGGAGGACGCCAGCGCACAGAAGCTTAGCAAAACTTAATTTTTTTGCATATATATAAGGCATTAAATTGACTACAGTAGCTATCATAAAATAACATACCCATCTTATCTATTCTATACTTGATTCTGAAGAACATGTTTTGATACAGAGAATGCAGCTTCTATAGCCACAAGCACTCACAGCCTTTTTCCTCTGAGCATTCGGACAGGACCAAACTGGTCTCTCGGGTTTCCAAAATGTAACGAGTTTCTCAAGGCTTCTGTAGCTTCAAAGAAATGAAACTCATAGTGTCTCTCGTGGGATTTCAAACACTGGTTACTGGGTCCCTCGCCTCACTATATCTTGCCTCACAACTTAAATGTTACATGAACTCTGCACAAAGCAATGATTCAGACATGCTAACATAATCCACAGCATATCTCTTTGATTTCTCCAGCTCATCATGACCATTATTACACATGATTGTTGATCTGCTGCAATATTTTGAAGTAAACTTCCCAGATTTAAAGGACTATACACAATAGAATTCATTGTGATGCTATGATTAAATTGCAGGTAAAAGATTTTAAAAAGTCACTCAAACAGATGAACAGTGCAACAAATGAACAGTATTTGAGAAAAACTTATCTTATTCATTTAAAAGTTTCAAATATCAATAACCAATTTTTTTTAGGAGTCTAGTTTTTTAAGTAATAATACATATTATGCCTATTAAATAGTTTAATTTTCAAGAAATGCCAATATTGCAAATAAGAATGTTTATCATTATGATATCAGAATAGCATCACCCTGACTTTTTTTTTCTTTTAAGTTTTAGCCCCAAATTCTGAAATAACGTTTTTGTTCACAGGTTATATTGTATACAAATACTGTTTTTGACACACAAATGATTCATTAGTAACTTTGTTTGAATAACATCAGTATTTCAGTTGATCTTGTTACATGTATGTGGCCAAAACATATAAAAACAAAATCTATGAGAGTGGTGTCATACTGCAGATCCTCAGAGCTACACTTCACAACAGCATTAGGTCTTGTTGTCAGTAACCTCCAACATGAAGTGTATCTTGTTCCTATTACAAATGAATGTTTTTCTGTTTAAAATGCTAACATATTTGGTAAAATATCACATTTTTCATGAAACTCTAGATGGCGCAGGATGACGGGCCTTAACGCAATCTGCTAGCTATCATTCACTACAAGACACAAGCTGATTGGTTTTTGTTGCATCTGTAGCCAATGAGCTTGCAAATCACAATTTAAATAGTTTGGTTTAATGTTTGCTGTAAGCAAGTCTTGCGGAAACCCTCAACCTCCCCCAGCTCCACCTGTCTAGTTCTGCTACAGATAATCACCTCTTGGATCTTTAACTCACTAACATTTTAGTTTTTAGATTTTGACAGTTTAGTGTTTTGAGCATGTATACAGTAGATACAAACCTGTACACTGGTTAAACTTACCATAAACTATATGAAATTACATTAGATTTAATAAGACAAATATGTATAAATTTTAACCTGTAAAACATTATATTGAAATCCTATCTTAATGTATCAATAAAGACCAATTAAACAACAACAGGTGTCCAATTGCTGTACAATTATATAATTATATTATAAGAAATATAATATAAAGTTATTTTAATGTAAAGTTGAAATACACATGCAAAATCGAAGATGCACGGTTTACCTGGCACTCAGTGGTACGGATTTAGATGACTTGATGGAAACAGCTCACTTTTGCATTGCAAAGATCCAATTGCAAAGAAGGAGGTGTACCTCGTGATATATAATAGATATGCATTATATCAGTTTATGAATAATGATATAGATATACACTGAATTTTACAGGTTCAAAAAGTGAATTTAGTGAATTTATGGGAACAGCTGCCAATAAAGTTGATGTAGCATGAAGTTAACAGAATTTTTATTGTGTCTATTGGCAGGCGGATTCACACACACACACACACACGCACACAGTTCCAATATAGCACTTTCAGTAATGCCCTCAGTAAGATAATCACTGGACTCCCTGAAGTTTTGCACTGCTTGAAAGACTGCTTGTGTTCAGTAAGTTAAGCTTAATGGCTTGAGGTGGTGTACCTCTTCTGCTGAGCCCTTCCGCACTGCAGCTCGAATATGTTTACCCCTCTACTGTGGGCTCCGCTGTGGGTTCTGGTTTGACTCACAGAGAATGTTCTCCATTTCCACACTGCACAGCAGTAGTTAGCATTTCAAAAGCTCACAGTCTGAACAGCCTCACCTAATTTTATTCCCTCAATATCTGCAGCACACATCCAAACAAGTATCTCAGTCTCTTCTTCTCTTGTCACAAACTTTATTGTCTTGTGATCATGCATTAATATTACATTTTCATCAGAACTTTTTAAGGTCACATTTTACTGTCACAATAACTAACCTCTTCACTCAGAGATTAGAGGCTGAGTTCACTTAACTTACTTAAATTTTATACGCTTAAGAGGTTTCACATTAGACATGTTATTGAACAAATGTCTAATTTAAAGACCTTGCCTACTCAGCAAATATTATTTATAACTACTACTCAGCTCTTTCAAATGACTGATTCTCATGTCACTCTCATGATCTCACTTTATAGTCTCTTTATTAATTCAAATTATTAAGTTTCATTTTCCCTAAATACTACAAAAAAAAAACAACTAAAACAAACAGTCCATGCTTTTGCTTTTGTTTTGTTCATTACAAAAAATAAAATACATTTAAATAATAAAGATGTAATATAAAGATTTATTTATCTTAAAGTTTCTGTTATAGAAGGAAATCATACATTAACAGAGTTATGTGCAAGAAAACCTATATTCATATTCAGTCAAGAAGCTCAACACTTTTGTGAACCAGGTAAAAATCTACAATTAATGTTGGTTTTAAAACAAATTACTTTTCATGCTATGTTTATATTCTGTCCTATAATAATTTGTGTAACATATGTAATTATACTTATATAAAACATTGCATTTTTGTCTAATGCTGTAAGCAGTGGAAATGAAGGAACATCACAGTGCATAGTTTTCATGGAAAGCAGCACATAGCTGTGAAATAATGCAGTCAGCTGTTCATTATCACAAAATATACCCTTTCAGGGTGATATAAGACCTGATCCGTATCCCTGTCAGTGTTTATTTTGCTATAATGATCAGCTGACTGTGTGATCTCTGACATACACTCGCTCACACACATGACACTAAATATAATGAACAGGCAGACTAAAAAGCTGTGCCAGTGAACATTACCAGAAAAATGATGTGAACCTTCTGACCTGCAGCGCAATATCAAAAAATAATCCAATTTTGGATCCCTGGATAGTATTCTGTTTTAGAGCGATGAGATCTGATCAAAAGAACTGTTCAAGGACTTCGGGAGAAAGATGTAGAGGCCCATGAGACAGAAAAGGTTTGCAAGGATTGGTAAAAAAAAAAAAAAACATCTGGATGCTCCACAGAGTTGCTGCAATATTGTCTGGAGCTTCCACTAGTGAAATAATATATAAGAAATGCTACCTCGGGGCCTGAATGACTTACAGTTTTGTCCGATGAACTCAAACACTGGTTGCATGTGAAAACGTCTCAGGAAATTCTACAGTAGATGATCAAGATGTATTTCTGTGATCTAAAATGCAAAAGAATCCAAGTCTCGCAATATTACAATGATGAAAACTTGGGGATGAATCAATAATTGATTTGTTCAAACCCAAGAAACTGGCTGACTTAAGTCCCGTGGAAATGCAGTGCTTTGAAAAGCTCAAACATATGCCTGGACTAAACAGGTTTGAAAAGAAGAACGGAATAAAAACATCTCCTGACTGCTGCGTATGTCTGATCAGCAGCTTCAGACTGCATCTGGTTGAAGTTCCTCTTTAAATTCCTGTGGGATTTCAGTTATTTCTGCCTAAAACCATACTCTAGTGCTATGCAGTGTGTATTTCTATCATTTTCTAGAATATTATTCTGTTCCCCTGCTGCATCATCCCAGATCCCTTACACGTACTTCACTTTTTACAGTGAAAATGTCACTTGTAATTTCAGAAGAATTTAGCTCATCTTGGACAAGAAAAAGTATGTGAACCCATGGGGAAGTCGTGGTAATGGTTAGAGAGTCGGACTCGCAATCGAAGGGTTGTGAGTTCGAGTCTGGGGCCGGCAGGAATTGTGGGTGGGGGGAGTGCATGTACAGTGCTCTCTCCACCCTCAATACAACGACTGAGGTGCCCTTGAGCAAGGCATCAAACCCCCAGATGCTCCCCGGGCGCCGCAGCATAAATGGCTGCCCACTGCTCTGTGTGTGTGTTCACAGTGTGTGTGTGTGTTCACTGCTCTGTGTGTGTGTGCTTCGGATGGGTTAAATGCAGAGCACGAATTCTGAGTATGGGTCACCATACTTGGCTGAATGTCCCGTCACTTCACTTTTTCCAGCAACTCCACATTATGTACAGTTGTATAGATTTGTATTCGCAGACTGCTTTAGTAAACAATTTCAACTCAAATGCCACTGAGGTTATGTGCAGAAATGTACATATATATTTTATGCCCACTGAATGCAAATAACCGCTCCATGTGTGCCAAATGTCAACAAAGGTTAAGACCAGGAGTTATTGCACACTGTCTTCATCTTTGCATGGCACTATAAACATACAATAATGTAATAAAACATGCTATGAAGCGCTGCCAAGTGTCAGGAATGTGAAGCGAGAGAACTCAAATGCAGAGGATCCGGAAAAACAGTGCCCAGCGAGCCTGTCGGGAATCAAGCCGTTAAGCAGTGCGGATGTATTCTAAGTTTTTATGATCAGTCCAAACTATAAAAGGGACCTCCGCATCCTCTAACCAGTGGCGCCACTCCTCCAGCCCCAACTTAGCAGCCAGTAACTCCCTATTCCCAATGTCATAATTCCCTTCTGATGGGGTTAAAAGATGAGAAAAAAATGTGCAGTGATGTACTCTGTCATCCGAAGGTGACCTCTGAGACAAAAATCGCCCCCACTCCCACCTCTGATGCATCCACCTCCACAACAAACTGACGAGACGGATCAGGAGTAGCAAGAATGGTAGCAGAAACAAAGCGTGAGCCTGTGACTGCGGCGACCAACAGAAACGTCTTAGAGTGGAGGTGAGATCCATCAGAGGAAGGGCGACCTGGATGAAATTCCGAATGAACCACCTGTAAAAATTGGCCGCTCTTGTTCTGGGATAAGATCAAGATGTCGTCGTGATGAACAAATACAAACCAGTCAACCATGTCTCTAAGCACGTCATTGACGAGTGCCTGGAAGACCACCGGGGAGCTAGAAAGTCCAAAGGTCATGACCAAATACTCAAAGTGCCCTGTGGGGGTGTTGAAGGCAGTCTCCCATTCGTCCCTCTCCCTAATCCGAACTAGGTGATAAACATTGCGAAGGTCCAACTTCGTAAAGATGGTCACCCCCTGCAAGAGCTCGAAGGCCGATGACATCAATGGCAAGAGTGATACATCTTTCTTCCCCACGAAGAAGAACCCCACCCCAGCCGGAGAGGAAGAGGGCCAGATGATGCCAGCTACCTGAGAATCATTGATGTACTTCTCCATGGCCTCCCTCTCAGGCCCGGAAAGAGAGTAAAGGTGCCCCCCAGGTGGAGAAGTGCCAGGCAACAGATCAATCGCACAGTACGGGCAGTGTGGAGGAAGAGATGAAGCATTGAGATAAACAAAAAGAGCTCCATGCCAGAACAAAATTAAGAGTCCAGTCAATGTGCGGTTTATGTTTGACCAACCATCTGTGTCTCAACCACTGATCTATAATATAGAACTGGATTGCTCATGACGTCATGAAAGTGAAGCCGCCGCGCCGCCATATTGATAATCCCTAGTGTGCGTAAACGTTCTATTGAATTAATAGGAAATTGTATGATTTTAATGAGAAAACATCACCTAACAAGTCAGCATTTATAAATCTGAAGTATTTCTATACATTATTACAATGCAAACACTCTAGGCATGTAAACGGTTATTTTTTTAAATGTTGCGAATTTCCCCTACTTATTAAAAAGCTACGTTCATAACAGTAGTGAGCATCATGAACACGATAAACATCAGACAGAAACTACCTCAACACATACAACAAACTGCAAACTGCTCATTCTGAAATCTGAATTTAATCTATATACAGAATGGATTTAAAGACATAAAGCTTTATTTCCCAGATAGTAAGTTAAGTTTTTATTTATAGAGCAATATTAACAACATAATTTTATTATTCATTGTAATATATTCGAATCCATTTCTGATTCTACTACGTTCATGTTTAATAATTCCTGAATAATTATGTTCATAAAGAAATGACTTTTGTGTGTGTTTGATCAGTTACCTGTGTCGTCAGTGCGCAGCAGACACACCCACCTTAACGGTTTAAATGTACAGCTTATCCTGCCGCAAAAGACCGTAAACACTGCAGATAACATCTGAAGTAAAGATGAATTTACATACACATAACATAAAAATGAGTCCCGTTTGACTGATTTGCTTCAAATCGAGTTATTTTAGGACAGCAGTTTGAATGTAACTCAATGGTGCTCTCTGGTAGGGATAAGTAAGAGGGCGGATTGAACACTTCCGGTGACTTCACCGTTTGTTGGCAGTTTAGAACGCGATGAGCGATCCAGTTATATATATAGAGATCAGTGGTCTCAACACTAATGGAGAGGAGGGAGAATGAATGAATGAATGAGTGCCATTGATGAAGGATTTTGAAGGGTACAACTTCAGGCTCCCATGATCCTGTAACACCGATTCTTTGCATGATTATGACGCAGAAAGGCACTTCAAGAAAGAGTTGTTTGGTCCCCTACACCTTTCAACCCTTCGAAACTCTCACTCCAGAGGGTAAACCCTTTGAAGGTTATAGGGATGAGCTCTTCCAAATGGAACACAGGGAATAGCAAACACTCCGATGCATTTCCTGCGAGTGGACAAATTGCCAAACCGCATAGAAAAAGCTGGACAGGGCCTTAGTCATGCAAACAGAAGAGCAAACAGCTCTTTAATTTCAGCGTGTCACATCTTAAACCAACCAGACTGAAAGAGTCCATCAAGCAAATCAAGCAATTCAGACTACATATGAAAAATTTTGCAGAACTAAGCCGATTGCTGTATGGATATTGACTGTTTTGCTGACACAAACAAAGAGAAAACGTCCAATTTCCTATTCATTTCATTCAGTGTGTGAGATCAGTTTTTCCCACACAGCTCATTTTGCAATTTTTTTTTTATTTGTTGTTGTTGTACACAACTTAAGTAGACATCACATCAACTATACCAGGGATCCTCAAATCTGGACCTCAAGATCCACTTTCCTGCAGAGTTTAGCGCTAACCCTAATCAAACACACCTGAGCATGCTAATCAGTGTCAATCAATAGCTGTGTCCAAATTCAGGGTCTACATCCTTCGGAGGACGCATTTGAAGGATGTTACGTCACAGCGCCGCGACGAAGGCTTTCCAAATTCGTAGGATCTTTCAAATGCGGCCCACAAATGCATCCTCCTTTTCCCCGAATTGGAAGGATGGGTGTGGTGGATCCTTTCGCGTCCTACCTATCCCATAATTCTTTTTAGCAGGACGTGGCGAGCTGTAGCGGAGTGGGGGAGGAGTATTATTTTCGATGTTTTTTAAAAACTGGCTTTTCAAAAATATATATTTTGTACGTGTATATGTAAAAAAAAAAAAAAAAAAAAAATATACTTTCGTAAACTAGCTTCTTCCTTACTGCCTGTGTGAATATCCCCTTACAAACAGCTTATTTGTTAGTGATTGAAGCTGTTTTTAATGCTTCTAAGGACGAAAGAGCAGACAGAAGTGTTTATGAAGCTCCGGGGAGAGAACGATGAGCTCTTCACCCGCGTCTTGCTTAGCGCTGTCACGGTTGCTAGGCGACAGGATATGAGCAACAGTTAAGGGAGGGAACTGAAAAAAGGGTAGGCTGTCCAATAATCACCTTCCTTTAAAATAATCCCATTTTGTTGCTTTTAAGCCTGAAATGAAGATGGACATAGTTTTGTTTTATCCAGCAGTATTTGCTTTGCAATTAACATTGAATTGAATGATAAAACATAGTCATATCAGAGAAAGACAAAAAAAACAGTATCAAAGAGTTGGAAAAAGGATCACCCTCTCCAAAACTCAATCTGGTGTAGATGATCATCTTTTCAATTACACACAAAGCCATTTAACATTCAACTGTGGTCAGCTGTGGTCATTTTGATTAGCTCAGCATGAAAAGAGCTTTCCTGAAGTATTTCAGGCCTTGGTAGAGGAACTTAAGCAAACAATCAACTATGTGTGGCAAGGCACTTTCAAAAGATAACGGTGTGGACAGACACATGTCAGGAGATGGATACAGAAAACATGTAAAGGCTTTATCAATGCCTAGAAGCACAGTGAAGTCTATTATTAAGAAGTGGAAGGTATTTGTTACAACACAGACCCTCCCTGGATCAGGACGTCGCTCCAAATTGGACGAAAGAGCAGGAGGAAACTGGTCAAAGACGCGACCAAGAGGCAGACTGAAACTCCGAAGCAGCTGCAGGAATTTATGACAAACAGTGGTCATTGTGTGACAACAATATCACAAATTCTCCACTAATACTGTATGTCTTGTATGGGAGGGTTGCAAGAAAATAGCCTCTCCTCAAGAAATGCCACATGCAGGCAGACTGAGCTTTGCCAAAACACACCACTGAGGATTCATTAATTGAATTATTTGGCCTCAACACCAAACGATATGACTGACAGAAATCCAATACAGCTCACCATTTAAACAACAGCATTCCTCCATTAAAGCATGGAGGTGGAGATATCATGTCATGAGGGTGTTTCTCTGCAGCAGGGACTGGAGCACTTGTCAGGATAGAAGGAAAAATGAATGGGACAAAACACTTGCAAATTTTTGAGGAAAATCTGATGCACTATGCCAGAAAGTTGTCAATGAGAAGGTTTAACCTCCAACATGACAATGACCCAAAGCACACAGTAAAGCTCACAGTGATTGAAGGAGAAAAAGCTGAATGTCCTAGCATGGCCTCATCACAGCCCAGACTTAAAGCCCACTGAAAATCTGTGGAATGAACTTGAAGATTGCAGTCCACAAACACATCAGAATGAAGTGAACTTGAGCAGTTCTGCAAAGAAGAGTGGTCAAATATTGCAAAGTCTAGATGTACAAAGTTAGTAGAGGCAAATCCCAACAGACTAAAGCATGTAATAAAACACACAGACACACACACACACACACACATATATACATATATATATATATATATATATATATATATATATATATTTCCATTGTTTTACCACAACTATAATGTTTTAAATTGATCCATACTTTTTTTTAGTTTGATGCACTTTTTGTATTGCTTATATATATATATATATATATATATATATATATTTTTTTTTTTATTATTATAATGTAATTTAAGCTTTTTTATGTTTTTGTATATTATAATTTTATTTATTATTATTATTATTATTTTAGTTTACAATCAAAAGAAAATAAAGGAAAATTAAGCTTGTGGCCTCATAAATGTGCTAAATAATTAGTGATTTTAGAGAAAACATTTTTTGAGAGCAAACAAAGTATGGGGAAATGTAATAGTTTTGTGTAAGCACAAATGTTTTGCAAGAGTACACAAGTGTTGCAAGAGTTTTTATGGGGAAAACAAATATTCTTGTGAGACAGCGCAAAAGTTTTGCTAGCAAAAGCACTGAAATATAATTTTTCCTCCCCATCTGTTATGTATCTTGCATGTCTTACCCTGACTCTTGTTTTGTATATATTTTGGCTCATATCGTTTCTATGTCCACTTCTTTTGTTTAATTCCTGTTTGCCATAGTTCCCTTTGTTTGCTACCATAGTTACAGTTGTTTGTTGCCATGACACCTTTACCTGACTCTTGTTATCCCCTGGTTAACTCTGCACTTAATTTCAGAGGAATTTACTCACAGGTAAATCTGGAGGTAAACAGTGAAATATGTCTGAAATATTAGAGAAGTTGACTTAATATTTCTACACAGAGGATTTTCTGCATATACTGTATAGTGTAGGACACACACAGTACACTTGCTGTAATTGCAGGTCTATAAATGCATGTTACTCATAAATATACATATATACATATATATATATTTATTTATTTATTTTTTGTATCAATATGCATAATTTCTATTCAAAGAGTCGTACTGTTATGATGTCAATAATGCTTTACTATAGAGCAAGTTTTAGGGCTGGATGATATGATTATATAAAACTATGATCCAAGATTGAAGTAAATAATGCCTTAATGATTTAGTTTCTTACAAACACACAGCTTTTCACTTCACAAGATGTGAAGTGATGGACTGGAGTGATATGGATTACTTGTGGTTTATGGTGATTTTTTTTATCAGCTTTTTGGATTCTCATTCTGATGGCACCCTTTCACTGCAGAAGATCCATCGGTGCGCATATGATGTAATGCTACATTTCTCCAAATCTGTTACAAAGAAGAAATAAACTCATCTTGGATGGACCGAGAATGATAAAATTGTAAGCACATTTTCATTTTTGGGTGAACTATTCCTTTAAGTTGAAAATGCCTCATGTTACATAAAACAAATCTGGCACAACACAGTGGTAAAGGTGATTAATGTTCTGCTGCTCATATTTAGACAGAATATAATTATCATCTGCATATCAACCCAAGAGAACTTTAAACACAAACACCTGAGAAGAACAAACCATGAAAATCCGTTCACACCGCGGAGTTTTAGCTGAATAATTAAAGACGTCTTCTTAAGGACAGTTGCATTAGATAGTCAAGCCAGTCTGTGTCTCCAGCTAATTCTGATACAGATGAAGTAAAGATGTAATGCTTCTCTCTCAAATGAATTCGGAATCTCTTTGCAGGTAATTGCAGGTCTGCTCAACATCTGTCTAAGCTTCAATTTGTTTTCAAAGTTGACAGAAATTGAACTTGCTGCGTAGATTTTTGCCTAGTCTTGTTTTCCAGTACAAATATCCTAACATCCTCAAAGAAAGTATCGCCCAAAAATAAAAATTCTGTTTTCATCTTCATTTCATTGTTCCATTTTTTTTTTAAAGATGTCATAATGATTGCCTATCAAACCCCAAAAAGGATAACTGTAGCTGAGTGCTATAAAGTCTTTACCCTCTTATAATCGTGTCTCAAAAAATCAAACCATTTAGTTTAACAACCAGAATCAGAGTTCAGCTTAATCATCCAGACATCCAGCTGATGACTGCAGTAAATGGCATGATTATCGTCGATAAAATACAATACAATTAGTGTTTGTCTAAAACTTTGTGGCAGAAATCACGCATTTGCATAAAAAATACATAAAAAATATGCATTAAAACTCCTAGTATTATGAACAAGAGATGTGTGAAGATTGAAAAAACATTTTCCATTGGGGCACAGTGGGAAACAAAACAGCATCGGTCCGCAGAAGCATGAGTAAGTAATATCTAATAACCAATTATTATCTAAAACAAGATAAGTTTACTTGGGAAGCAAAGTTGTTTCTATAGTTTGTAGAAAATTTACTCAAACTGATTACTGTCAAATTGGTTTTAACCATAAATGTAATCAAATTTGATGAGGTTTATGCTTAAAAAATTGAATTAAACTGAACTACTGTATATAACTGTATAATACAATCTATTTTACAGCACAGGTGATGCACAAAAAACAACATTCAAGACAAAACAAGAGTAAGTTCATTCATCTACATCCATACACTACCCTTCTGGACTGAGTTGAGGCCGGCTGTGACTCTCGTGTTGTTATCGTTTTGAGCCATCTTTGGGGCTATGGTGGAGACGCATGTGTGACAGCCAGCCTGTGAGTGTATGTTAAATATGTATGGCTAGAGACAGGCTATGTGACTAGCTGAGCTCGTCTATAATGGATGAACGCTGTTCTAATGTTGTGCTACACACTGCTGGACATTAATCAGTGCTCATGGTTTTCACAATGACAGCCGTGATGAGCTGTGAACTCACATTTCTAAAGCTTTATTTACCCTGTACCTTGTGTCCTGCATAATTTTACTTTTTCTAAACAAAGAAATAATGATTATCATACATTTTAACTGTGATTTACAGAAGACAGCATCTAAAATTCATTCAATAGTTCATATAACAAATCTCGTCAGGAATATTTAGAGCAAGAATCATTAGATGATATTAAGGATCATGGTGTAACCCCAAAAACAAATTCACTGTCTTAACCAATCTACCAATCCTTCAAACAGCTTTTACCCATTTGTCAGCTATGGTTTTTAATAATTTTAAATATGTTAATCATTGCTTCTCATTAAGTAGGTTTCATAACAGAGAAAGAAACAATGCTTAGATGAACAATTCTTCCAGCTTGCTAATTAAATTTTTTTTGTACCTGAGGCCCACTTTGTATGTTAATCAAGTATTTTTTTTCTTCTGCATGTTCTACCCTTTCTCTGACTCTTAAACAGCAGCTGCTAGTTTGCTGTTTTATTACAGAGTTCCAGATCAAATATTTTTTTTTTACTTATCTCATGTGTTTGCATTATTAGACCATTTAGTACATTTGAATGAAAGAAAACTAAATTTCAGTAATTATGGGTTCTTCAGTTTGTGTGGATGACAGTTGTAGAGTGTGTTATGATATATAGAGTATGTTTGTGATAAAGAAAGTGGACAGAAGTAGATTTTCTCTTTACTCATTTTACACATTCAATAACAAGTCTCAGTACAGCATCACAGATGTATTCCACCAATACCAAATACATTAACACTGTCATGTACATTACCACACACATAGGCAGGAGGATAGGACTGGCAACGATCAGCTGCGGCCAGGGCGGATGGAACCGCTGCGTCGGGTTCCTGTGATGGGAACAGAGGTGGGTATAACCAACAGAATACTCAAACGGGAGCTGGATGGACGGTTGTCGGATGGCAGACAACATTCTCTGAATACCTGGATGGCAGACTAACCTGGATGAGTGACCCCACTCAAGGACCTCAGTGCGCAGCGCAGCCGGCACCGGCAACCTGCCCGCCGTAGCACTCTCCTGGCACCTGCACCCCTCGACCGGCCTCCTCAACTCGCTGCTCGATACCCCATGAAAGAGCCCCGACCACCACCCCCTCAGGAAGGATGGCCTCGGCCGCAACCTCCCCCCCGGAGCACCGAACAGACGAGAGAGGGCATCGGGCTCGGTGTTCTTAGATCTCGGCCGGTACAAGAGGGTGAAGTTGAACCTGGCAAAGAAGAGCGCCCAACGGGCCTGACGCGAGCTCAGCCTCTTGGTCGAACGGATGTATTCCAGGTTCTTGTGATCCGTCCAGACCAAGAAGGGCTGCACTGACCCCTCCAACCAGTGACGCCACTCACCCAAGGCCAATCGTACCGCCAACAGTTCTCTATTGCTGATGTCGTAGTTACGTTCTGCAGGGCTGAGACGACGAGAGAAGAATGCACAAGGGTGGAGCTTCCCATCCTGGAGGGAACGCTGAGATAGAACTGCGCCAACCCCGACGTCCGAAGCATCAACCTCAACAATGAACTGGGCCTCAGGATCTGGAACCAACAGAACAGGTGCAGAGACAAAACGGGACTTTAACATTTCAAAGGCTACCTGCGCTTCCCGGTACCATATGAAGGACACCGTAGTGGAGGTTAAGGCTGTGAGCGATCGGACCAAAATTTCTGATGAATCGCCGGCAGAAGTTGGCAAAACCCAGGAAACGATGCAGAACCTTCCAGGAGTCAGGGACCAGCCACTGGGTGACAGTTTCAATCTTAGCAGGATCTGGCTTGATACCCTCCGTAGAAATAATGTGGCCAAGGAACGTAATTGACTAAACATGGAATTTGCACTTCTCCGCCTTGACAAACAACTGATTCTCTAGCAACTGCTGGAGAACCCGTCTGACATGCTGGGTGTGTAATTGGAGAGAAGAGGAGAAAATCAAGATATCATCCAAATACACAAAGACAAATTGATTAATCATGTCAGCCAACACGCTGTTGACGAGTCCCTGGAAAACGGCTGGAGCATTGGTAAGACCAAACGGAAGAACCAAGTACTCGTAGTGTCCCGAAAGGGTGTTAAACGCCGTCTTCCACTCATCCCCCTCCCGAATGCGCACCAAGTGGTAGGCATTGCGCAGGTCTAACTTGGTGAAGACCCGAGCTCCCTGTAATGATTCAAAAGCAGAAGACATTAAAGGTAGGGGGTACCTGTTCTTAATAGTAATGTCATTCAAACCTCTGTAATCAATACAGGGGCACAGGGAGCCGTCCTTCTTCTGAACAAAGAAAAACCCTGCACCAGCGGGAGAGGAGGAATGGCAGATGAGCCCAGCTTGAAGTGACTCACGTATATACTTGTCCATGGCCTCTCTCTCAGGACCCAAAAGGGAATATAAACGACCCTTAGGCGGAGAAGAGCCCGGGATAAGATCAATGGCACAGTAGTAGGGCGATGCGGGGGTAGCGAGGTGGCCGGGGCCTTACTGAAGACCGCCCGAAGATCATGGTACTCCGCAGGAACACCGGACAGGTCAGTGGGATCCTCCTGAGGAACACAAGACACAGAGACAGGAGGAAAAACAGCACCCAAACACGACACGTGACAAGACTGACTCCAGGCTAAAACTGAATTGCTGACCCAGTCAATGTGTGGATTGTGTTTATGTAACCACGGCTGTCCCAGAATTAAAGGAGCCTTAGGGGAATCAATAATAAACAGTTCAATCAGCTCGCTATGGCTGTCAGCAATATGGGGACGGCCAGCTAATGACCATGGTGATACGGGACTAACCAAAGGAATAAGAGGTATTGTTCGGATCGATTCTGGAAAGAGAGTTGGAATGGCAGCTGAGTCCGTGCTGCAGGAGAGCTTGAACTAAGAACCGTGCCCACCAGGACTCTCCGCCTCACTGGTGGGCCCTGGCTTTTAACGGGCACTGAAGGGCGAAGTGGCCTCCCTTGCCACAGTATAGACACGCCCCCGACGACAGATGCTCCTGCTTCTGTTGTGGTGTAAGCCGTAAACGACCCAACTGCATGGGCTCCTCCTCCGAGGGCTGTCGGCCGGCTGAACTGGCTGAACTGACTGAAGAGGTGGCGCCACTGAGCAGGAGTCTGCCGATGTTTGCGGCGGCGGCTGAGACGTTAGCGTAACGCCGGGGCTGCAGAGAAAACACCAGCGAGCATTGGGAGAGAAACGCTTGACAGGCGTTAGGATTGCCATCATAGACCGGCGGATTGTTGGCATGGGGTTCGGAATCGTGAGACATACCGGATGTGAAGAATGGACCCCCAGCTCGTTGCCTCTCGCTGAAGGACATCCACCCGGGAGAGGAGTTCGGAGACTCGAGCACTGAGAGCGTCCACATCCTGCGCGGTGGTGCCGAGCTGGGTGGCATGCTGTCCTAACAGAACTCCCTGCTGAACGAGAGCCGAGCGGAAAGGATCTGATCCCACTGAATCCATAATCTGGTCAGACTGTTCTGTCAGGAGAAATGGGCAGGATTCAGATGCGGGTTTACTCAAAGCTTTATTTAAAGCAGAGGAGGCAGAGCAGATGAGTCACGTTCACAGGTTTACTGGTAGTGACAGGATGAATAGTCGAAGCAGATGAATCAAAGCCAATGAGTAACATTCCACAGTAATTCGAATGACCGCTGAGACCGGAGGGATGACAACTGGAAGCTTCCAAGAGCTCTGCGCTTGTAAGAACAGGGGGCAGAGAAAACAGCTAAACACACTGGAGCCTGAGGACAAGACACGATAAGGTGAGTGCCAAGAACAACTAGAAGATCTGAGCTATTGATACGAGTAACAACAGTGAGCAATTAAGGTTCACAACAGGGAAACAAGGAGGGCGGGGAAAACTCAAACAGGTAGACGCGGTGAGCTGACAAGCGATCCAAACACACACAAATACACACACACACACACCAAGTCATTAGCCCCGAGACCCGACACTAAGACGGACCGGTTTTTGAATAACACTGTAAACGGATCAGTGATAGACACTGCTGAAAGAGAGCATGAAAATTTAAGCAGGTATAAATCTGATACACTACATCAATGCACTCAATATGAACTTCAGATCGTATCAGTGAAGATGTTGACAAGGGTTTAATCTTTGCTAAACACATTTTTCCAGACTAAAGGACTGGATGGATGCCGCATTATTGCTTTACATGAAACCTGATTCTGTTAATGTTGTTCAGAAACAATTATTTGCTGGGCTATGCTTTAATGTACTCAGCTTCTGAATAATCTCATGTGTAACACTGCCCTGACTGTCACTGCCAAAAAGTGTATGATCCCTCTGTAGCTCTCACTGAAACTAATACCATGCCGTTGGGTCTGGGAACTCTGGATGAACTGATTTAAATTGATGACAGATTCAGGACGGAGGTAAAGTGTAGTGTGTATGTCTCATGCATCTCTTCTCACCTAACCCTAATGAGTTTGTGTGCAGTCTGAACCCACAGGGATTGTGACACACACCATGGCCGCCAGATAATCCATTCATGAGCCCTTATGTCCTTAAACTTTAAACCTCAAAAAGCATTCGAGAAAACAAAAATAAGATGACGGTATACACAGTAGATGGGAACTGGATTCAAAATTGAAATACAGTGTCTGATGAACAGTGCTGGAGAAGTTACTTTTAAAAGTATTGCATTACAATATTGTATTACTCCCTATAAAAAGTAACTAATGGCATTATTTAGTAACTTTTTATGGAAAAGACTGCGTTACGCTAGCTTTGCGTTATTTTCTTAATCTGGCCTGGGTTTGCATGTTTGTTTTTAGTATAAAAAAGTTCTAATTTTGGAAAATGTAAAAGCCCCTTCACACCAAAAGTGAAATGAATAAGCTTCAGGATGAAGTTAATGTAAATTCACTTCGGTACAGTAGAGGGAGCAGCTCAAACTAACCTTTCAGCTGTCCTGCTATTCTGGATTGCACAAAGAATTTGGAACAGGAGAAGAAAAGTAAGCTGTCCGCCGTACTGGAACGGTCAAAGCAGGTCTGTGAACAATCGAGAGAATGTTGCCTGTATGTATGCAACCTCAGTTAAACTCATGAATGAATATGCTAAACAGATGATTTTGCTAAACTAACGGTACAACAAGACAAAGCCGTTAGCTAACACTATTTAAAAGATACTACCATTTAAAAACCTGTAATATTGAGTTAATACATGTCAAAAAGCTGTGAAAGTTTTTCCAATTAAATTTTTGGTAGGTTTTACATCCCTGAGGCTGCACAATGTTATGACATCTTGAAACCCATTGATTTTTATTGTGGGTGAGGACACACGGAGGCGGACGAGTTCGATGTGTCTGGAGTAGGGCTGTCGCGATATACCGGTATTGACGATAACAGTGATATTCAAATACAAAATTATCGATATTGTGTTAATTTAGTGTATGAGGATATACCGGTATTAGTGATAACCGCAATATTTAAAATGAACAGTTCTCTTATGATGACACCACATGTAAATACTTGGTAACAGTACCTGGTTGAGTGCCCAGGTGGCAGTATTGTGCCTTAACTCTGACACCCGTCACACAAGAAGAAGACACAGCACTCACAGCTACTCTGAGGAGAGCTGTGTTCATCAGAGTAAGTTATTATTTTACTAGTCATAGACTGGGAAATATTATATAACCTATTAACAATGTTTTTTGTGTGTTCATATACTTAAGTAAAGGGTGATTATTTTAATAATTACTGCGTTTTCTTTACTCATCTTATTTTTGTATTTGCAATCAATACGGCCTATGCGTAGTAACACTTCATTTCTCTCTTTGTTCAAATCTATGAACAGTTACACGATTAAAACGGATCTTGAAAAACTGAGTGACCACATTGCTACAATAAACTCTGTAAAATGTTAAGTTGGTCACAAGTGCCATGCACTTAATGCCTCATCTGTGGTCATTCTTCAATAAGGTTCATTAGTTAATTACATTAGTTAACATATATAAATAACATAAATAATAATGAACAATATTTCCACAGCATTTATTAATCTTAGTTCATGTTAATTTCAGCATTTACTAATGCATTGTTAAAATCACAAGTTGTGTTTGTAAACATTAATGTACTATGAACATGAACATTGAATAACTCGATTTTTATTAACACTAACAAAGACTAATAAATTGTGTAATAAATGTATTGTTCATTCATGTTCGTTAATACATTAATGTTAACAAATGGCATCTTATTGTAAAGTGTTACCATTAATATTTATTCATCATAATGTTGAACTTGACAGTATTTTCTCTCTTGTTATTTCATAAGAGCTTCAAAGAAGACTGAGAAAGCCAGAGTCTTGTGCCCTGCAATTATCAGTATCAATATTATGCTTGTTGGGTGAAAAATAAAAACTCAATAAACAAAGTAAAAAATAATTTGACTGATATCTTCCCCACCCCGAGGTTTCTATAGATATCACGATATATCGACATTGTGAATTCTTATGGCCACAATAACCGTGATATGAAAAATCTAATATCGTGACAGCCCTAGTCTGGAGTGGTCGAATGTAGCATTTACCTATCTTTTTCTTTTGCGGTGTTCGATCTTTCATCTGAGGTAGGGAATTCAGAGCTCCATGTTGGATTTCTCAAATGAAATGCTCACACAAGTCAGAGTTCCTTCTCAGGATCTCTGTCTGCTTCGCTCAACCCCAAGTTGAGAGTTCATGATGGCTACTCCCTACATGAGCAAAAGTGAAAGTTATAAATACTACAATATTTACAAAGCTTCTGTTATATTTCCATGTCATTATTAGTCATGCTGCCCAACCTCTATCTGTGAACGTTGACATAATGCTCTGTTTTTGCTAACGCTGCTAATGCTAACAAATTACATTTTTTCTGACTTATTTACTGGAACACAGTACACATTTGTTATAGGACCCCATGAGTAGCCATCTGTAATGCCTGATCAAACAAGAACACATAAACATTAGCACATTTTACAGGCTGAGCTAGCAGGCGGATTGGCTAATGGTACGATAAGATTAACAATTTAACTATACTTAACAGTTAGCTAGGGGGCGGGGGGAACACACAAAAAGAACCTGAAATTATAAAGAAACACATAACAGACAGGTTATTATCTTTATAATAATTTAATCAAAAAATGGCAACAACAACAAAAAGCAGTAAAGTAGTCCACAGCATTCAAAGTAGGTGAAGGTGAAGGTATACAACAGTGTAAGGTATGAAGTAGCTTTTAGTTTGTAATCAGATTTAGAAATCTCTCTTGAAAAGTTTTATGGAGAAAAGGAGTGGGGAAAATATTTCCTTCATTCTCATTAGCCTCATTCTAATGTTTGAGGGGCACAAACTCTTGGAATAAACCATATGATTGATCCATTTAAACAGCTGTGTGTGTGTGTTGTATGTGCCTTCACACTAGTGCTAAATCAGCTAATCTGAGGGATGAGAAGCTTAGTCATCTTTCCAGAGCTCAGAACAACTGACACCTAAAAGTTTGTGGCCTACAGAGCAGAGGTACCAGAGGTAACTTTGGTCTAATGATGCCTCGGGGGCAAAGCATCACACGTCTGTCTGCCTGTCTCTATCTACTTCTGAGACAAGCTCCTCCATGAAAGATCTCTGAGCTGAATACAATAGAGTTGTATAAGGGAATAGACAGGAAACAGTGAAAGCGAGAAAGATAAAAAAGACAGTTACTGAGCTAAAAAATGGGGGGGGGGGGTAGCTTCTATATATTATATAATAATTATAATAATCATATAAAAGGAAATACACACAGTGCAGTAATAACAATAACTTAAGTCACAAAATTGATTATAAATAAGATAAATTTAAATACACTATGTTCTAATTTAGATTAAATATCTCTCTCTCTCGCTCTGTTCATTTGTTGCCTTGTAGACTGTGTTTATTCTGCAAAAAATAGTGTAGAAACATTTGAAATTTTACGTTTAACAAATAATTACAAAGAATTAGCAAGTTACATGTAATTATGAAATAATGAAGTACTGTAGAAAGACTTAAATTAACTCAAATGTACTCCAATAATCTGTTTTATTTACTTAATTTGAAATGACCTCAGGTTCAAATAAACTTTGATTACACACCTAATGCACATGCTTTGCTCTGCTGTTGCATTAGTGGAAGAAAGCTTTGTGTCTTGTTATGGAATAAAACAAGAGACAATGAAATAAATCCCAATCATAAATATGGCTTCTGCAGCCTTTTGTGGGAATTTCTCTGAAGAGCTTGAATGCAGCAACACAATTTTCACAGACAAAACCTCAGATATGCCACAAAATCACAAGAGTCTCCTGTTCAGCTTGTACATGGAGAAGGATAGACAGAATCAGAGAGCGGAAGCAAAGGACCTTTGAAAATCATCAGCTGCCTGTGGCGACTCAGCCTGAGCCTTGTCACAATATACTAAAAAAGATCTAGTAGGAACACCAGGCTGACAGGTGGAACAACATCCGATTTGTGAAAAAAAACTATTTAGTTCCCGAGGCAAAACCTCAAACACCTGACAAACTTCACACTAAACACGAGATATGCAGTGAAATATGACAGATTTATTTACCAATAAAACCCAACATCTGTGTACAGGGGAGCAGGTATGATTATAACACCTTTTGTTTTAACATCTATAACTAATTATTCTCATTTTATTGTTTTATTATTTTTTTTATTTCAAACTTTCATATAATTTATTCACATTTATCTGCTACAAATTGAAGTTGTATTGAAATCTACAATCTAGAAATGCCTAAACCATGAAAATAAATTTCAACAGGTTAACATTTGCGACAAAAAATAGATGTGTGTGAACTGTTAAATGCATTTAAGAGCATGGGTGTGCATGCCAAAAAAATGTTTTTAGTGGTCTTTCAAGTTTTGCTTTGCTTGAGAATATGCAGTTATGATTTGGTTTCTTTTTCTTTATATCAAATTAATTTTGCATCAAATAGTAATTTTTGCGGATTAAACGACTGAACTAAAAATTTAAATGTTTTTACTTTGCATTTTTGAAAAGTTACACATACAGATTACAACATTATCAAAAAGATTTCTGATGAAATTAATCCTCAAAAAAAAAAAAAAAAAAAAAAACTATGCATGCCGGACTAGTAGTTCGCGATGATGCCACTTTGCAAAGAAACACTGTGTGCCTGCACATTCCTATAGACTGCACACCCATGACATCACTGTTTTCCCAAATTTGTGTTTTTGTATTTTACAAAGAGATGATAGTGATATCATTTTCAAAAACTAGTTTTCAAAAGTTTGCATCTTCAAGCTTGATAACGTTGTTGTGTAAGTGAACGACCAAAACATATAAAAAGTTTTCTGTTTTCAGTTGTGATGCTAACACCCTCTAAATCTATGTGATGCTAAGTCTCAGGCTATATAATATAGTCTCTCTAATTCACCTCTGCTGCATGTGGATTGTGAGGGAAACCAGGTGCACCTGTAGCAAAGCCAGGACTCAAACCGGGGCCCACCCTGCTGTAAAGCAATAATTCTGCTGTTCTAATGATGATTTAATTTCATCTTAATAGAATCATGTTATCAAGAGATTGCATCACATCAGTTAAGGCATTTCTAGCATGAAATCATGTTCAGCCAGTTGCTGATCTTTAATGTTTGCAATAGACCATCGCACATTATTACCATATAAACAACATTCACTTACAGTCAAGATATCATCAGTGTACTTCCGTTGTCACCACGAGGGATTACAAGATCATTACATACAAGGTATTATTATCAAAATAAAGGCATTATTACTCTTTCATTAGTTGTGTTGTGTATTTGATAGCTCGCTGATCTCAGATGGAGAAAAAAAAAAGACGATGTAATGATTGTATGAAGTCATTAAGGGATTTTAATGCATTCTAGCTGCAGTTATAATCTCTAAATGAGGACAGTCCACCTGGGGAAACAACCTGAGGTTAGTGAGACTGAACGAGAGGAGGGGTACACAGTGATCCTCCACACATTTAAGTATTTTCATAGCCTGCAGCTAAAAGCACAGATTTTGAATCTGAAAACATGGTGCTGCCTCTGGCATGTTCAACATCTACAAGTTAACTATTATTATTATTATTATTATTATTATTATTTACTTTATTTATCTCTCATAAGGGAAATTTGTTTTGGGCAATTCAGATAGACCATGCAACAAGATTCCTGTATTTGTAAACAATCATGTCTTTATGTCTTTTACATTAGATTTTAACAACCCTGTCGCCAAAGGAACAAAATAATTTTTAAAGTGTTTGTATCTGAACCCCGGAGTCTGGTAACGCCAACCAGATGGAAGTAGTTAGAATTCTGCGTAACGCAAATGACAAGGGTCCAAAATAATTTTCCTTGCCTACAATTTTGCTAAAAGTAGATTGTAGAGGCAGATAAACCCCCATATCGACCACCTTCATTGTAGTATGCACCAAGTGGTGAAAAGGGTGATGGTCAGGTTACCAAACCAGGTCGCTATGCCATACAGTAAAACAGACTTAATACAGGCATGATAAAACATTAACATAACCCTCTGTGTAACCCCCAAAAGTCTGAGCCTCCGTAAAAAGTACATATTTTGTTGCACCTTCCAACACAGATAATCTACATGCACCTCATGAAAGCTTGTCATCAATAAACAGACTTAGGTATTTGTATGAGATATCCTGTCAATTGGCTCATTTTCAATCATAATAGGTGAATGGTTGCCCACCAACTTAAAATCATTTCCTCTGTTTTTCTAACATTGATTACAAGATAGATTTTGTTCTTTACTCCATGTAACAAAGTTGGCAATCTCTGTGACATAATGTTGAATGTCCTTATCTCTATACAGAAAACCATGAATAGCAGTGTCATCTGAAAATTTTACAACAACATTCCCATCGGCGTACAGTTTAAATAACAATGGTGAACATACACACCCCTGGGGAACTCCAATACTGGTAGACCTACATTCAGAAAGAGTCTGTCCAATTCTAACATTCTGGGTCCTACCCAAATGTCAAGACATTTAAAAGCCCTAACAACATCATCGAATCTAATCTGGGGTTTAGAGACAGAATCATCAATCCTCACAGCCTTCAATACATCACTGCAATCATAAGAATTAACATTAAAATGGCAATCAAATTCATTAAGCTCATTTGGCCGTGTTTCATCATTTGGAATCAAGGAATCATATTAGTTATGCACCTTAACTTGGACCAAAGCATTTTTGGATTTTTACTGAAGTCACTATTGATTTTATCTACAGGATCCCTTTGTTTAAAGTGCATTTTTTTCTGATTTATACACTCTTTAACCTCTTAGTGATATAAGGCTTATTGTTGAGAAATTGTTTAACCTTTTTCAATGGTTTTATAGAATCTACACAAAACTTGACATATGCAGTCCTTATTTCATTATGCTTGTCATTATCTGGATTTATGTCACTTCCCTGTCAGTGCAGAGAAAATAACCCCTCAAAATCTCAATTTTCTCTGGAGACCAAAGTCTCACCACCTTAGGCTTACATGACTTCAGAAAGGTGCGATAAACAGGAATAAGATATACTGTATCATGGTCAGAATTTGCTAACGGTGGTTTGATTTCCGTGGTATATGCATTAGATATATTCCCTTAACCCTTGTCCAAAATTTTGCATTTCTTGCATTACAGTTGACATATTGCTGAAAACCAGGAAGAAGAGGAGAATTAGGAGTATGTTGGAGCTGCTGTTGTACACACTCAGACACCTTTATCCCAGCTCTTGCAGTGTTCCCATCCAGTGGCACATAAACAACACAGATGACAACACTGCCAAACTCACCTGGCAGATAAAAGGGTCATAGGCTAATGCAAAGCAGTTCAACATCTCAGTCACTGATCATCATCCGAGTCATGTATGGACAAGAAGTGAAATACCCACCCAGGCAGCATCTCAGTAAAGGTTCTCTCAGCTAATGTCTAACATTTGAGCCTCCTTGAAGAAAGTCAGGCCTGTTCTTTTTTCACCCCAAAAATTACAATTGTCATTTGCTCACCCATGTTGCTACAGACCTGTATGATTTTCTTCTGAGGAACACACAATATAATATATTTCACCTGTTCTGGCTTCACTTTATTGGTTGCCGGTCGAATACTGTGTTAAATTTAAGGTATTATTGTATGTCTATAAGGGGTTAAATGGCCAGGCTCCACAATATATTACAGATCTTCTTCTCCAGCAGAAAAGGTCTAGGCCCTTAATGTCTTCAGACAATTAGATGCTGACTGTACCACGGTCTCATTTGAAGTTAAACGGAGATTGTGCCTTTTCGCTTGCTACTCCATGATTGTGGATCTGCCGTTACACATTAGGCTGTCTTACGATGTTAATACTTTATCAATTATAGATGTAATTTTATTAAACAGTGCGTTCTCCGGTCAGTTAAATATTTTATTGTATTGTATTATTTCATTGTCTAACGTTCTTAGATTCAGCACACTGGTCAGCAGCTGCTGTTTTAAATATGCTTTAAAAAATATGCATGGCCCTATAATAATGTGAATAATCCACAAAATGAAGTCAGTCATACATGTTTGGAATGAGTATGAGTAAATATGAATCCCTCGATTCAACACGGACTCTTTACTCTAAAAGTACGCCTGGATTTTAGCTGATTGTGCTGTGTAGTGCTCATTCAGCTGGAAATAGCAGTAAATTGTATAAGCAGGTAAGTTTTTGGTTTTTTTGCAAACATAGGCATAATTTTCCAATTAGATTTCCCTATGTTGGATAAAGCAACTCTGAATGTAGTATTAAAGGAGTAGTTCACCCATAAATGAAAATTAGGCTGTGTTTTACTCACCCCCGAGGCATCCGGTGTAGGCCTATATGAATTTTTTTTCTTTTCAGACGAATCCAGTTGGAGTTATATAACAAAATTGTCTGATCTTTCAAGCTCTATCGTTGCAATCAGCAGGTGTTGCATTGCTTCAGTTCAAAAGACGTGAAGTAAAAAGCGCCCTTCCGTTAAAAAAAAAAAAAAAAGCATCTCACACAGCTCCAGGGAGTTAACAAAGGTCTCATGTAGCAAATCAATGCGTTTTTCTAAGAAAAATAACCATATTTAATACGTAATAATCACTTTAATCTAGCTAGCGCTCACTGTAGTAAACGGATGATTACGTATGAGGTCAGCTTTGTGCTGGTAAGTCTTGTCTAAACCAAGACTGGTTTAAGCATCTGTTCAGTAAGAAAATTGCAAGATAAAATTTATAATGTAAAAAATTTACTGAAAAAGGGTCTTTTTTTGTCCCAGTTTTACATTTGACAAGACATCATGCGGAGGGGCTCTCTGATGCAGAGAACGGAGATCTGTGATGTTTCGCCCCGGTAATCTCAGCCTCAGACCTCACGCCCACGGACCATTGGCTAAACGTCTGATGCATAGGAGACAAAAAAGTGGAAAAACTGGAGTGTGGAGTGTCGAAGTCATCATCGGATTGATTGAATTATACAGGATTTCTGGGAGACGTGTGTGTCACGTACTTTAACGTTCCACCTGAAAACACAGATACCGTGGCACCAAACCCCTTCATGAAAGAAGAAAGCTGCCGTGTTTACAACTGTGATGACGAGTGCTTATCAGGATCAACTAAATGCTGGATATTCAAAAGTATGTAAAATATTTAAAGTTTGTGGCCTAGAATCTTTAAAATACTTCCAAGAGATTTACACACCATTCTGTTATTATAGTGACATTTCCACACCCCGAAACTTGACGCTAAACAAAACGAACTGTGATTGGTTGTTTGACATGTCAGTCAAATGGTCTCATGGGCAGGCCTTGGCCAAAGAAAGCTGCCATGGATTCCAGAGCTTCAGCCGTCAGTCGTTTTTGGCAGGACAAAAAGCTATTTGAAAAAAGGTGAATTTGGATCTCAGAGCGAGTGTGCTGAACTCTGAAGTCTAACAGCTCATGAGGCCATTTCTATGGACTTTAAAGGTGGATCTTCAAATCTGGCCCTCAAGAGAGTTTAGCTCCAACCCTAATCAAACACACCTGATCCAGCTAATAACAACCTAATCAAGATCTTAAAGGGGACATTAATGGAGATGCCCATTTTCCACAAGTTAGTTGATTCTTTAGTGTCTTCATGAAATGTCTGTAACATACTTTGGCCGAAATTCCTCAATGTTTGTGTAAAACAAAATGCTTTTTACCTTGTCAGAAATAACTCTGTTCACAGCAAGCCATTTCTGTGCATGTGTCTATAAATGATAACGAGCTACTGCTCACCCATCCTCTATCTTCTGTTTTTGTGTGTGTGTGTGTGTCTGTGTATTTGGTGGCATGTTACATCAAAAACAAAAACTAATCCACTGCGTCCTCAGAGCCTCTGATGTTGGAAAGATTATTATGTTCACTTTTACACCCAACTACAAAACACCTGCATTGCTTAGGACACATTGTTGTCGTTACAGCTGCTCGAGCACAGAGAAAGCGGTGGACAGCATAGAACTGGCTGAGAGTGGAAATATGCTAATAATGGACAGCCTGTCAACATTTGTGGGCGGGGCATGAGTATGACATCATACTTCTTCAAATATGCCTCCAATCCTGATCAAACACAACTATCTGTAATTTCAAGCTATTCTAAAGACCTTGATTAGTTTGTTCAGGTTTCATCAGGATTGAAGTTAAACTCTGCAGAACAGTGGACCTCAAAGACTAGATTTGAGGAACCCTGACCTGAAGAACCAGGCAAAATCCAAGAATGAAGAGCAGCTGAAGGCTAACTGCCAAGTGTAGCAGTGTAAGAAGTGGTCTTGGATGTACTGTATGATACATACATTGCAGGCTCAGCTGATGAATCTGGAATGACCCGCACAACACTAGTGACACCAGATAATTACTGTAATAAGCTGTTCTAAGGAGAATGCTGGGCCATTGGCATGAAGGACTCCTCTACAGTTCAAGAACATCCGGTTCTAGATCTGGATGAAGCAGCAGAGCTGGCAGGAGCCTCTAAGGAAACCCAAGAGGCAATGAACAAAGCTAAAGCTCTGAGGAAGTTTGACCGAGTAAGGCGAGCTGAAGGACAGCCTTATTACAAAGTCTAATGTAACACCTTCATGATCTGAAAGAAGCTTCTGGAGGATAGTGCCCAAAAGGGAACAATGACCTCAACATGCAGGAAGGTGTAACTATAGATTTTGGAAAGGCTACTAATCTACATTCTGCTGCACTGGGACTACACCAGGTTTGATAGGTCTTGTTCTTTGCATTGAAATAAGAGATGAAAATGAAGACCGTAAAATCCAACTGAAAACCCAGTACTCCTGACTCCTGGAGGATGTAGATACTGAATCCGAAACCCCCTCTTTTCAACTGAACATTTTCTGACTTGCTTTTGCAGATTATGCATGGAAACAGGTTCACTGAGAAGCAAAGGGAGGATTTAGTCTCTGCTGTGCCATATGCTGGTGATAAAATGGGAACCTTAAGGGACAATTTGATAGGCAAGCGATGTCTTTAAAAAGCAGCTACCTTTTATATGGCAGTATGGAAAAGACAGAGATTGGAACTATTGACACAACACATCATTTTTTTTTTCTTCGCACCTCAGATGTTTTCACTGTTTTCACTCCAAATTTGCTGTGAAGGCAAGGGGGACAGCAATTACATGAGAAAATAAATTATTTTGTGTTTAAAGATGGTTTCTCTTTAAAAGGGTCTTTAAAAGGCTTTAATAGATAATGGAAACCATTGTTAAATTATATTGATACCACTGATCTTGAAAATGCAGAAGATTAACCATTTCTGTTTTATTTAATTTTTAATTATTTTATTTTTCATTGATTCTAAATTTTTACTAAATATTTGCATTTCTTGTGAACAACGTTTATATTTGTAATATTTCATTATTAGATTTATAATTTCCAGTCAACCATGAGCAAATATAACAAACATCATATGGTATGTTTTCATAACATATTTTCTTTGTGAAGTGAATGGTTCATCTTAAAAAAAAAAAAAAGTTAAGCCACTCCCCTTGCTCCTGATGATACCGCTTTAGTGAGCAGCATTCTCTGTTCGTATGCTGTACATCTGAGATGAAGCAGAGTAATGATAGTATTTTTGATTCAAGATTATGGGGGCAGACATATAATAATAATTATTATTATGTGCACATAACAAATGCCACAACATAAAATAAGAATTTTGATTTCCATGCATTTGAATCCATATGAAGCACTTTAATCGTCTTCTGATAAGACACAATCCGGTTATGTGATTTACATTTATGCTTTTATCCAAAGCGACTTAAAAATGAGGAGAGTGGAAGCAATCAAAAACAACAAAAAGAGCAATGCAATAAGTGCTATAACAAGTCTCAATTAGGTTAACACAGTACACGTAGCATGGGCTTTTAAATAATATAATAAGTAATAAGAAAACAGATAGAATTAAAAAAAGAATAGAGCAAACTAGTGTTAGAGGTCTTTACACACACACATACACAATTGCATAATAAATGAAAAGAAAATAGAATACAAAAAGATTAGAAAGGTAGTTAGATTTTTTTAAGAATAGAATTAGAATAGTGAGTGTTAAAGTTAGAGGGTCAAATAAAGATGAGAAGAGATGTGTTTTAAGCCGATTCTTGAAGATGGCTAAGGACTCAGCTGCTCGGATTGAGTTGGGGAGGTCATTCCACCAGGAGGGAACATTTAATTAAAAAGTCCGTAAGAGTGACTTTGTGCTTCTTTGGGATGGCACAATCAAGCGATGTTCACTTACAGAACGCAAGCTTCTAGAGGCACATAAGTCTGAAGTAACAAATTTAGGTAAATGGGTGCAGAGCCAGTGGTGGTTTTGTAGGCAAACATCAATGCCTTGAATTTTATGCGAGCAGCTATTGGAAGCCATTGCATATTGATAAACAGAGGGGTGACGTGTATTATTTTTGGTTCATTAAAAATTAATCTTGCTGCCCCGTTCTGAATTAATTGTAAAGGTTTGATAGAATTGGCTGGAAGCCAAGAGGACATTGCAATAGTCCAGCCTGGACAGAACAAGAGCTTGAACAAGGAGTTGTGCAGCATGTTCTGAAAGAAAGGGCTTGATCTTCTTGATGTTGAATAAAGCAAATCTGCAGGATCGGACAGTTTTAGCAATGTGGTCTGAGAAAGTCAGCTGATCATCAATCATAACTCCAAGGCTTCTAGCTGTTTTTGAAGGAGTTATGGTTGATGTGCCTAACTTGATGGTGAAATTGTGATGAAATGATGGGTTTGCTGGAATCACAAGCACTTCTGTCTTGGCAAGGTTGAGTTGAAGGTGATGGTCCATCATCCAGCAAGAAATGTCTGTAAGACATGCTGAGATGCGAATAGCTACCGTCGGATCATCAGGATGGAATGAGAGGAAGAGTTGAGTGTCATCAGCATAGCAGTGGTATGAAAAGACATGTTTCTGAATGCCAGAACCTTATGATGCCATGTAGACAAAGAAGAGAAGTGGTCCAAGAACTGAGCCCTGAGGCACCCCAGTAGTTAGATATTCATATATAAAAACGAATCAAGGCGTATACTTAGAGCTCAATAAATATGGTAAACATAAAACTCACCTGTGCTTGCTTGACATGCAGTATGAACAATATTAAAAAGAATAAAAATTTAATAAAATGTATTAACTAATAAGAATATTGGTAGTTTTAAAATAATCATGAATGGTCTGTTGGCTTTGTATGCCTTCTTAAGACTGGAATATGACACACTAGTACGTAAGAGGTGCTGTCTTAGACTGTTGTGCACATGTCTCATGTCTTTTTCATTATTGCAGGCATGAACACTGTTTTTTATCCTTCATTTTAATGCCCTCTGTCTCACATTATTAAACTCAAAAACATATTATGAGCGAATGGCCCTTGAGGTTTTTGCTTCTTATTGAAGCTTCGGTCCCTGTTCACTCGAATTACAAAGTGTATAGAAAACGTCTTCACATTTTCTATTTTGTCCTCTGCAGAAGAAAGAAAAATAAATGTTTTTTTTTTTCTTCTTTTGATAAACTAATACCATGGGGCCTTATTTTTTAGTTGTGTGGCATTGTTCAAAATACTCCAGATTTTTTTTCTTCTTTTTTTTTTATATATAAATGACTCAATGGGTTATTAAATCACTAGTTGTTCGCTGTTCCATCCACATTGCATTTAGCCTAAA